>NC_090761.1:75042034-75085647 GCF_036898095.1 Palaemon carinicauda | reverse complement strand
CTCGCGAGCGATCGCTATGCAGGTTGCGGGTGTGCCCACCAGCGCCAACTGTCGGCCAGATACCACTCTCTGATGTAAACAAAACCTTCAATTTCTTCTCATCCCACTGCGTCTCTATTGGGGAGGAATGGAGGGTCGTTTAATTTATATATTCACTGGTAAGTATATTCAAAAATTTATTTTATAATTAAAATGTTATTTTCATTAGTAAAATAAATTTTTGAATATACTTACCCGATAATCATGTAGCTGTCAACTCTGTTGCCGACAGAAATCTACGTTCGGGATACGCCAGCGATCGCTATACAGGTGGGGGTGAACACCACAGCGCCATCTGTGGTCAGGTACTCTAGTACTTCTAGTCAACACCTCCTCAATTTTTTCCTCGGTCCACTGGTTCTCTATGGGGAGGAAGGGTGGGTCAATTAAATCATGATTATCGGGTAAGTATATTCAAAAATTTATTTTACTAATGAAAATAACATTTTTCAATATTAATCTTACCCGATAATCATGTAGCTGATTCACACCCAGGGTGGTGGGTGGAGACCAGCATACATGTTAACACAGAAGCTAAGTATCCCGTATTTTATTTTATTAGTTATTCAAAAATAACATAAAATAAATAAGTACCTGGTAAGGAAGACGACTTGAACCATTACTCTGCCTTTATTAAGTACGTCTTTCTTACTGAGCATAGCGGTCCTCTTAGGATGCTGAACGACTCTTAGGTGCTGAAGTATAAAGGGACTGCAACCCATACTAAAGGACCTCATCACAACCTTTAACCTCGGCGCTTCTCAAGAAAGAATTGACCACCCGCCAAATCAACAAGGATGTGGAAGGCTTCTTAGCCAACCGTACAACCCATAAAAAGTATTCAAGAGAAAGGTTAAAAAGGTTATGGGATTATGGGAATGTAGTGGCTGAGCCCCCGCCTACTACTGCATTCGTTGCTACGAATGGTCCCAGGGTGTAGCAGTTCTCGTAAAGAGACTGGACATCTTTGAGATAGAATGATGCGAACACTGACTTGCTTCTCCAATAGGTTGCATCCATAACACTCTGCAGAGAACGGTTCTGTTTGAGGGCCACTGAAGTAGCCACAGCTCTCACTTCATGTGTCCTTACCTTCAGCAAAGCAAGGTCTTCTTCCTTCAGATGAGAATGTGCTTCCCTAATCAGGAGCCTGAATAGGTAAGAAACTGAGTTCTTAGACCTTGGAAGAGAAGGCTTCTTGATAGCCCACCATAAGGCTTCTGATTGTCCTCGTAAAGGTTTATGACCTTTTTAGATAGTACCTAAGAGCTCTAACTGGGCAAAGTACTCTCTCCAGTTCGTCCCCCACCAAGTTGGACAGGCTTGGGATCTCGAACGACTTAGGCCAAGGACGTGAAGGAAGCTCGTTTTAGCAAAAAACCGAGCTGCAAGGAACATGTAGCCGTTTCAGATGTGAAAACTATGTTCCTGCTGAAGGCGTGGATCTCACTTACTCTTTTAGCTGTTGTCAAGCACACGAGGAAAAGAGTTTTTAATGTGAGGTCCTTAAAAGAGGCTGATTGGAGAGGTTCAAATCTTGATGACATAAGGAACCTTAGGACCACGTCTAGATTCCAGCCTGGAGTGGACAACCGACGTTCCTTTGAGGTCTTAAAAGACCTAAGGAGATCCTGTAGATCTTTGTTGGTGGAAAGATCCAAGCCTCTGTGGCGGAAAACCGCTGCCAACATACTTCTGTAACCCTTAATCGTAGGAGCTGAAAGGGATCTTACGTTCCTTAGATGTAACAGGAAGTCAGCAATCTGGGTTACAGTGGTACTGGATGAGGAAACTGCATTGGCCTTGTACCAGCTTCGGAAGACTTCCCCTTTAGACTGATAGACTCTGAGAGTGGATGTCCTCCTTGCTCTGGCAATCGCTCTGGCTGCCTCCTTCGAAAAGCCCCTAGCTCTTGAGAGTCTTTCGAAAGTCTGAAGGCAGTCAGACGAAGAGCGTAGAGGTTTGGATGTACCTTCTTTACGTGAGGTAGACATAGAAGGTCCACTCCTAGAGGAAGAGTCCTGGGAATGTCGACCAGCCATTGCAGTACCTCTATGAACCATTCTCTCGCGGGCCAGAGCGGAGCCAACCAACGTCAGCCGTTGTCCCTTTGCGAGAGGCGAACTTCTGAAGTACCCTGTTGACAATCTTGAACGGCGGGAATGCATACAGGTCGAGATGGGACCAATCCAGCAGAAAAGCATCCACGTGAACTGCTGCTGGATCTGGAATCGGAGAACAATACAACGGGAGCCTCTAGGTTATCGAGGGTAGCGAACAGATCTATGGTTGGCTGACCCCACAGGGCCCAAAGTCTGCTGCAAACATTCTTGTGAAGGGTCCACTCTGTGGGGATGACCTGACCCTTCCGGCTAAGGCGATCTGCCATGACATTCATATCGCCCTGAATGAACCTCGTTACCAGCGTGAGCTTTCGATCTTTTAACCAGATGAGGAGGTCCCTTGCGATCTAGAACAACTTCCACGATTGAGTCCCTCCCTGCTTGGAGATGTAAGCCAAGGCTGTGGTGTTGTCAGAGTCCACCTCCACCACCTTGTTAAGCTGGAGGGACTTGAAGTTTATCAAGGTCAGATGAACCGCCAACAGCTCCTTGCAATAGATGTGAAGTGTCCTTAGCTCCTGATTCCATGTTCCCGAGCATTCCTGTCCGTCCAAAGTCGCACCCCAGCCCGTGTCTGATGCGTCAGAGAAGAGACGGCGGGTCGGGGTTTCTGAACAGCCAAAGGTAGACTTCCTTGAGAAGAAAGCTGTTCTTTCACCACGTGAGAGTAGACCTCCTCTCTTCGGAAACAGGAACTGAGATCGTCTCTAGCGTCATGTCCTTTATCCAGTGAGCCGCTAGATGATACTGAAGGGGGGGAGGTGGGGTCTCCCTAACTCGATGAACAGTGCCAGCGATGAAAGTGTCCCTGTTAGACTCATCCACTACCTGATGTAAGCCAAGGCTGTGGTGTTGTCAGAGTCCACCTCCACCACCTTGTTAAGCTGGAGGGACTTGAAGTTTATCAAGGTCAGATGAACCACCAACAGCTCCTTGCAATAGATGTGAAGTGTCCTTAGCTCCTGATTCCATGTTCCCGAGCATTCCTGTCCGTCCAAAGTCGCACCCCAGCCCGTGTCTGATGCGTCAGAGAAGAGACGGCGGTCGGGTTTCTGAACAGCCAAAGGTAGACTTCCTTGAGAAGAAAGCTGTTCTTTCACCACGTGAGAGTAGACCTCCTCTCTTCGGAAACAGGAACTGAGATCGTCTCTAGCGTCATGTCCTTTATCCAGTGAGCCGCTAGATGATACTGAAGGGGGGGAGGTGGGGTCTCCCTAACTCGATGAACAGTGCCAGCGATGAAAGTGTCCCTGTTAGACTCATCCACTACCTGACTGAGCATCGGTTCCTTCTCAGCATGCTCTGGATGCAATCTAGGGCTTAGTATATCTTTGGAGCCGACGGAAAAGCCCGAAAAGCTCGACTCTGAAGATCCATACCCAGGTAGACAATGGTCTGGGATGGGACGAGCTGGGACTCCTCAAAATTGACCAGGAGGCCCAGTTCCTTGGTCAGATCCATAGTCCATCTGAGAATCTCCAGACAGCGACGACTTGTGGGAGCTCTTAAAAGCTAGTCGTCTGACGGAGCCGGACACAAGATCATGGTACTGCTGCACAGTCTGTGAACTGTCAACCATGGGGAAGCGAGGAAGTACAGTGACAACACGAAGCTGTCTAGACTGTCTGGGTCGTACAGACAACTCCTTATCGGGTTGCTGAGGTTGCCGCACTGCGTCACAACAAGACACTTCTGCTGGTTGTTGAACGTCTTCCCAGTGACACACTGACTCCGTAAACAAAAAATCCTCTAACAAGGACTAAGCTTGGACTGCATGTCTTGCAACACAGCTCAAGGTCTATGGGAGCAGGTGTGGTAACAGACGGGGTTAGCGACTGAAGTGGAACCATTACCCTCCCTGGAAGCATGCTATGCTTAAATAAAAGTCTATAGGAGGCTAAGCAGCTAAAGGCTCCTCTCCAAATGACAGAGTCCTCAAGGGAAAATCAGAAGGAGGGAGAATAGCACTTTCTCATCTACAGGAACCATATCCGAGAAAAGCTAAGTTCTCTCAGTGAGGGTTTCACTGGTGCAAAAGCAGCACACTAGAAGGCAACGTTATGAAACTGCTTGACAGTCTAGTGAGTTGGCAACAACCAAAGATGTGTGACTGAGAAGCATGCAGTAAGGTATGCAGAGCATGCTGTATGTAGAGCATGCTGTAAGGTAAGCAGAGCATGTTGCATGGCGTGCGGCTTATGCTGCATGGCGTGCGGCTCATGCTGCATGGGATGAGGCTCATGCTGCATGGTATGAGACTCATGCTGCATGGGATGAGGCTCAAGCTGCAAGGGATGAGGCTTATGCCGCATGCGTTGAGGAGGATGCCGCATAGTATGAGGCTCCTGCCTCATGGGTTGAGGCGGTTGCCGCATAGCATGAGGCTTTTGCCTCATGGTTTGAGGAGGATGCCGCATAGCATGAGGCTCCTCATAAGCATGAGGCTGCCTCATGGGTAGGGGAGGATTTTTTTAAAGAAATCTGAACCTGACACTAATCTAGCTGTCCGAGGATTTACCTGGTGAGACATCAGTCTCTTTACCAGCGAGTTTTACCAGATTTCCCCGGGCCACCACGTGACACAATTGGTAGTAATTCATTCAAATTACCCCTAATGAGTCAATATGGATAAATATCAACACAACATCGTGTTCAAATAGAAATAAATTTCTACCTCATACTTGGGATCGAACGCTAGCCCCTTCTAATGAAAGGCCAGGTCGAAACCAACCATGCCACGAGAGCCCATTCAAGAGTTGAGGTTCTTGCCTCAAGAGTGGAGGTGGCTGCCGCAAGAGTTGAGGTTGCTGCCTCAAGGATGGTGGAGGTTGCCGCAACGCAAGAGGTAGCTGCATAGCGCTGGTATCTGGCAACTCCCAATGCAGCAGCTCACGCGTGGAGGTAGGTTGAGGAACCTCAACATCATACGTCTGGCAGGGTGGACTGCGCAGAGGTGGAGTTGAGGTTGCTGCCTCGAGGATGGTGGAGGTTGTCGCACCGCAAGAGGTAGCTGCCTCGAGGATGGAGGAGGTAGTCGCAACGCATGAGGCTCCTACCTCAAGGGTAGAGGAGGTTGCTGCAAAGCATAAGGCTCCTGCCTCAAGTGTTGAGGAGGTTGCCGCGTGGCAAGAGGCTCCTGCCTCAAGGAAAGTGGAGGTTGCTGCACAGAGCTGGTATCTGGCAACTCCCAATGCGGCAGCTCACGCATGGAGGTAGCTTGAGGAACCTCAACATCATACGTCTGGCAGGCTGGACTGCGTAGAGGTGGAGGAGCGCTCGCAGGAGGAGGTGTGTTAACCTTCTCTGCCTGAAACTCCTGCATCAACACCGCAAGCTGAGACTGCATTGTCAGCAGCATAGACCACTAGAGTTTAAGAAAGACAACAACAAACGGAGCTACTGTCCGTTGAAACTGAGGGTCTAAAACAGCTGGTGCGGCAACAGACGGAGTTACTGTCTGTTGCGATACCACCTTGCCTCTCTGGGAGGTGTGCAGGTGTCGTACTGCAGCAAGTCCGAACTGACCCAGTGCTAATGGCACCACCTAGGAGTTGGACTTGCGCGGAAGGGACCGACTTGCACTTAAAAGCTGCAAGATTTGGTCCATGGTTTCTGCGAGAAACCTCTTCCGCAGACGAGGAATAAATGGGCTCTCTCGTCTTTGTGTGGGTGGGGTGATCACGTCGGCTACGTGAGTTGGTTACACCCGAAACCACGGAGGGAAACGTCTGTTCGTCGATCAAGGCCTGCTGAACCCATAAGTCCTTCGACATTACTTCTCCCCTGGGCTTGGGAGCTTGTAAGAGGTCCCAGACTAGGCGAACAACTGGCACGAACAGACGAACCCTCGAACGCAACACTGTAACACTTATCACTTTATCACTTTCGATTTTCTGTTTGCACTTATTTCACTGAACTCGAAACTTTAAGTGGTTTGTACCTGAAACACGCAATTCTATCCTTCATTAAAAGTTAGTAATTGCGAAAACAGTATTACAATGTAACAGAAAAACATAATGAAAGATAAATAATTCAGTGGCTGGAAAAGAGATTAAACACTAGATCAAATAAACTACGTTTAAAATCTCTCACCGCATAAAGTCTGAGAACAAGAATAAAACTCTAGAAACGTTTACCTTCTTCCCCTAAAGAGACTAGGGAGAAGAGCAAAAACGATAACAACGTTACCCGCTTGAACGAAACGTTTATCCTCCTCTCTCTCCCTCCGTCTCTATCTCTCTCTCTCTCTCTCTCTCTTGACTTAGCACCTGAGAGAAGAGCCCAATTATATATATCGTTAAAACATATTATTGTTAAAGGAAAAAAACTGAAAGGTTTCCCAAATAAAAAGTTCCTTTATTAGAATAGAACCATTTAAGCTAAGAAAGAATGAACAAAACGCTAGAATCGGTTTACTCTTACTGCAACGTGACACCGTGATAGACTCTCTCTCTCTATCGTAACGATAGAGCGCAAGTTGAACGTTCTGAACGTCAACAACTGCAGAGACAAAACAAAACGTTAGTTCAACTTTGAAAACAGTACAAGACTATCAAAGAAATTCTTTCAAAAACATTAAAATGGCATAATATGTTAACAGGTAAAAACGAAATGACGGGCTCAAAGTTAATTAACTTCGGTTCCAAGAAAAGAAAAGACCGCCTACTATTAGGAAAGGTCGAATATAAACAAATATAAAAATTAATTTTAATAAGTTTATAATAAAAGGAAGTTAATCAAAGAGGCCTATAAGGCAGAGAGATAAAAAAATAAATCTATAACTTTGTTAAGCAAAATTAAGAGAGTCTATACTCTCTTCGACACCAACACTTCCGTCTAAGGGAAGGGTCGGCCATTTAAAAGTGAAAGAGAGTTCATACTCTCTTCGTACCAAAATTAAACCAAAAATTAAATCAAATTAATTCCAAAAACTTGCTAAGCTAATGATATAGCTTCCTGAATAGCGAAGGCTAAACTCTAGAGCAAATACATCACCAAATCGTGAGCAATAACTCCAGAATCAACAGCGTATCCATGTAGGTCTAGCCGGAGGCACGACAGAGGAAAAATTTGAGGTGGTGTTGACTAGAAGTACTAGAGTACCTGACCACAGATGGCGCTGTGGTGTTCACCCCCACCTGTATAGCGATCGCTGGCGTATCCCGAACGTAGATTTCTGTCGGCAACAGAGTTGACAGCTACATGATTATCGGGTAAGATTAATATTGAAAAATATCATTTTTAAATATTTAACTTAGCCGGTGAATATATAATAGCTGATTCACACCCAAGGAGGTGGGTAGAGACCAGAGTTAAATATGTTTACATCGTATAAGCTAAGAGTTTCTTCATTTTGACAGTTATCAATATAACAAAACCAAAATAAATAGGTACCTGGTAAGGAAGTCGACTTAGACGATTACTCTGCCTTGTAAGTCTGTCTTCCTTACGGAGCCCAGCGATCCTCTTAGGATGCTGACAGACTCCCAGGAGCTTTAGTATCAAGGGCTGCAACCCATACAACAGGACCTCATCAAACCCCTAATCTGGGCGCTCTCAAGAAATGACTTTGACCACCCGCCAAATCAACCAGGATGCGAAAGGCTTCTTAGCCTTCCGAACAACCCATAAAAACAACATTAAAAACATTTCAAGAGACAGATTAAAAGGATACGGAATTAGGGAATTGTAGTGGTTCAGCCCTCACCCACTACTGCACTCGCTGCTATGAATGGTCCCAGTGTGTAGCAGTTCTCGTAAAGAGTCTGGACATTTATCAAGTAAAATGACGCGAACACTGACTTGCTTCTCCAATAGGTTGCGTCCATGATACTTTGCAGAGATCTATTTTGCTTAAAGGCCACGGAGGTTGCGACAGCTCTAACATCGTGCGTCTTAACCTTAAGCAAAGATCGGTCTTCCTCACTCACGTGTGAATGAGCTTCTCGTATTAACAATCTGATGAAATATGACAAAGCATTCTTTGACATAGGCAAGGATGGTTTCTTAACCGAACACCATAACGCTTCAGATTGGCCTCGTAAAGGTTTAGTACGAGTTAAGTAGAACTTAAGAGCTCTAACAGGGCATAATACTCTTTCTAGTTCATTGCCTACGATCTTCGATAAGCTGGGAATATCGAAAGATTTAGGCCAAGGACGAGAAGGTAGCTCATTCTTGGCTAGGAAACCAAGCTGCAGAGAACAAGTAGCTTTTTCTGACGGAAACCCGATGTTCTTGCTGAAGGCATGAAGCTCACTGACTCTTTTAGCCGAGGCCAAGCATACCAGGAAAAGTGTCTTAAGAGTGAGATCTTTCAGGGAGGCTGAATGTAAAGGCTCAAACCTGTCTGACATGAGGAATCTTAGGACCACGTCTACATTCCACCCAGGCGTAGCCAAACGACGTTCCTTAGAGGTCTCAAAAGACTTAAGGAGGTCTTGCAGATCTTTATTGTTGGAAAGATCTAAGCCTCTATGCCGGAAGACCGAGGCCAACATGCTTCTGTAGCCCTTGATCGTAGGAGCTGAAAGGGAGCGAACTTTTCTCAGGAATAAGAGAAAATCAGCTATTTGGGCTACAGAGGTACTGGACGAGGATACGGAAACTGACTTGCACCAGTCTCGGAAGACTTCCCACTTCGATTGGTAAACTCTAATGGTAGATGCTCTCCTCGCTCTAGCAATCGCACTGGCTGCCTCCTTCGAAAAGCCTCTAGCTCTCGAGAGTCTTTCGATAGTCTGAAGGCAGTCAGACGAAGAGCGAGGAGGCTTTGGTGTACCTTCTTTACGTGTGGCTGACGTAAAAGGTCTACTCTTAGAGGAAGACTTCTGGGAACGTCTACCAACCATCGAAGTACCTCGGTGAACCATTCTCTCGCGGGCCAGAGGGGAGCAACTAACGTCAACCTTGTCCCTTCGTGAGAGGCGAATTTCTGCAGTACCTTGTTGACAATCTTGAATGGTGGGAATGCGTAAAGATCTAGGTGTGACCAATCTAGGAGGAAGGCATCTATATGTATTGCTGCTGGGTCTGGGACTGGAGAGCAATAGATTGGAAGCCTCTTGGTCAGCGAGGTTGCAAAGAGATCTATGGTGGGTTGACCCCAAGTCGCCCAAAGTCTCTTGCATACATCCTTGTGGAGGGTCCATTCGGTTGGAATTACTTGACCTTTCCGACTGAGACAATCTGCTAGGACGTTCAAGTCGCCCTGGATGAACCTCGTTACTAGGGAGATGCCTCGATCTTTTGACCAGATGAGCAGGTCCCTTGCGATCTCGTACAGAGTCAATGAGCGGGTACCTCCCTGTTTGGAAATGTACGCCAAGGCCGTGGTGTTGTCCGAGTTGACCTCCACCACCTTGCCTCGAAGGAGATTCTCAAAGCTTATCAAGGCCAGATGAACCGCCAAACGCTCCTTGCTGTTGATATGCATGCTCCTCTGACTCGAGTTCCACAGACCTGAGCATTCCCGACCGTCCAGCGTCGCGCCCCAGCCCAAGTCCGATGCGTCCGAGAAGAGAACGTGGTAGGGTTTCTGAACTGCTAGGGGAAGACCCTCTCGTAGACTGATATTGTCTTTCCACCAAGTCAGACAAGTCTTTATCTTTTCGGAAATCGGGATCGAGACCGCCTCTAGCGTCTTGTCCTTTTTCCAGTGAAAAGCCAGATGGAATTGTAGAGGTTGGAGGTGTAGCCTTCCTAGCGAGACAAATTGCTCCAGGGATGACAGCGTTCCTACCGGACTCATCCAAAGCCTGACTGAGCAACGTTCCTTCTTCAACATCTTCTGGATGGCGAGCAGGGCTTGATCTATTCTGGGGGCTGACGGAAAAGCCCGAAAAACTTGACTGTGAATCTCCATCCCTAAATACAGAATAGTTTGGGATGGGACCAGCTGTGACTTTTCCAAGTTGACTAGGAGTCCCAATTCCTTGGTCAGATCTAGAGTCCAATTGAGATCCTTCAGACAGCGATGACTGGAAGAGGCTCTCAGAAGCCAGTCGTCCAAGTACAGGGAGGCTCTGATCTCCGATAGCTCGAAACTGGTACCCCACATTCCTGTAAACAAACCTCAGAAACGGTTGGGAATCCGGGTGTATAGGAATGTGGAAGTATGCCTCCTGAATGTCGAGAGAGACCATCCAGTCGCCTTCCAAAAATGCTGTCAAGAAAGCCTGCTAGACTTCATCGTGAAGTTTGTCTTGACAATGAACACATTGAGCGCACTTGCCTCTTACGTACTCCTGCAGTGAACATGGCTGCCAAATCATGGAGCCATCCCTGAGGGACTTGTTCCTGCAGAGAACGTGGCTGTCAGATCATTGGAGCCATCCCTGAAAGCCTTGTTTATGCATGACATAATTGTACAGCAAAACTTCAAAGGCTCGAAAACAGCTGTGAAGTTGACCTGTAAAATCTTGGAGCGTCTCCTGGCCAGGCGCCAGGGAGAGTCTATGAGATTTGAGAAGTCTATCTAGGCAGAGGCAGGAACTCCCAAGCCGAGAACTTCTCTCGTGTCATATCAGACTCTCGCTCTATAAGCCAGTTTAAAAGAAGGGAAAGCAAAGGCTGTATCCCCAAAACTCCTCCTGGTGATAAACCAGTCGCCTAGCAAACGTAAAGCTCTCTAGGAGAGCGAGAGAGCACTAGCTTATAAAACAACAGCTTCGAAGTAGCTAGGCCTAGTGTAAGCTCTGACGTTTAGGCGAACGAGGAGCAGCAGTTACAAAAGATCCGGACAAAGATCCTTAAAAATCAGCATGATTTATTTAAAGTCCATAGAGGGCTAAGCAGCTTTAGGCTCCTCTCCGTCTGACAGAGTCCTCAAGGGAATATCAGTAGGAGGGGGAACAGCAACTTCCTCATCTAAAGGAACCTTGTCCGATAATAGCTGAGTCTCAAGCAAGGGAGAGACCTACCGTGGTGGCAATGCTTTACAAGCAGAGTCCACACGCACTGGTGCATTAGTAGCGGACCAGGACGCAACGTCATGAAACTGCTTGACAGTCTGTGAACTGTCAACAACAACAGGTGCGAGAGACCAGGACGCAACGTCATGTAACTGCTTGACAGTCTGTGAACTGTCAACAACAGGTGCGTGAGGACGCACAGCGTCCACTCGAGACTGCTTTGACCGCCTAGACTGAGCAGTCAAAACAACTCTAGAATGCGGAGGTTGACGCTCAGCGTCAAAACGAGTCAACTCCGATTGTTAGCGAACGTCCTGAACGTCAACAGGAGCATCAGCAAGTGGCCTAACGTCCAAATGTGGCTGAAAATCCACACGAGACCGCATCAAGTGTGGTTCTAAACAACCTGACTGACGTGACTTAGCTACGCCAACGTCAACAGGACGCACAAAGGAACGTTAGGTTGGCTGAAAGCCAGGATCTCGATGAGATAAACGGCTAGGCTCAACGGACTTATCGGCAGAATAGTCTTCCATAAGGGAGGCAAGGTTATTCTGCATGTCTTGCCGTACAACCCATTTAGGATCAACGGAAATGGTTGCGGTAAGAGACGAGGGTAACGTCTGTGACCGCAAAACCTTGCCAACAAAAAGACTCTCGGAGTCTGTGTTACGCTTTTGTTAGGCGGCGAGCAGTCTTCCGATGACTGCATAGGGTCAGAGCTGTCCTAATGGCTACAACCAGGACGCTGGACCTGTCCTGAAAGGACTGACTTTCGCTTAAGGGCCTCGAAACCTTGTTTCAGGTTTCTTATGCGAAAAGCCTTTGGATGACGAGGAGAAAATCGTCTCTCTCGCCTTATGGTAGGGGTGATCTTGGTAAGATACACCCGATACCATAGAGGGAACGTCTGTTCGCTGATCAAGGCCTCTCGAACCCATAAGTCGTACGACATTACTTCTCCCCTGGGCTTGGGAGCTTGCAAGAGGTCCCGGACTAGGCGAACGACAGGCACGAACAGACGAACCCTCGGTCGCAACACTGATAACACTTTGCGCAATATCACTTTATCACTACGATTTTCTGTTTTACACTTATTTCACTGAAATCGAAACTTTTACTGATTTCTACCTGAAGCACGCAATTCTACCCTCATCAAAAGGTAGTAATAGCGAAATCAGTCGTATAATGCAAGCACATTAATATCAGCAAAAAACAGTAAACATTTTTAAGATAAAAAAAATCAGTGGCTGGGGAAGAGACTAAACACTAGTTCATTCAAAACTACGTTTTCAATCTCTCACCGTACATTGCCTGGGGACGAGAATAAAAAACTAAAAACGTTTTATCCTTTCTCCCCGTACAGAGACTAGGGACGAGAGTAACTCGAGAACAACGTTACCCGCTTGAACGGAACGTTTTCTCCCCTCTCTCTCCCTCCGTCTCTCTCTCTCTCTCTCTCTCTCTCTCTTGATTACGCACCTAAGAGAAGAGCCCACTTACGTTTCGTCAAAAAAACATGTTATTTGACCAAAGGAAAAAAACTGAAAGGTTTTTCAATTAAAAAGTTCCTTTAAAATAGAATTTAAAACATTTAAGCTTTGAAAGAAGAATGAACAAAACGTCAGAATCGATTTACTCTTTCTGCAAAGTGAAACCGTGATACTCTCTCTCTCTATCGTAACGATAGAGCGCAAACTGCGTAGCATAAATAAACTAAACGTTAGTTCATCTTTGAAACAGTACGAAGACTATTCAAAGAAAATCTTTCATAAAATATCTATTAAAAAATATTCATTTAAAAAGTTTTAAATCATTAGCTCTTTAAAAGCTATTTACGATTGAAAGGGCTCAACGTTGTTTAACTTCGGTTTCCAAGTTAGGACCGCCTACTCTCAGGAAGGTCGCATATAAACAAATCATTAAAATTTATTTTTATGTTTATTATAAACGGAAAGTTAATCGAAGAGGCCTAATAAAGGCGGTGAGATATAAAATATATAGAGGAAAATCTATAATTAATTTATAACGTGATAAGATAATTGCTAAAAGCCTAAACACACTTCCGTCTAAGGGAAGGGTCGGCCATTTAAAAGTCAAAGAAAGTCCATACTCTCTTTGTCATCAAAAATTAAATCTATCCAAAAACGAGTTCAAGATTTAAGATGAAGATAAAACACCTGCACTGCGAAAGCTCAAACCAAATTAAAGTACTTCACCAAATATGATGGGAAAAACTCCAGGTTCTACAGCGAGTAAAAGTACGTCTTGTCGACACGTCGACAGAGAAGAAATTGAAGGTTTTGTTTACATCAGAGAGTGGTATCTGGCCGACAGTTGGCGCTGGTGGGCACACCCGCAACCTGCATAGCGATCGCTCGCGAGTTTTTTATGTATGTGTCTGTCGAGCAACAGAGTTGCAGCTATTATATATTCACCGGCTAAGTTAAATATTTAAAACTATGTTTTCACCGGCCGCCACAGGTCGACCCAGAAAATGGAAAAATTTTGTAACGTTGAATAACAAATTAAGTTATAAAAATTATATTGCTATAGTATAAAATAAACTTAACTGTTACATTTACCAATACAGTATTTATATTCAATATCTTTGTTTATATCGCCTATGTAGTGGGGATGGGAGCGAGGCAGCCGACAGCGGTAAGGAGTGTGACGTGTCAGTGTGAATGTACATGGGTAATAACTTATTTTACTATAAAATAAAAATAAGTAGACTAAGAATGTGTGTTTTTATTGTTTTTGTGACCTTCAAATACATAAATGTGTTTGTTTCAAGTTTCATAGTTACAAAATCCCAAAATAGACAGACTGCCAATGTCCAGGAATGTAACATACCCTATTACCATTATTTCTTTTGGAGAAATTATGTTCCTTTAACACGACATCTCCATGAACATAACCCTCGTGTTAACGGGGAGTTACTGAATCTATCCATTGTTAAAATTTGGTGAAAATCCAATGTGTCAATTTCTTTTGATATCATCTTTAAAATTGTGAAAAAATGCAAATTGGGATCTAAGATCTTGATCTAGTACTGCATCATCTCCAATAATTAATGGAGTTGTCAATGGTCTAAGATCTATCTGTGGTGAAAATTCAGTCAAAATCCATTGAGTAGTTTTGAAGTAGTTCTGTCCACAGACACAGTCAAATAAATAAATAAATAAACTGACTTGATTTTATAACCTCCTGAAATGACAAGGGTTTGTACAGTATTCGCGTAGGAACAAACTGATAACAATATCATAATTCCAGTTATATCAGTACCTTACCGTCACATGCTCAGTATCCAGATGACAAAAAAGACTTGGGTACATGCTGACGTCGCCTATGCCTCATTCTTCGTTTCCTTCTGCTCTTAGAGTATTTGCATCTTGTCAATTTTTCATATAGAAAACCACAGCCAGCAGATCACAAGTGCAAGGGAGGGGTTAAGGGGCAGCTCAACCCCAGGTCTATGAGGTTCAAAATTCAGGTCTCAAGTTGGGGGCGGAAGGAATTCTATTTCTATCCTTCCTGCATTCAATTTCAGCTGATCAGCCTGGAATAAAATATCAGATTAGGGGCATTTCAATCTCTTGCCAACTCAAAGGGTAATACAATAGTCTTACTAATTAATCAACATCTACAAAATCTATTAACAGTTCTATTTAATGGTCTACAAAATATCTGCTGCTGTGCTGCACTTCAAGATAAATGTAGGTAAAGTAATCTTTCTCTAAAATTCAAATCATACTAAAAAAAATTATTTGATGACAACCCTCAATAAGTTCTATTTGAGACTAACACATCTGTATTATCTAAATCCCTTAAATATCTGATTGATTTTTACATGTGGGTTGTCTCAAGTTTTTTTTATATATAAATACTATAACCCTACAATTGGATACAACTTGTGCCAGGCAATGGTTCCAGATGATTCAGTAGGTAGACCTATAGGCTCCCAAAGTCTCCAATCCTTAGCTCACAAGGATGATGAAGTTGCAGACACTACAAGAAACTATTAAGCTTGAGCGAGTCTCGAACCTCAGTCCAACAGATAGTCAGGCAGGGATGTTTCCAGTTAACTACGTCAATCTAAAATGCTACCTTTAGAATCCTCATAAGAAAACAATTAAAATTGAAATGGTATGTCAAGGGGGAAGGCAAAAGAGATGAGAAGTAACTGCTATCATTCTGAGATTGTCATACAGATCATAATCTAACACAAGCGTGAGAGCCTTCAATTAAAATTTCATCTTTGCGAATATGGCACTGATTACTTTCTTGAATATTCACTATTACGTAAGACAGAGAACTCTCACCCCAAACAGAGGAACACCATGGTACAGAGGCTATGGCACTACCCAAGAGAAGGGAACATTATTTTGATTTTGGAATGCCCTTCTCCCTGAACAGCTGCTTACAATACCAAAAGAGTCTCTTCTACACTTACCAATTGGAAAGTAGACAATGAACAATTACAGTGCAGAAGTTAACCCCTTGAGTGAAAAATTTTTCAGCTATCATAGTGTTGTCAGGTGTATGAGGAAAGAGGAAAATGTGTAAAGAATAGGCCAGACTATTAGCTGTATGTGTAGGCAAAGAAAAAATGAGCCATAACTATAACTCTCTGGCAGTAGTATCTCACCAAACCGTTTTTTAGCATTGTCGGAATTTTCTCATTCTTGAATTGGTGAAATCACTTGAGCAAACTTTTCCAAAGAAAATATCTTTCCTAATTACGTTATGTCATCAAGTGTATTAAACTAAACTAAGATCAAAGTCTACATTAAGACTTTTGAAATATTTCACTCATTCACCTAATAAAGTAAAATTATTACATAATTTTAGAGTAAAAGAACTTCGGGAGTTCTGCAGCGAATGTTTATATGTTGAACAAACTGATATAGGTCTCTCATAGTTTATGTATGACAGATTTATTTTAGCATTGATGCTGACCAAAAGGTATTTTATATTGACTGTTAATTATTTCTCATGTAGTTTATTCATTTCCTTTCCTCACTTGGCGATTTATTCCTGTAGGAGCCATTGGGCTTGTATCATCCTGCTTTTCCAACTAGGGTTTTAGCTTAACTAATCAGAATAACAATAATAATCATATTTCAAACAACCTCTGAAGACAAATTAACCAACATGATAAAGGCAGTAGAAATATTCTCAATATTTCCAGATTCTAAAGATGAAACTTAACAGCCTTTAAGTACAAACTTCTCCCTTGTGATAAAATATATATGTAACCATTAACATTGCCTTCCACATTTTATGCAGACTTTTAGCTTTGTTTCCTTTGCCAGGGTGGTAATAAAGTAACCTGCATTTATTCATCTGTTTGTCTGTCTGTTAGCAAGTATACGGCAAAACTTCTTTCGGGAATCTCACCAACTTTAACAACGGATAAGTATTAAGCTCCAGGAGAACCCTTTAGATTATGGAGGTGATCCAGATCAAGAGAGCGACTCTAGTTATTAGTCATTAATATACGTTAAAATCATTCACGGTCAACATACGAACAAGGGAAAGCTCGGTCCGTAGACTTGGGTCAAATTGACACTCTTCATTGATGGCGGTCTGAAATGTCTGATTATCTTTCTACTACTTGTTTGAAATGCATTTAGAATGTTTGTCACCTAAATATTTACAGCAAAGTTTAACCATTACACCTAACAAAACTAACCAGTTGGGGAACAAAATACCAGGCTTAAAATATAGGTCCTCAACTTACAAACTTCATTGGTTTTAAGAAGCTGCTTTTTTAGTTGAATTTTGTTATATTTGGCCTAGGGTAGGCTTAACCTAAACCCTATGACCATAATTTCCAGCAACAGAAGTCAACAAATATTCAGGTTTTATATGAAATAAATATCAGGTTATTACAAATGCCAATTTGCTTACTGTATTCAATGATATAGTATTGATTTATTACAGCATTTCTTCATCTTATCTTTGTTATTTTCAGTTGGAATTGTGTTAGTATCTCCAAATGTTTGTAAGTTGAGAACCTTCTGTACCGCACTTCCAAAGATCACTAGACCACTCTACGGTGTCCCAGACACCTTACAATGCATAATCAGTGTACGATGAAACAATGGTTTTACGGCATCACATTCTACAATATTTCATCAATTAAAACCTTTTTATTTCAAATTAAAATAAACCTAGTTAGTCCAATGACTTACCTTTACATGCTCCAAGTACATGGCAAGCAGACTCAAGTCACTACCGATGGATGGCATGATGCACTGTACTGTATCTCGATCAATTTGTGTTCAACGTTCGTTGATCCTCCTGAAACGGAACAAAAATATCAGAAGAAAAATTCAATTGTTTGACTTCTCAAAAGGGAATATCAGAATAATACCTATACCTCTGAATAGGGTAATAAAAATCCTATTACTTTTCAATAAACGTCTAAAGACCTTGAGCAAAATTTTTCAGAGTACAACAAGATACAGTATTACTTTCAGAATAAAATCATTGCCAGATTAACACATTTGAAGCGAAATGTCAATTCAATAAAAACATTTATACTATAAAGCTTTAATTAAATATGATAAATTTTGAAGTAATTTGTATTTTTCCTAGCAATGTAAACCTGAACCTCTTTACTATGGGGTACTATTTTAGCGAAGCTGAAACCAGCCGATAAGATTCTTTGTCAGCGTGTAACTACCCACCACTAGTTAGCGGGGACAGGGAGCAGGGTAGGTTAACCCTGACGCTCACACCAGCACTTTTATAATTGCAGCAGGATTTTCAGGGGGTTGGTACTAGCAGGTCAGTATGTGTAAAGAGCTCTAGGTTTGTATTGCTCGGAAATAATACAAATTACTTCCAAATTTGTCATTTGTTCCTGTGCAAAATACAAAACTTCCGCTCTTTACTTGTGGAGACTCACCTGCAGGTGGAAGTCCGAAACCAACTGGCTGGCAACTGTCCCGAGATGGCCTCTGTATAGTTGAGGGATCCTGCACCACATTATCATCATAGTAAAACGGCCTGGTCAATCATTGCTGGCAAATAAGGAATTAATCTCTTGGAACATACATCGTAGCTATTCAGGCCGTGCCCTCTACTAATATATATTTCTTTCTGCCTCCCCTTGACAGGAGGACGGGGACATAACAAATATATACTGTAAATGTATATACGGTTGTCCAAAGAGCGTGAAACTCACAAACAGAAGAACGAGGTCAGCTGTGCAGACTTCCCCAAATGCTGCACCCCAAGAGAGGGAAGATGAAGTGGCAAGTGGCCAGTCACTGCCACATTCATCCTTGACTTACTTCGCGGGTAATCCTCCACTCTCGAACCACTGATATTTGTCCCGCAAGGGAGCTGAAGTATTTAGATCACGTTACGAGCAGCCACCACAGGACCTATTGAGAATGTGTCTACGCTCCTGTCGGTTATTTCTTGCAGGTAGCGGGAAGTGAATGTTGTTTAACGTTTCCACCTACCTGCTTTTAGTACCAGCTGAACAGAAAAATTATTTTGGAATGCCAGGGAAGTACTTACTCCTCTGACATCATGGGCAGGGGGACGTCTACCTGACGTTGAGGTATCAGAGACCCGTGCCCTTTTCTATTACTCGCCAGATCCAAGAGGAGATTGAGTTCTTCATGATTCTCCTCTTGGTCTTCCCCGTGCTGATGAACACCTTGTTGATCTGGGGTCGCGCTCTTCCCATCCTTATGAGATATAACCTCATCTTTCTTATGAGGCATAGTTACAGTTGATCAGTATCGTCAGTCACTGTTCAGACTCCCAATCCGAAAGGGCCCAAATCTAGGATTCGCTAAGGACGGATTTTTAGTCTTTGCAACAAACTCAGGAACGAAACCGAGTGTGACCTGCCAACAACCCCTTGAATGAGTGATGACGTACGAAAGACAATGTAGCTCGCTGACTCTACCTGCATAGGTCAGAGCGAAAAGATAACCATCTTTGAGGTCAAGTCCTTATCCAATACTTGACGTAGAGGCTCATAAGGGGCTCCTTTCTGTGAACGTACGACCCTGAAAATGTTCCAAGGAGGTGGTCTAACTTTTGAATGAGGGCAGGAATGCTCAAAGTTCCGTATGAGGAGTGACAATTCCGTCGAGGAAGAAATGTTAACTTGATACAGTTCGAAGACAATGTTCAAGGCTGAACAAAAGCCTTTCACCACCGACACGAGTGAATTTTTCCCCCCCTGAGGAACAGTAAAAACTCTGCTACTGCTGGAACCCCGGCACTGAGTGGAGAGATACCCCATCAATAACCTCCACCACAAAAGATGGACCACTCTGCCTGATACACCATAGATGACGACTCCTGGAGGTATCTTGCCATGCGCATAGCAACCGGCTTCAAAAAGCCACTCTTGCGAGTAGTTGCTGGATAGCCTCAAGGTGTGAAGACCTAGCCATGGTATTGCTTGGTGGAAAATCTTCATGTGAGGTAGTCCGTGTAGCTCAAAAAGTAGAGGGAACTCTCTTGGTACCTCTGTGAGTAGATATAGAGGGTCCGGAAACTATTCTCTATGTTGTCACAGCAGATCCCACGGTCTTTGCTAGATTTTGCGATGCCCTTACCCTGTTCAATACCCTCCTTACTAGGCAGAAGGAGGGGAACGCATAGACATCCATCCTGTCCCAAGGGTGTTGAAAAGCATCCTACTTATGGTTCCGGTACTGGTGAGTGGTACACCAGAAGTTCCCGACGTCACGGACAGGTTGATTGTCCATTCGGAGCCAACTTTCTGTCCTCCTGTTCAGACTGTCCGCAAGTACATTCTTCTTGCCCCAGATAAAGTGGGCTGTTGAGGCTACCAAATTTTCTTCCATCCACCTTGGGATTTTCACAGCTAGCAGATATAGATACTGTGTGAAGGTCTCTCCTTGTTTATTTGAGTGGGACACTACTGAAGTGTTGACACTCATCAGCACTACATAATGCCCTGAAAGGAGCTGATGAAAGTACCTGAGGGTCAGGTAGGCTGCCCTCATTTCCAGGAGGTTTTGTGGCACTGCCTTTCGGATTTGGACAAAGTCTGGATGATGTACGGTGTAACAGATGAGTCTCCCCCTTCTTTTAATGTGTCTATGAAGAGCAACAAATCCAGGGGAAGAGAAAGAGGATCTGCTCCTCTCAGGAGTTTGGTGTCTGATACTGTATCCACCAACTCGGGTCTCTCTTCTGTCCGGGTCACACTGGCACTAGGGTACTCGGTGGGTCTCTGTGTAAAGACCAGAAGGTCATCAGCTGTCACTATAGAGACCGTATGTGGAGACGGCCATGGGGAACTAACTTCTCGAGAGATGTTACATGTCCCAGCCATTCTGCCATTGGTGCTAGCAATTTGCTTCTCGAGAGAAAGCTCCACCGGTACTTGATCCCCTAACAGAAAGACCTTGCTTAGTGTGGTCTCGAACAAAGGTGGAACAGTCTGAAGATGGTCGGTCTGTGAAGGGGAAGCTATATGCCATACCTCTTTGCAAAGGCGAGCTTTGGCAAGGCGAATGCTGGTAAGGTGCCCTGGCTTGCACACCTCTTCTTATTTTTCCTACTGGGAGTGTGTACTCCCGAGGTGACAGCTGGAAAAGCGAGCCTTTCTCAGCTCTTACAAGTAATTGTTACCTTTGTGCACTTGCGAGGAGTGTGTCCATGATCATAGGGCAAAAACTGGTAGAGCATGCTCGTTCCAGTTCGCCCAACTACAAGGTGAGAGTTGGAACTGTGCACTGATTTGTGCACCTTTCCCAGTTCTCAAAGGCAACAGATCTAACCGCGCGGGCCTTTCTCAGCTCGCCCAGGTATCACGATGTAGAACTCGCCTTTATTCTAGACCTTGCTTCTTGTGTGTGAGGGTCTTGATGGAAAGACTCACCCTAAAGAGTACACCACGTATAGAAGTAGTGAGACGCCTCTCTTAGTCAGGTAGACGAGCTCGTCTGCCCACCTTACTCGGTGAATGGATACGCAACACTGCGCAAGATTTCCTTACAAAACTAGTCTGTGTTCATATCCAAGTAGGATAGACCAGGGTATTTTCGTACGACCTGTCTCCTGAAGCAGCCTCGTGAGTAGCGTTATGCACTCCTACAGGAGGAGGCATTCCTTCATAAAAGGCTATTACGACTGCGGGGGACAGATTGTTTCTGCAGTTTACCTGTGAGGAAAAATTCTCCCCCCCCCCTCACCACCACAATCATCGGAAACCGGGTAGGGCTCTGGACTACCTGGTCAACCAATACCCAGTAGGATGCTCAACCATACCTCAGGATCGTGCCTATTGCCCCTTCCTAAGGGTGAGCAAGTTCCACTGAGTGGAACAAGCGACCTTGACCCTCAAGCAAAAAGTCAATTCTCCTCGGTTCCTCTCAAGGGGTCTATAGATTGCGTAGCAAGTAACATCTCGAGTTGATGTCAAGTTGTGCAACCAGTTACACACACCTGCTACAAAGGGGCGGAAGATCTTGCTCCAACTGCCACCAATCCAATGAGAGTTGGCCGAATGAATATGTCATACAGTAATCGGTAAACAGGGGTAGACAGTACCCCCTAAGGAAGATGTTATTACAGCGAATCTCCTTAGCGATCGCTTTTGGGCAAGAGACCGGTCAGTTACGATCAATCGCACACAACTACTTCCGAAAGGTAAGATTGACACGTGTCTTCAATCCTTTCTTGGACAGGTAATGTATGCCGAAGTCCATCTACAGACACTTAACACAGACCAGGGATACGGACAATCATACGGGCATAACCCAAATTATGAGTTGTGTCCGGAACTCGGTTGATAAACGTTTGTAACTGAGACCTCCTCCTTCGAATGAACGACAAAAAAAAATTTATTTCTTCGTCTCTGATTGGTAAAACTGGTATAAGTTTTTAATGTTCCCTTTCAGGAAACAAAAACGCTTGTGTGAACTTTCAGAATTTTTCAAAACTAAGAGCTCCAATAAAAGTTAGGAAGGAACTACCTGGAATGAAGATAGAGAGAGCATATCGAGTATGTCTGGTTACGGGAAGGAAGAAGAGTAATACCGTACATAAGCTGGTTTCCAGTATGGAGTATAGCCATTATTATTGTTATTGTTATTATTATTATTATTATCATTATTATTATTATTATTATTTGCTAAGCTACAACCTTAGTTAGAAAAGCAGGATGCTATAAGACCAGGGGCCCCAACAGGGAAAATAGCCCAGTGAGGATAAGAAACAAGGAAAAATAAAATATTTAAGATCAGTAACAACATTAAAATAAATATTTCCTATATAAACTATAAAAACTGTAACAAAACAAAAGGAAGAGAAATTAGTTAGATTTATTAGAACAGAGTTCCAATTGTAAGATGGTCAATAGTACTCGTCAGCAAAAAAAATCGCTTCCCGCATATGCACATGTCCGTCTGCAGTCCCACGTGTAACCTCTTTGCCTCTGAAAAACATTTGAGAAGTCTGAGCCCACTTGCAGGAATAATGTATGTGCGATGAACTGCAACATTATTGCCCGAGGAATTTTTACTATTTTCAAGATGTGAGCACGCGCCCAGGAAAACAAAACATACAGCTAGTGTAGCAATCATAGTTCCGTTGGTTTGGCTACCCGCTTTGTGAGAGGGGCTTACTAACGTTCGTAAATGTAATGAGAAGCTGACGACGTTCGTCTGCCCACCTTGTGGGCAGGGCTTGCTACCGTTCATAGACATAAGCAGAAGCTAATACCTCTCTCTTGGGAACAAAGGCTTGAAATAACCTTATAAGGGTATGTATATTGTATATCACAAGCTCGTTGCGCTAGTGTTCCAAAGAGCTCTCGATTTCGTAGGGCAACAAAGCCAAAGAAAATAACCCAGAAGAATTATATTTCCAGAAACTTGACGTCTAACGAGAACTTATTGTGTCCAGGGGCACACTGACGCATACGGGTAACTCAAGCCATCGTTAGTAAACCATATTTGGGGCAATAATCCTGAGGTTTTGCCATGGCGAGAGCGCATGCACCACAGGAGTTCGTTTCAGTCTTTTATAGAGTTTTAACGAACACCTGCAGTTGTGCAAAACTTCTCAGGGATGAGAGTTACCCATGCAGAAGCAAAGTCTTGCATGAGGGGTTTGTCAACTCAGAATGCCAAGAACACAAACACTAGGCAGGTTCGTATAGGCTTGCCAGGAAGTGCTGGCGAGTGTCTATAAATGCTGGCAATCGTCCACAAACGCTTGCAAGCGCTTGTGAACCACCATCTGATACTAGCAAATGCTAGCGAGCATCCCCAAACCACTCCAAGTGCCCAAGAGAATCAGTGAAAGAGAATTAGAAACCGTCAGCATTGAATCTCCTTTACGATTAAACCCAGTAGCGTACGCTACTATAGCGCTAGCGAGAAGGGTTTCACAAACCTGCCATTTGTGCTAAGGCGAGGGTCTCACAAATCTGCCAAGGGTATTAAGGCAAGGCGAGAGTCTCACACGAGGTGAGGGTCTCACAAACCCTTGCCTCTCTTAGTACTCCTACCCCTGAAAAGGGGGTTGGTGAATAGCCTTATGTCATCCCCTAGGAAGGGAACGAAAAACACTGTGCTAGACTTGAAGACCAGCTGTTTCTTCCTCGTTAGGCGCAGGTCCGAAAAAGCTTGGCCACACAAAGCTCTAAGAGCCTTGCTGTGCCCAAAAGCAAAAAGTGGCAATAACCTCGAAGAGTTAAGGCGTGCGAGACTCGTCGGTGGGAGAGGAGGCAGACAGACCTTTTATTGGCCGAGAGTGATAGTGACTGGTGGCTGGAGTACAGTACCTGTAACTGGTGCCACGGCGGAAGCTGTCACACCAGGCTTACATTCTGCCTGTTGAAATAATAAGGAATCACTCAGCGAGTGACCTCTGTTACTCCCTCCCAAGAAAGGAAAGCAGACAGCTGTCAATGGGAAAGGACAGTCCTCTTATTCCCTCCTATTCACCTTAAACTGGCTTACGGATACAAGTTTTGGATCCCCGCCAAGGGAGAAAACTGAAATATCAGGCTTACAATCATTTGACCGACTCTGGAAGAACCAGCCAAAGGATAAAAACTGATGATTCCTCCGGGAAAGCAGCTGCTTATTTCTCGATAAAAATGAAGGAAAGAGCAATGCTCTTCATTACATGGCCGACGAACTCAACTGACTAAACTCTAAGGAAATTGTCAGTAAGCAGCCAAGTTTGTTTTAATCATGAGTTCTCTCTCAGCATGGAAATTACTTTTGGAGCTGCAACAGACTCAAGTTTTGTCTCTCTAATTTCAGGTTTCAACAAAAAGAACATTGGTAATGTTTTCAGACAGAAAAATATATGTCTGAATTGCAATATGAAGTCATGCCATCAAAAGTTTGCTGAAAGTTGCCAATAAAAGTCATCTGGGCAGGAACATATAGGAAGGACATAGTGTTGAATCAACATGTACGGGAAAGCCTTCAGCACAGGAGAGTTAAAGAAGGATTATTCAAATTAGCAAAGGGACAGGTGAAAGATTAGGATGTGCAAGGACCAATACTGAGAAACCTATTTTTAATGGCAAAAATTAACCTTGCTGGGAAGATTCAGGCAGAATGGGAGGAACAAAAGAAATGTGACAGCTGAATAGGCAAAAAATGTCCCAAGAAACATTAAACATCCCTTGTCAGTCATTCATGCCCTTCCAAACTAGAGGAGCACAGTACTGGTGAGATCAATATCGGGCAGCGTGCAGGCGGGTTGCGTGAAATCAGTCACCAGGTGATGATGAACCGTATTTGCAATTATGAATATGCAATGGAACATTTTGAGGATTGTACGAGTGCTAAGAGCAGTCAGTGGAGGTCATGTGTTCATGTTCCCAATCGCGCATGGATAAGAAGAAAGAACAGCTGATTTGTGATCATGTTCCTTATCATGCAAGTATGTGGGAACATTTCTCCTGATCTTAGAATCAAGAGGAGACCGATCCCGACCGATAACCACACGAGAGAAAATCTTGTAATTCAGTCAAGCGTAAAACTGATACAATATCTACTTCGGATCCCTTGTACTCAAGAAAAGTAAAGTATCGCCACTCTTACGACCGAGAGGGCAACTCATAGTTCCTGATTGAGTGTACACATGAGAACATCTTCAAAGGCCCCATGAGCCACAAGGAGACCCATGATTGTGTTCCTGGTAGCATGGATGCATGGAAACTCTTTCCCCGGACCTGCAAGGAGACAAAGGATCGTATTCCTGAAAGTGATTACATGTACATAAGAGAAAGTATGACCAAGGAGAATGATCGCTGGTTCCTCTCAACCCGAATCCTCTATCAAAAAGAAGCAATGAAACCTTACTAAAAGTCATCTTCCTTCCCTCCAAAACTGAAGTTTCTTTAGGGAGTGAGACAGCAGTGTTCCCCAAGTGTCCAGGAAAATGTCTAGAAGTGCAGTTCCCCTCATCCCGATAAACAGTGCGAGGATGATCAGGCTGGTACAAGACCAAGCATTAATAGCAGGATCGCAAGTAATCCAAACTGATAAGGTGTCACGGTATGCAAGTCAAGGCTTACGGTCCTGCCTACATGGCTGAGGACTATGAAAAGCATAGTAGGAGATGATGAATGGAGAAGTACTAAATTAAAAACTCAAGATAAAGACCACTGGCGAAATCTAACCGAGGTCCTTTGCGTCAATAGGCGTTGGAGGAGGAGATGATCCCACCACTTCTTTCTCCCTCTTGCATAAGGAAAGAGAGATCAGTTGTCACAGATAAAGAGGGGTAGAAAGACTGATCCCTTCATCCCTACCTACAGTCCGAAAGGAGACCCAGCAATGGTAAAGCAAGGGCGTAAAATCCTGTACCATGTGCCGAGACACTTTCCCAGTCTGGTTTGGTTCTTGGTACCGTACAATCCCTCTCATGTGAGAGCAGTCGGAGTCTTCAGCGAGCCCTTTGTCAATTTCTTTTCCTGGGCTTCTTCAATGATATCTTCTTAGAAGTTGTGGAATAATGAGTTATGACAGGTCAAATCAGGCGGGCAAGCAGCATGCGCACCACCTAGGGGTACAAAAGGTAATCAGGGAAATAAACAGATTCACGACGAAAGCCACAGCTACCGGAACTGTTATACTACAGTGATCTTAGGACTATTATCTTGATCTATTTGTAAGTAATAGCATAAGAAGGTGCATCATTATTATGAGCCCAGAGGGGGCAATATGTTATATGTACATTGGAGGCTACATAGTAGCCAGATGAGTTACACATTTGGATAGGCTAATCAGGGGCACATTTTACAGTTCTCCCAATGAGTAATTTCACACAGGTCTGGCAGTAAATATAAGTATGCATCACAGTGTACATACATAGATTAGTATATATGACAGCACATATCCCAAATCCACGCATGCCACAGGGAGGTCATATTTATGTGTATCTATATGTATGTAGCAAGATGGCCTATCACAGGTATGGTAGCCTATTTTATTTTATAACCATTACAAGTGTATAATTACATACATATATTTTTTCAGCTTTAAGCATTCGTTGCATGTACCTCAAATAAAGTCACCAAATGCATGAATGTCTTATCGACCAGAAGAAGCAGTGTCTAAACAATGTAATGAAGACAAAGCACAGAAGGAGAAAGACCTTGAAGAGGAGTAATAGTGAACACACTTCTTTTTGTTTGAGGTCGAGGCCTGCAGGAATCGGAGAGACACCAAAGGGGCAGCTTCAGAAGGCCTAGCAGCGGTGAAAAACCACAGCAATTAAGCAGTAGCGATGTCCAAAGAAAACCAACTTCTTTAGGTTCAGGTTGTTATTGTGCAACCACACATAGCAAGGGGATGACTGTGAGCAGTCAAGATCCACGAGAGACAAAAGGCACAAGAAGCATTAAATTAATGACAGATTTACACAATAATCCTATCCCACATTTGCAGATTTACCAAGAACAAGTGCATATTTTTGTACTTTTAATTCATCCAGATTTACCTGAATATAATTGCCTGTCTACTAACTTAAGCATTTATTCTTGAGAGAAAGCAAATAATCAAATCAGGCCAAATTTGAGGCAGCAACATTATGCATATAGCACAGGGAGCATTTGAATATCAGCGGCCAGTTCCTCCAGCGAGCATAAAATATGGACACCAACTAACGTACACTAAAAGCCGTGTCTTTACCTACTTTGTCCAAGTCAGGTCTTTGTTAGTTCAAGTGAGGTCTTTTTGCGTATTTTACGATGGAAGTTATAGAAACGTTTACAGTGTCTCAAGTGCCGTTCGTGTCTATCATTTAGGAAAGATATTCACGCCTGTTACTGCAATATTGAAACTAAGATAGCCAAGACAAAGAAGAAACGGCGATGTGGATACACAGAAGTTAAGACGTCACAGTCACAACACCCCAGTGACCCACAGGCTTTGTCGTCCCGGTCATAAAAGTAAGTAATTAATTTCTTTAATTTCAACGTTAGTTTTATTAATTTTTCAGCATGCGCAGCTCGACATTACCGCTTGCCAGTACATACGCGCTTGATGTTTTATTTTCATGCGAGCGAAGCGAGCCAGTGGCGGAACAAGAACCATTATATTTAGCGTTGCTAATGTTGGCGTGCGCAGCTCAGCATTGCCGCTTGCCAGTACATACAAGCTTGATGTTTTTCTTTTCTGGCAAGCGAACAAGAGCCATTATATCTAAACATTCTAACAGGAAATATGTTTTCCTCTAGTAAATAATGTGATTTAACTGGTTTTCACCTTCATTTGAACCATAACAACAACAACCAGTTCGGATACTTGAAATTAGTAGAACTGGCTGTTCTGTTTGTTTGCGGTTGAAATGAAGGTCAAATTCAGTTAAATCACGTTATTTGCTCCAGGAAAACATTTATTTTCTGTTCGAAATGCTATATACCCTGTAATACAATACAACTTTACCTCATTTTCAAAGTAAATAGACATTTTTCTATAAGAAAAGCCTGTTTTTTAGTAGAAAAGCTTTTTCTGTCCATAACTAAAATAAAACCCCATTTAATTGTTATGCTGAGAACAGACCTAGGATGATTTGGCATTGGAAAACAGCAAATTTAATTGTATTTCCTGATATAAAAAGACATGACCTAACCTAAAGTAATCTCCATTGAAACCTCAGTAATCTTTCTTAGGGTTAGTTGGTGGGTGTGTCCACCATTCTACAAACTATCCAAATCCTTTGAATTGCATACCATCATAATAACCTTCTTTGAAATTAACAATCAATTACAGTAAAATGGCATATAAGAATATAAAAACTTCAAACTTTATGAATACTTTTGCGTAAATTTGTTATGGTACAATCTAGCCTATCTCATGCATTCTAAGTCTGCCTTACCTGGTCGGCCATCAATAATTGAGACACATTTGCATTACTATATTACCTGTATATCTATGCTAATCTCATAATTTTTAAACCTACATAGACTAACATGCAGGTTATGCAGTTTAACATATCGCTCACAAGAAACCTACCTGCAGTAGCTACGGGTATGAAGGTCCAATACAGTTTTGGTCTTCAGTGCAGTTCTCAGTCAGTTTAAACATGGAATATCACTCACAGAGTTTCCTTTTAATATATTCTACTTACGTAGACTTTTTTAAAGTCAATATAATGCTTACAATATTTGGAGGATTCAGACTTGACACAGGTCAGGTCAGGTTCTGGGGTGAGGCATATCCTTTACAACGGCGCCTCTGTGTCTTTTAGTTTTGTGTGTTCCTTATTTTCACTAGTTTTTCTCTTTTCATCCACATTTGTTGTAGTATACTTTTCTTATTTTCAATATTCTCTTCACAAAATAGGAATTTTCCAACTGTTTGTGCACTATCTTCTTCGTATGGTTGTTGAAGCTCAATTGCTTTTATTCTTATATCACTAAACTGTGGACAATATAATATAAAGTGGTTAGCATTTTCTTCTACATCACAGAATACACAGTTTATCTTTCCATCTTGGTGTCTGTTTCTTATATTCAAGCCCAATGAGTTTGTCCTTGCTCTGAATAATAAAATTGACGAAAATGTATTGTCATACACTTCCTCCTCCTTGATTTCACTTTTCCAGTTTTTATACAAAATTAGACTCTCCTTACACTCCATTTCACTCTTCCATTTGCTTGTGTCCCATTCTCTTGTTCTCTTCTTTATGTCCTCTTTCGTACATCTCTTGACTTCTCTCATCGCCATCCCACATTCTTCAGCATACTTCTTCACATGCATCCACCACTTCCTCTCTTTTTCTTCCATATCATTGACTATTGCTGTTAGTAGGTCCTTTTCTCCCTTAAAAATGCTATTAAGGTACCTCAGCTTACCATCCATTACCCTTGTTTTCATAGCAGGTGCTCCTACATCCCCTCTCAAGGCTACAATTGCTGTATTCTTTACACCCCCTAACATCCTTCTATACACTCCATTCTCTATTCTCTGCAACTTTTCTATTTCCGTTTCCGTTAAGTTAATCACATTTTTCCATATAATATAGAAGGTAGTGCTACACTTTTCCAGTATGTTTTCCCTATCAGTATCTTATTACAACTTTTTTCTATAATCGAATATGAAGATTAGCTAGCTTTTGCGCCTTAACTATCATTTCACTTTTCTGTGTTTTGAACATATTCCTACTATCATCTACCTTGATACCTAGGTATTTAATATTGCTTACTACTCTTATTCCCTCTATGTTATCTTGTTTCTCCTTCATATTATATATAAGTACGCTACTTTTGTCTCTATTTATGTCTAAACCACACTGCTTTCCTATATCTATCACTTTCCTTATGTTCAATTCAGCATCCTCTATAATCTCAGCAAGCACTAGGACATCATCAGCATCAAATAATAGTACTAGCTTTATAATATCATTTTTAAAACCATTACCTTCCTTTTCTACTTGTTTTACAATCTGATAAGTAATTAATTTGAATAATGTTGTAGAGCCAGTACAGCCTTGCTTATCGTTCAATCTACGTACACATGGAAGAACAATTTAAAAATCAACCAAAATCATTATTATTTTGATTAAATGTGTATTATATTGTGTATAATATACATTAATGTATTTGCTTTCCTTCATACACTATTATATGTCTGAGATATTTAAAATAGGTTCCATAAGTCAGCATAGCATTTCATAAGCCCCAGTGTCAAGCTCGTCTGGTGGGAAGGTTATGTACTGTGATTGGTTGCTTTGGTAATGACGTCATTATCTTTCGAGCTCGTTATTGGTTCTTGATTGATGACGTCGTTATCCATAACACTCGTTGTATTTACTTAAATACAGAAAGGAGAAGGGTGCATGTATGATAAATGTAAGAATAAACAAAATAGTTTAACAATTACTGTTTTCTGCGTATATGGTATTACAAGATATTCTCGCCTTATGCATTTATACCGGGAAATATCTGTTGTCTCATTGGCTGATTGCATGTGACGTCAGACACTCGTATTCATGAATAAAAAAAACTATACGTATTTTAGATTAATTAGAGCTTTAAAAATTAGATTTTACAAAAAAACTATATTAACAATATTATTAATTTTAAAATAAAATAAATAAAAAACTTATTAAAGGTCGCAAGTTAGATAAATAAGTCATATTCGAAGGAATAATTGACTAATGTTTTTGGCTACAATGTTCTATGCGTGTGTTCGTTTGTGCGTGAACGAAGGCAATAACCAATCACAGCTGAGGAAGTTATAGCCAATCAGAGGACTGGAATGTACCACGAAGAGTAACAGAAGCTTATGAGTTGCTGTTGGAGAAAACTGCCCAATTACCCGTAAATTTACATTAAAACGCTTATGAAAACAAAATAGGATGAAAAAAAAGATATTAGCTAGAGCGTTTGCGAGAAATGTCTCCCGTGAATCTGACTTTTTTGTCAACAGCAGCTCATAAGTCGGAGGAACCCTTTCGCCTTATGCATTTTTAGCGGGAAATATCTGTCGTCTCATTGGCTAATACGTCCTCTGCTGTGATTGGCGGTTGTATGTGACGTCAGGTAATAGTATTTCATGAATGAATTCGACTCGGTAGGAGTAAAATATCTATACTTATTGCAGATAAATTAGGACTGATAAATTATAGTTTATAGTAAAAATAAACTTTTAATATAATAAATTTAATAATACAATAGCTAATAAATCTTTTTCGAATGCTTAAACTGAATAAATGCGTCTTTTTAGAAGAAATAATTAACTAGGGTTTGGCTACGATGTTAAACGTGTGGGTGTGAGTTTGTAAACAAAAGTAGCAACCAATCACAACTGAGAAGATACAGCCAATCAGAGGGTTGGATTATCCCGCCAAGAGAGAGTTCCTGCGACCATCTCGCCTCAAGTATATTTAGCGGGAAATATCTGTTGTTTCATTGGCTGATTCGCCCTCTTCTGTGATTGGTGGTTGTATGTGATGTCACTAATCGTGTTTTTATGAATGAATGCTAGTGTAAGCCCTAAGGGGATAAACCAATGCCCATTTCAGATGAATTCGGGCCTTAAAAATTAAATTTTACAAAAAATAATCTCAATAATATTATCAATTTCAAAACAAAATAAATAAGGAATCTTATTAAAGGCCATAAGTTAAATAAATAAGTCATATTCGAAGGAATAATTGACTGTCCTTCTGGCTACGATGTTAAATATGTGTGTTCGTTTGTGTGTGAAACCGTAGTACTGAAGGCAATAACCAATCACAGCTGAGGAAAATATAGCCAATCAGAGGATTGGAATGCACCACCGAGAGTTACGGGAGCTTATGAGTTGCTGTTGAAGAAATCTGCCCAAATACCCGTAAATTTCACATTAAAACGGTTGGTTAACAACATATGGTGGATTTTAATTAATTATATCATATCATATTGAGTCGAATACATGCATAATCAACCTTAAAACATCATTATATGGATTAAATGCCAACAATATACTTATTTCAGATAAAGTATGGCTTAAAATTGCAACTTTCATTAAACAAACTCGAAAACAATAATTTCGTAATAAAATATCATTGTTGTACGTATAAAAGAAGAAATAGGATGAAAAAACGCCATTAGCTAGAGAGCGTTTGCGCAAAATCTCCCCGTGAATCTGACTTTTTTGTCAACAGCAGCCCATAAACCGGAGGAAACCTCTTGCCTTATATATTTTTAGCGGGAAATATCTGTCGTCTCATTGGCTGATACGTCCTCTGCTGTGATTGGCGGTTGTATGTGACGTCAGGTAATAGTATTTAATGAATGAATTTGACTCGGTAAGACTGAAGTATCTATACGTATTGCAGATTATTTAGGACTGGTAAATTATAGTTTTTTCTGTAAAAATACACTTTTAATATAATGTATTTCCAAATATAATAGATAATAAATCTTGTTTGATTGCTTAAGCTGAATAAATACGTTTTTATTGAAGAAATAATCAACAAGGTTTTGGCTACGACGTTTAACTTGAATGTGGGAATTTGTAAACAAAGGTGACAACCAATCACAACTGAGAAGATACAGCCAATCAGAGGGCTGGAATATCCCGCCAAGAGGGAGTTCCTGCGATCTATGAGCTGTTATTCGAGAAACCAGTTACTTATTACATTAAAAAAGCTCAAAAGCTTTACCTCTATTTATTTGTTCACCATAAACCAGAGGAATGGTCTCACCTTATCTGTATATTTAGCGGGAAATATCTGTTGTCTCACAATGGCTGATTCATCCTCTGCTGTGATTGATGGTTGTAGGTGACGTCACTAATCGCGTTTTTATGAATGAAATTACGTAGAAGGCCTAGGAGGGAATACCTATACGGATATCAGATGAATTATGACTTAAAAATTAGATTTTACAAAAATAACCTTAAAAAATGTAGTATTTCTTTAAATAAACAAATAAATGCTCGTATTAAGGGCCGTAAGTTAAACAAATACGCCAAATTCGAAAGACTAATAGACTGTTTCTGGCTACGATGTCTAGTCATGAGAGGCGGGGCAGAAGATTTATTGTTTTACGGGAAATTAGAGATGTATTTCAACAAAGTATATAGATATAGTCATTATAAGATGTTTATATAACATAATCTATCAAAAGGATACATTTTAGAGACTAAATCTGTGTTTTTATTAAGAAAATACGTTTTAGTGACGTCATGAACAGTAGGTTGCATTTTACAGATTGCTTAAATGACTGAATAATTTTGTTTGCTGGTTTGAAGTGTTGAAAATCGCTAATGAGGAATAATCAATAGATTCTATTATTATACAGAGCTTAGATAGTGAAGGAACTCCCCAACTTTAATTGATATTTTGTAGAATTTCAAGTAAACTTTGATTTAAAGGAATAAATGACTGTTTTGGTTATGGTGTTTGTGTGTGTACGGCTGTAGTATAGAATTTAAGCAAACATTAAACAGATGATGAAAAACTTAGATTAACTTATGATCTGAAAAATATTCCAGCTGGTGTTGTAATATTGACATTAGAAGCCTATAATTTGATATTCAAATAACCTATATAGTTAGATTAGTGTGAACTAATAAGGTTATCATTTTCTAATAACTAGAGGGAGCTCTAAAATTTACGAGTAAAAATTAGCTGGATTTCTTTTTAAGAAACTCAAAACTTGTAGATTAATGTCTCTCTTATATATAGTAAAAAATCTCGCTCAACGAGCTGTTTAAACTCTGTGTAACTGATTATCTTTGTGTGGTATGGATGGGGTGTTTTGGGACAACATATGGATCTACTGGTCTTACACAAGGTAAGGCAATCTATACAGACAGACAGATCTACTTGCTGAGTCATCAACAGCCATTGATTGACCCTCTCTGGTCCTAACTTGAGAGAAGGGGGTGGGGGGGGGGGGGGGCTTAGTGCTCATCATATGTATATAGGATCAGTCTCTAAGGCATTGTCCTCATAGAGTGTTGTCATTTTACCTTGTCTCAGTCATTCTTTAAAGAGATAGTTATAAACACCCAAGAATCCTTGAAACATGAGTTTAATATGCAAATATATTTTGACTGGTTAATGAAAACTCCAGCAATTCAAGTTTTGATCTAGTCCATGATAATAATACTATAAGTGAAGCTACTCACAGGTCTGGTAATTGCTTGGACCTCGTATGCACTGATTCCCCTGGCGTTGTTATAAGTGAGGTTGGTTTTCCAGTCGGGACATCTGATCATGCCTTGGCTTTACTAGTAGTGAAGACTGAGCAGCCTGTCCCTGATGTATCATACTCTTGTAAAATTTATATGAAATCCCAAGCAGACTGGAATGGGATTTTGCATGATCTTTTGTGCTTGAATTGGTCACAATTATATAGTACTGTTGATCCTGTTGTCCCTTTAAATGAGAATCTAGTCAACATAATTGACAGGTGTATCCCTTCTCGTGTACTAAGGTACCAAGTGAAGGACAAACTGTGGTTCAATGATGATTGTAGACGGGCTTATTTGGGGAAGCAGGGGTCCTATCATCTTTGGAAGGGTAACAGATCAGATTTGACCTGGAATAACTATACTCAGCTTACAGCTTTTGCTCAGAGAGTTTATGCTTCAACTGAAAAGGAATACAATTTAACCATAAAAGAAACCCTTTCTGGTACAACTCAGGAACATAAATGGTGGTCTACCCTTAAATCTGCAACCCTTTTGGCTGATGCTTTTTATAGTAAACAGAGTAATGAAAAACTTGAACTTCCTCATTCCTGTTTTCCTGAGGCTAAACTAACTAGTTTAGCTTTTCTATCTCGTGAAATTAAAGCTCTGTTGATGGACCTTGATGCTTATAGAGTTGTAGACCCAAATGGTATTTTTCCTTAGTTTTTTTTTGTTTTTGTTTTTTATAAAGACTGCAGATTTCTTAGCTCCAAAGTTATCTGTTATTTTGCGCAGGTTAGCAAAAAGAGCTTTTAGCACTTGTTGGAGAATTAGTAATATTACTCTATGTAAATGTGTTTGCGGTAGCTCAAGTCTAACTGATTACCGCCCAATTTCCATAACTCCCATATTATCTAAAGTTTTTGAATGTCTTCTGGTAAAACGTCTTAATAGGTTTGTTGAAGGTAATCATCTATTCCCTAGTCTGCAATTTGGTTTTCGTAAAGGCCTTGAAGCATGTGATGCCCTTCTTACAATCTCCAATGCTGTACAGAAATCCCTCGATTGTGGTCAGGAAGTTCGTATGATTGGCCTTGATTTTAGTGCTACTTTTGACCTTGTTAATCATGAGGCCCTTGTTTTTAAACTCAAACAGTTGGGAGTGGGTGGGTCGTTTCTTATCATTATTATAGATTTTTTAAGTAATAGATCTCAAAGTTGTTGTTGATGGGCACCATAGGGAGTATAGGAATGTGATATCCAGTGTTCCACAGGGTAGTGTTCTTGGCCCATTACTTTTCATACTATATACACATGACATGTGGTTTGGCCTAGAAAACAAGTTTGTTGCATATGCAAATGATGCTACTCTCTCTGCATCAATTTCATCCCCTGAATGTAGATCTGGGGTTGCTGAATCCCTTAATAGAGATCTAGCTAAAATTAGTGCATGGTGCAAATTACGGGGTATGAAGTTGAATCCTTACAAAACTTGAAGTATGATTGTAAGTAGGTCAAGGACAGTAGCTCCTCAACCTCCGGATCTCAGTATTGATAATGCTTCTTTAAGTTTGTATGACTTTAAAAATTTTAGGTGATTCTCGACAGCAAATTTACTTTTGAGAAACACATTAGGTCTGTGTCTTCTTTAATTGCACTAAAAATGGCTTATTGAGAAAGTCTTTCAATATTTTCAGTGATCAATTTATTCTGAAGTGTTTTAATTCTTTAATTCTACATTGCTTTGAGTATTGTTCTTCTGTCAGCTCTTCAGCTGCTGATTCTCATCTTAATTTGTTGGACAGAAACTTACGGTCCATAAAATTTCTTATTCCTGATCTACTGTAGATATCAATCTCTGGCACCGTCATTCAATTAGTTCATTATGCATGTTGCACAAAATTGTTCATAATTCTGACCATCCTATGCATTCAGATCTTCCAGGACAATTCCATCCTGTTCGTAATACTAGGCAGGCACTTAATTCTATATACACAGGCGTTTCTCCATCATGAGGCTCAATACTACACAGTATTCTAGAAGTTTTATGACAGCGGTTACCAAGTTGTGGAATGATCTTCCTAATCGGGTAGTTGAATCAGTAGAACTTCAAAAGTTCAAAGTTGGAGCAAATGTTTTTATGATGACCTGGCTGACAAGAGCCTTTTTATAGTTTATATATGACATATCTGTTTTTGACGTTGTTAATAGTTTATATAGGACATATCTGTTTTGACGTTGTTACTGTTTTTAGAATGATTTATTGTTAATTTATTCTCATCATTTATTTATTTCCTTTCCTCACTGGGCTATTTTTCCCTATAGGAGCCCTTGGGCTTATAGCATCTTGCTTTTCCAACTAGGGTTGTAGCTTGGCTAGTAATAATAATAATAATACCAATAGAGTATCCTACATGGTGCACTGACGGAATATTACTTCTGCAGATTGTTGGGGTTTCACTGAAGATTGCTGAATTACACCCCTACATTAGTAAGATGAGAAACAGCAGAAGAGAGACTGGCTATGGATCTAAACTTCTACATGCATTAGTTCAAGCAGGTTGGAATAATCCAGCACAAGGCAGGGGAAATAGCAAGCATATCATATATGAAGTCTCAACAGAGGATTTCAGACACTGTAAGCAATCTATGCATTGGATAAAAATCAGTAAGTTCCTCTGCGATGAGGCAGTAATGAATATCAGGCTACTCTGGAAAGACAAATGACAAGGAGCATAGACACTAAATTCTCTTCAGCCACTAGGAATGTTTTAAGGGTAGACGATGCCTTTGATGACCAATGAAAATTTCTCCAAAGACAGCGAACATACCAGTTTTGTGGGATAATTTCTTCACAGGATGTCAAACAGGAGAAACAGCGAACGAAATAAATCTACAGGTCCCAGCGGGAAGCCATCGAGTACGTGTTTGCGTACCCATAAATGCAGTGATGATTCAAGTGAAAACGCATTGGCATACTGAATCAAAAGCTATAACAGGATACTTCAGAACTCTCTGAGAAATCTAATTAAATTAGTGAAACATTGGAAAAATGAGATTCAAGGAGGCAGCACAGGAATGTAGATATCCCATACAAAAAGGGGAGCAAAGGCAGTTCAACGAGGCAGGCATCAAGGGGGACGAGGAATCAGCTATGCCACAGTTAGAATAAGCAGCTGTAATTACAATTTACCAGAAAAATAAGAGAGATGTGACAAAATCCAGCTACAAGGTAAAAGTGAAATGCGAGTTTTGTGCACCCGAGAGGCTGTGCCAATTTCTCCGCTAGCGTTGGGTTATGTTTTTACTGCGGAAAAATCTGACAATTTGCAAACCATTATTATGGGGGAAAAAGTCGCATGCCTAGCAAGGTCGCATTGGATGGTACAATAAGCACCATTTCTGCGAGTGATATTAGCGGCAACAGGCTAAAAAGCTGAAGACGACGTCAGTGGCTGGGAGGTCTGATTGAGATGTGTCCAATGTTGCTGCTGCGCCATACATGCAATTGACCATGAATGTTAGCTTCATTTATTAAAAGATAAAAAAGGTGCACATCAGAAATTGTAACTGATACTAAGGCTGAGGTATGCAATGCTGGGTCAGTACAGGTACTGAGCCTGGAAATTGCTGTGAAAAATCTAAATTAATCAGAATTAGATTTCCAACATGCACCAGAAGGTCACAGGTGTGTACTGTAATAGGATGTTGTCAGGTTAACACCGAGTGTAGCAGCTTGTCAAAAAGTGAGTGTAAGCATTTTGTCAATGGGACACACAATACTCTGATGCAGGTGTTGAGGTTCCAGTGATGGGAGATGAGAATGAGAGAGAGATTACAATAGATGAAGTGAGGAGAGCACTAGATGAAACGAGAGTAGGAAAAGCGTCTGGTATGGATAGTGTGAGAGCTGAGATGTTGAAGGAAGGGGGTGTGACTGTACTTGAATGGTTGGTGAGATTGTTTAATATGTGTTTTGTGTTGTCAATGGTACCAGTAGATTGGGTTTGTGCATGTATTGTACCGCTATATACTGTAAGGGTAAGGGAGATGTGCATGAGTGTTGTAATTCAAGAGGTATTAGTTTGTTAAGCGTAGTTGGAAAAGTGTATGGTAGAGTAATGATTAATAGGATCAAGGATAAAACAAAGAATGCAATCTTAGAAATACAGGGTGGTTTTAGAAGAGGTAGGGGTTGTATGAATCAGATTTTTACAGTTAGGCAGATATGCGAGAAATATTTAGCAAAAAGTAAGGACGTGTATGTTGCGTTTATGGATCTGGAGAAAGCGTATGATAGAGTTGATAGGGAAGCAATGTGGAATGTGATGAGGTTATATGGAGTTGGTGGAAGGTTGTTGCAAGCAGTGAAAAGTTTCTACAAAGGTAGTAAAGCATGTGTTAGGATAGGAAATGAAGTGAGTGATTGGTTTCCGGTGAGAGTGGGGCTGAGACAGGGATGTGTGATGTCGCCGTGGTTGTTTAACTTGTATGTTGATGGAGTGGTGAGAGCGGTGAATCCTCGAGTGCTTGGACGAGGATTAAAACTGGTAGACGAGAATGACCATGAATGGGAGGTAAATCAGTTGTTGTTTGCAGATGATACTGTACTGGTTGCAGACACAGAAGAGAAGCTTGGCAGATTAGTGACAGAAATTGGAAGTGTGTGAGAGAAGGAGGTTGAGAGTTAATGTGGGTAAGAGTAAGGTTATGAGATGTACGAGAAGGGAAGGTGGTGCAAGGTTGAATGTCATGTTGAATGGCGAGTTACTTGAGGAGGTGGATCAGTTTAAGTACTTGGGGTCTGTTGTTGCAGCAAATGGTGGAGTGGAAGCAGATGTACGTCAGAGTGAATGAAGGTTGCAAAGTGTTGGGGGGAGGTTAAGGGAGTAGTAAAAAATAGAGGGTTGGGCATGAATGTAAAGTGAGTTCTATATGAGAAAGTGATTGTACCAACTGTGATGTATGGATCAGAGTTGTGGGGAATGAAAGTGATGGAGAGACAGAAATTGAATGTGTTTGAGATGAAGTGTCTAAGGAGTATGGCTGGTGTATCTCGAGTAGATAGGGTTAGGAACGAAGTGGTGAGAGTGAGAACGGGTGTAAGAAATGAGTTAGCAGCTAGAGTGGATATGAATGTGTTGAGGTGGTTTGGCCATGTTGAGAGAATGGAAAATGGCTGTCTGCTAAAGAAGGTGATGAATGCAAGAGTTGATGGGAGAAGTACAAGAGGAAGGCCAAGGTTTGGGTGGATGGATGGAGTGAAGGAAGCTCTGGGTGATAGGAGGATAGATGTGAGAGAGGCAAGAAAGCGTGCTAGAAATAGGAATGAATGGCGAGCGATTGTGACGCAGTTTCGGTAGGCCCTGCTGCTGCCTCCGATGCCTTAGATGACCGCGGAGGTAGCAGCAGTAGGGGATTCAGCATTATGAAGCTTCATCTGTGGTGGATAATGTGGGAGGGTGGGCTGTGGCACCCTAGCAGTACCAGCTGAACTCGGTTGAGTTCCTTGTTAGGCTGGGAGGAACGTAGAGAGTACAGGTCCCCCCCATTTTTTTTTTTTCATTTGTTGATGTCGGCTACCCCCCAAAATTGGGGGAAGTGCCTTGGTATATGTATGTATGTATATCTATTTTAACGTTGTTGATGTTTTTAGAATGATTTATTGTTAATTTGTTCTCATCATTTATTTATTTCCTTATTTCCTTTCCTCACTGGGGTATTTTTCCCTATTGGAGCCCTTGGGCTTATAGCATTTTGCTTTTCCAACTAGGGCTGTTGCTTGGCTAGTAATAATAATAATTATTAGTGTCTGTAACTGATAATACACTCCTGCCACTTTTATTGCTCCTCAATGGGTGGCAATATCACTAACTTGTGAACAGATCTATTAATAACTGTCACTATGTCTCTAGTATTGTTCTGGTCTTTGTATTTTGCATCCAATTGTCACATCTCTTGCCTGACTATTTCTGCCTGTTTCTGTATCTACAAGCTGTCCTATTTTCTATTACTCTCACACAACATTTTTATCTTTTATTATAACGATATCACCGACTTGTATGTTTCTCTTTTCCGAGTGCCACTTTCACCATACAATGAGTGTGAAGATATCTCTCTGCCGCTTACTCCAATAAGTGTTGACAACATTTTGTATAAAGTTTAAACACTTCTTAGTGTCACCTGAAGTAGACCATGAAACAGATGGTACACTATTTCATGCTGTACCCAAAAGTAAATAGTTTGGACACAATGGTCCTAATTCCACATCTATACCAGGTTTCAATCCAATAGGCTTGCCATTCATTAAGTCTGGTATTTCAAAAAAAGTTCTGTAAATCACATAAATATTAAAATAGTAGCCCAAACGAGCAATAACAGAAACCTTTTTTTAGTTAACTAATGCCTCACACCGTTAAGCCATACAGCATTTGCTGAACGAATAAATTTCCATTTCAAGCCTTCTTTTGCTCCAAATACAGTGACCTCATGCATGTCCCATTGTTGTGAATGTCACTCTTCAGGTCTTTATTTGCCAATACTATTTGTGAGCTTCAATCAGTGCACAGTATCAGGATAGCTATGAACAGTTGTGAATCTTCTGAAACACATTAAAAGACTGTTATATTCATCAACAACATCAATGTACATGCCTCATGTGACAATATAATTGAATATATCCCCATAGGCCTTCCCAGTTGTTCTTTTCTTTACATTATCTTTGATTTGAAAAAGTCCAAATGTCCGAATCTTTGTGAGTTGGGGACCTTTACTCATGAAACATACCAAGCTTATGCGTTAGCTTTGCCTTAACAGTTCCCCTCTGTTGTTTTGCTTTCTTCTGTGCCTCCAGTAACATCCCAGCAATGTTGTCCTCTCCAGTAGAGCTGCCCTTTTTACCTGTCATGTTGAGTACTGCTGAAATGCTTGCTTGGATACCACATAAACTCGGGTTGTCTTAATAAAAACTTTATTTCGACCTGTAAGAATTACAGTATAACAAGTCAATAAAACATACCAACACCACAAACAATTTACTTATCAATACAGCAGAAACATGGGTAATCACCACATAACATAAACATATATAAACTCACACAAATAATTATAAGAATAATCATTATCATGTCATTGCACAATCACCATTACCCCCAAGTCGGTACATAAGTAACAATTAACTAAAAAAAGAGTCACTTACGACAATGCCCCATCTCTGATACTTATCAGAAATATCTTGTAACAAACGTCAAGTAATTTCTCCCATCATCTGTACCATTAACACATATCCTCAAAGAACACAAGTTACATGTCAACACCATTTTGGATAGCAAGAGGAATGCACAGTTGCACTTCTCGCTAACAACACACGAAAACCCAGTAATGTGTACAACCTCCATCGGCTTCACAGTGGATTCGTTGATAGTCACACCACTACCAACCAACACCACAATTATATGCACCCACTTTACTAAACTTGAAAGTTATGACAAAGAAGAAAATATATCATTATTATTATTACTAGCTAAGCTACAACCTGAGTTGGAAAAGCAGGATGCTATAAGCCCAAGGGTTCCAACGGGGAATAATAGCCAAGTGAGGAAAAGAAATAGATAAAGTACAAGAGGAGTAATGAACAATTATAAAATATTTTAAGAATGGATACAAAATTGATATAAATCTTTCATATAAAGACTAAAACCTTAAAGAAAAAAACAAAACAAGAGGAAGAGTTATAAGATAGAATAGTGTGCCCAAGTGTACCCTCAAGTAGAGATTTCTACCCCAAGGCAGTGGAAGTCTATGGCACTACCTGAGACTAGAGAACAATTTTGATTTCTCACTATTTGTTCATGACCACAGAACAGATCTGAAATGGGTATTGCACATATGCCTGGCCTGGCACACTGTAATCCTCACGAAGAAGTCTTTGCAGTGTTCGTTCCTTCCCTTTACTCGTATTTCTTGCTACTTCGTTCAAGAATGGAGCTTTCGGACTGACTTGCAGATTCTGCAAACTATAATGAAGCTGTGGCCAGAATTTTCCAATGGGACAGAAGAGAAGACAAGTGTGCACTGGAAGTTGCATATTTATGAAAAAGTAATTAGAAAATAAAGATAAATTTTGTAGATTCTAAACTCTGAGACTAAAATAGCAATCTGGGGGGAGCAAGATATAGCTATGCCACTATAGAATCCTCACCTAAGAGCCCAGCTTCACACTGAGATCCTCGTAATTGTTTTTTTTTTGACTGGGTTATGAAAACTCATGAAATTTCGTTCACTTGAGATGTTTCTTCAGTTGTGGAAAGAGGTGATAGTCGGAGGGGATCACGTTTGGAGAGTAAGGCGGGTGGTCGACCAATTTGAAGCCAAAGTCGCGTATTTTCCGTAGTTTCATGTGCTGTTGGTGCTGTATGAGAGATTGATAAATACAAGATAACCAGTTGTAAAATAAATATGGTTCATGTGATGATAGTAATATTATTTTGGACCAAACAAAATAATACGGCCGAGAACAGTATATTTCTACGTTGAATTTCCGATTAAAATTACATTTTTTTATAAGTGTAGAATGTAGTTTTTTCCTTGTCATAACTTAGAATTCTAGTTTTGTAAACTGTGCGATTGTCGATGCTCACTAATGAAGTGCAAATTTAAAAAATATTTTTAGTTAACAAGAAGAGATCAATACCATAAGCGTGGAAAGAAAATGAAAATTGCATCTACCAGAATGATCAGCTTGGTTAATGTTGTTGTGTCCAGTGTCTTCTAGGAGATAGACAGTCCAAAATCAAACTATTATTCTTTTGGGTAGTGCCATAGCCTCTGTATCATGGTCTTCCGCTGTCTTGGGTTAGGGTTTAGAGTTCTCTAGCTTGAGGGTACTCTCAGGCACACTATTCTATGTTTCCTTATTTCATTTCCTCATTAAACTATTTTCCTTGTTAGAGCTAATAGGCTTATAGCATCCTGCTTTCCCTAGAAGGGTTATAGCTTAGCTAGTAATAATAATAATAATCATAATATTCGACTGTAAGGACACAACCCATCTAAACTAATTCAAGGTAATTAAGAACACCGCTTACTTGATCTAAAATATGAATACCATTCACCTTTTCATAAATCATATGTGAAAGGGACAAATGTATTGAGTGTAAGCAAGAAAAAAGTTAACAGAATCTATAAGACAGACATTAAATGTTAGAAATAAGTACTTTATATTGATTAGAGAAGTCAAGGCAATAGATCACTTCCCCGGGTAATTTCCATTTTACCTACCAGCTATCAAACTAAGCAGCATCTTTCTCTGGTGACGAGGGGACCAAAATGTGGCCCAAGGCTACGATTAGGATGGAAACTGCTAGACACACATCTAGGGTGCCGAGAGAAGCCCATCTTCCACAAGATCTGCAAAAGGAAGA
>NC_090761.1:75027034-75037034 GCF_036898095.1 Palaemon carinicauda | reverse complement strand
CACAAAGAAGTTGCGAATCTGGGCAGGAAGAGAGGGCTGAAGGTAGCACAGGCCACGGGCAAACTAAAAAACACAAAGAAGTTGTGAATCTGGGCAGGAAGAGAAGGCTGAAGGTAGCACAGGCCACGGGCAAACTAAAAAACACAAAGAAGTTGCGAATCTGGGCAGGAAGAGAAGGCTGAAGGTAGCACAGGCCACGGGCAAACTAAAAAACACAAAGAAGTTGCGAATCTGGGCAGGAAGAGAAGGCTGAAGGTAGCACAGGCCACGGGCAAACTAAAAAACACAAAGAAGTTGTGAATCTGGGCAGGAAGAGAAGGCTGAAGGTAGCACAGGCCACGGGCAAACAAAAAACACAAAGAAGTTGTGAATCTGGGCAGGAAGAGAAGGCTGAAGGTAGCACAGGCCACGGGCAAACTAAAAAACACAAAGAAGTTGCGAATCTGGGCAGGAAGAGAAGGCTGAAGGTAGCACAGGCCACGGGCAAACTAAAAAACACAAAGAAGTTGTGAATCTGGGCAGGAAGAGAAGGCTGAAGGTAGCACAGGCCACGGGCAAACTAAAAACACAAAGAAGTTGTGAATCTGGGCAGGAAGAGAAGGCTGAAGGTAGCACAGGCCACGGGCAAACTAAAAAACACAAAGAAGTTGTGAATCTGGGCAGGAAGAGAAGGCTGAAGGTAGCACAGGCCACGGGCAAACTAAAAACACAAAGAAGTTGTGAATCTGGGCAGGAAGAGAAGGCTGAAGGTAGCACAGGCCACGGGCAAACTAAAAACACAAAGAAGTTGTGAATCTGGGCAGGAAGAGAAGGCTGAAGGTAGCACAGGCCACGGGCAACTAAAAACACAAAGAAGTTGTGAATCTGGGCAGGAAGAGAAGGATGAAGGTAGCACAGGCCACGGGCAAACTAAAAAACACAAAGAAGTTGTGAATCTGGGCAGGAAGAGAAGGCTGAAGGTAGCACAGGCCACGGGCAAACTAAAAACACAAAGAAGTTGTGAATCTGGGCAGAAAGAGAAGGCTGAAGTTAAAACTAAAAACACAAAGAAGTTGTGAATCTGGGCAGGAAGAGAAGGCTGAAGGTAGCACAGGTCACGGGCAAACTAAAAACACAAAGAAGTTGTGAATCTGGGCAGGAAGAGAAGGCTGAAGGTAGCACAGGCCACGGGCAAACTAAAAAACACAAAGAAGTTGTGAATCTGGGCAGGAAGAGAAGGCTGAAGGTAGCACAGGCCACGGGCAAACTAAAAACACAAAGAAGTTGTGAATCTGGGCAGGAAGAGAAGGCTGAAGGTAGCACAGGCCACGGGCAAACTAAAAACACAAAGAAGTTGTGAATCTGGGCAGGAAGAGAAGGCTGAAGGTAGCACAGGCCACGGGCAAACTAAAAATACAAAGAAGTTGTGAATCTGGGCAGGAAGAGAAGGCTGAAGGTAAAACTAAAAACACAAAGAAGTTGTGAATCTGGTCAGGAAGAGAAGGCTGAAGGTAAAACTAAAAACACAAAGAAGTTGTGAATCTGGGCAGGAAGAGAATGCTGAAGGTAGCACAGGCCACGGGCAAACTAAAAACACAAAGAAGTTGTGAATCTGGGCAGGAAGAGAAGGCTGAAGGTAGCACAGGCCACGGGCAAACTAAAAACACAAAGAAGTTGTGAATCTGGGCAGGAAGAGAAGGCTGAAGGTAGCACAGGCCACGGGCAAACTAAAAACACAAAGAAGTTGTGAATCTGGGCAGGAAGAGAAGGCTGAAGGTAAAACTAAAAACACAAAGAAGTTGTGAATCTGGGCAGGAAGAGAAGGCTGAAGGTAAAACTAAAAACACAAAGAAGTTGTGAATCTGGGCAGGAAGAGAAGGCTGAAGGTAGCACAGGCCACGGGCAAACTAAAAACACAAAGAAGTTGTAAATCTGGGCAGGAAGAGAAGGCTGAAGGTAGCACAGGCCACGGGCAAACTAAAAACACAAAGAAGTTGTGAATCTGGGCAGGAAGAGAAGGCTGAAGGTAGCACAGGCCACGGGCAAACTAAAAACACAAAGAAGTTGTGAATCTGGGCAGGAAGAGAAGGCTGAAGGTAGTACAGGCCACGGGCAAACTAAAAACACAAAGAAGTTGTGAATCTGGGCAGGAAGAGAAGGCTGAAGGTAGCACAGGCCACGGGCAAACTAAAAAACACAAACCAGGCCAAAGGAAAATAAGAGTTTATGACATGTGTAATGTCTAATCAAATTTTCAAAGGTATGGTGATAGCTGCAACTTTTCCTTTAAAGTATTGAGATATATACAATTTTCAGTTTAAAATGAATTTAACCTAAAACAGACAGAATTCAATTCCTAAACTATACTAGCTCAAAAAAAAAAAAAAAAAAAAAAAAAAAAAAAAAAAAAAAAAAAAAAAAATTCTTCCCCTCTCTCCCTAGCCTCGTCCGATGCGACACTGAAAGAGGTGAAAAATGACAACCCCAAAACGTATGAAACTTGGTTCGGGGATCAAATTTTGGTTTTTGGAGGTCAGATTTAATTAAATCCAGAGAGTGGCACAGATTACAATACTTGAAATGGAAAGTTCCACATATTGCAATTCCATGAAAAATGGAATTGGACATTGCATATGTCAAAAAAAAATTTCTTCGGGCCATTTTGTGTCTTTAGTTTCCAAGTGGCCTGGGCCAACTTTTCCCTATTCCCTTGCACATATCTTAACATATTTGAAAATTAAATTGGAAATTAAGTACATAAAAAAAGAAAGAAAACGTTATGTCGATAATACATATTTTCGTTTTAGAAATAGTCTTCATGCCACTTTGTTTTTAGAATACAATGCATTATTTGAAAAAATATCAAGTTTAGGATGGTCTTAAAACAAAATGATCAGTTTTATTTTTAGTCACTTAAATTTCCCAATTCAATTGATCATTTAGTACGGCCGTTTAAAAAATAACTTTTACCGAACTTGTGCTGAACTTTTTAGTCACTGTCCATTCTCAATTAAAGTAATCTCTTGCAAGAAATTGCTTTTTTAGAGCTTCTAATCTGTCTTCAGAATTGCCCAGGATCTACGAAGATATTAAATTTTTTAGAATCATATTTTATCAGTATAAAAGTTATACATCTTTTTTTTTGGGGTGGGGACGAGAGTGAAGGAGGGAAAGAAGGATAAAGGGGGAAGAGAGGGATAGATTGAGAGCAAGAGGGAGATAGAGAGAAGGAGAAAAGGAAGGAGCACGGGGACAGAGGGAGGAAAGAAGAACAGGGGGATGGAGGAGGGAGTGCAAAGGGGAAAGAGAGGGATAGATTGAGAGCAAGAGGGAGATAGAGAGAAGGAGTGAGGGAGGGAGCACGGGGACAGAGGGAGGAAAGAAGAACAGGAGGATGGAGGAGGGAGTGCTAGAGTGTAATGAGAAAGGAAGATCAGTTCTATTTTCTTTTAAATATCTGTTTTTGGGGTGGGGACGAGAGTGAAGGAGGGAAAGAAGGATAAAGGGGGAAGAGAGGGATAGATTGAGAGCAAGAGGGAGATAGAGAGAAGGAGTGAGGGAGGGAGCACGGGGACAGAGGGAGGAAAGAAGAACAGGAGGATGGAGGAGGGAGCGCTAGAGTGTAATGAGAAAGGAAAATTAGTTCTCTTCTCTCTTAAATATTTGTAAACTCATAAACGTAATAAAACCTAAGAAGCTTTCGCAAATGAAGCGGTAGATTATTCCTTTTAAGATTATTCCATCAAGATGGATGAATAACTACAAGTTTAAGAATAGTGTGACAGGCCGAGAGAAGGTTGTGACTCAAAGGCAGGAAGCAATCAACTGAGTAACTTTATTAAAGAACACTCCTTTATATACAAAACCTCAAGGCAACAGGAAATTTCATGTTCGAGAAACAGACAATGTTACAGAGAAAAAACGCAGACATGTTTATTCTGGTTCTTTTTAGTGCGAGGGAAGAGCGCAGATACAAGCATAATATATACAAAATAATTTATGTACGATCGTGTGACGGGCCGAGAGAAGGTTGTGACTCAAAGGCAGGAAGCAATCAACTGAGTAACTTTATTAAAGAACACTCTCCTTTATATACAAAACCTCAAAGCAACAGGAAATTTCATGTTCGAGAAACAGACAATGTTACAGAGGAAAAACGCAGACATGTTTATTCTGGTTCTTTTTAGCTCAAAGGCAGGAAGCAATCAACTGAGTAACTTTATTAAAGAACACTCTCCTTTATATACAAAACCTCAAGGCAACAGGAAATTTCATGTTCGAGAAACAGACAATGTTACAGAGGAAAAACGCAGACATGTTTATTCTGGTTCTTTTTAGTGCGAGGGAAGAGCGCAGATACAAGCATAATATATACAAAATAATTTATGAACGATCGTGTGACACACGGTTGGTACAATAGAAAGTGACGTGAGGTAACAGAGGATATCCTACGTCTCGGCATGACGAGTAAAATGTTACCAGATGAAATATGATTGAGAAGACCTGTGCAAGAATACTTTTGGCCAAGAAAACTAAGCACTGCACACACCAGCTAATATTGACAAGTTCTATATACCAAACAGTGAATGAGAAAAAGGAATCAGCAGTACAAAAGATTGTGTCAACATCGGAAGTAGGGTACTGGGTCAGTACCTTAAGATCAATGAAGATGAACGGCTAAAGGGTGTATGGGAAGACAACGTGAAAAAGGAGGATGATGACCGAAAAGTGTATAAGGAGAGAGCAGGAAAAAAGTCTAGAAGAGTGGGAAAAAAAATAATGCATAGACAATCCCTGAGACAAATTGAGGAATGCGGGGGCTATGGGGAAACGTGACAACGGCTACAGAGAGGAGAACATAGTCAGGAAACTGAAGGAATGATAATGTCAGCAAAAAACCAAGCCTTATGAACAAGATATATCTAACGAGCAATAGATGGAAATAACATCTCATCAAAGTGCAGGAAATGTGTGGGAAAAGAAAAAAACCATCAACCACATCACCAGTGAATGATCAGCACTTGCTCAGAATCATTATAAGAAAATGACATGATAGTGGCTACAGTTCTCCACTGGAGTCTACTCAGAAATATGAAATATAACGCTGCAATAAATGGTACACACATTAACCTCAAGCTGTGGTAGATAACGACCGACCTAAACCACTCACATCAACCTCAAGCTGTGGTAGATAATGGCCGACCTAAACCACTCACATCAACCTCAAGCTGTGGTAGATAATGACCGACCTAAACCACTCACATGAACCTCAAGCTGTGGTAGATAATGGCCGACCTAAATCACTCACATGAACCTCAAGCTGTGGTAGATAATGGCCGACCTAAACCACTCACACATGAACCTCAAGCTGTGGTAGATAATGGCCGACCTAAACCACTCACATGAACCTCAAGCTGTGGTAGATAATGACCGTCCTAAACCACTCACATGAACCTCAAGCTGTGGTAGATAATGGCCGACCTAAACCACTCACATGAACCTCAAGCTGTGGTAGATAATGGCCGACCTAAACCACTCACATGAACCTCAAGCTGTGGTAGATAATGGCCGACCTAAACCACTCACATGAACCTCAAGCTGTGGTAGATAATGGCCGACCTAAACCACTCACATGAACCTCAAGCTGTGGTAGATAATGACCGACCTAAACCACTCACATGAACCTCAAGCTGTGGTAGATAATGGCCGACCTAAACCACTCACATGAACCTCAAGCTGTGGTAGATAATGGCCGACCTAAACCACTCACATGAACCTCAAGCTGTGGTAGATAATGGCCGACCTAAACCACTCACATGAACCTCAAGCTGTGGTAGATAATGACCGACCTAAACCCCTCACATGAACCTCAAGCTGTGGTAGATAATGACCAACCTAAACCACTCACATCAACCTCAAGCTGTGGTAGATAATGACCAACCTAAACCACTCACATCAACCTCAAGCTGTGGTAGATAATGACCGACCTAAACCACTCCGTGACTACAGCATAAGGACGGACAGGGTGATACAAGCACATCGACCAGACGTCACACTGGTTGACAAGGCAACAAAAATGTATCACTTATATATTCCAGAGTTCCGTAGGACTCAAGAGAGAGAGAAAAAAATAGAAAAATACCAAGACTTACGTATTGAATTGAGAAGGTTATGGAATATGCAAGTAGAAGTGGTGCCAATTACAGGAGCACTAGGGACCATACCTAAATCATTGAAAAGAAATCTTGAGAAGGTAGGAGCCGATATAGCCCCGGTGCATGCACTAAAGAGCGTGCTACTTGAAACGGCACATCTAATGAGGAAAGTGATAAATCCCTAAGGAAGCTGGATGTAACCCGGAACTCCACACAGTGATTGTAGACAGAGATTTAAAGAAAATACTACTACTACTACTACTACTACTACTACTACTACTACTACTAATGATAATAATGATTATGATAAATAAGGGACATGCATTTATTTCGCCCCATAATTACAAATAGCCCTTAACTATCTACTGTTGAATAACTGGTAATTTTCTACAGATGAAAGTTGTAACTTTTGTATAAAAAAAAACTAATTTTATTCTCAACGTACCCTTAATTTTCTTCCAGATTTGAATATTTCCAAGATTCTCAATTATATGATGAATGTACAGCGTCTCGGGAAGAGCTATTTTCCTTTGAATCGAGAGCCCCTTCAACCCAATATAAAACTGCAAGTTTCATACTCGATCTTTGGCTATTCATCGTGCGTCCATGTCACTACGAGAATCTAAATCTTTGAGATTGGAAATTTCCCGCACGAAGCTCTGGAGCAACAGAACATTCGTCACAGCAGATATTGCATATTTATTCCATGCTGATCTCCTCCCAGGAAATGGAAACCGAAAAAACTTTATGTAGTTTTTTTTTAGAGTTTCGCGCTGGGTTTATCAGAGGATGTTAATGCATTGGTACTTTTTGTTTGTTAGATAATCCTTAAAAATACTATCGCTATGTTTCCAAAAATTTTGATGCTGTTGATTTACTCAGTTATCATTTACAAAACTAACAAAAAAGTCTTTGATATCAAGAAAATATTTAAAAAAACTCTTTTTATTTCTCTAAATGCAGAATTGCTGTATCTGCCGTTATTAGATTGCAAAAAGTAACTTTATACATACATACATATACCAAAGGCACTTCCCCCAATTTTGGGGGGTAGCTGACATCAACAAATGAAACAAAACAAAAAAGGGGACCTCTACTCTCTACGTTCCTCCAGCCTAACCAGGGACTCAACTGAGTTCATCTGGTACTGCTAGGGTGCCACAGCCCAAACTCCCACATTATCCACCACAGATGAAGCTTCATAATGCTGAATCCCTTACTGCTGCTACCTCCGCGGTCATCTAAGGCACCGGAGGAAGCAGCAGGACTTTATATTTGGTAAATATTCATAAAATTAATGACTGCCTTCTTTACAGCTTTTGTGCATTTTTATTCCCGAGAAAGAAATTCGCTTCAAATTTTACGAGTATAGAATATACAGTATAAAGACAATCTTTTTTCGAATGCTACATTCCAAAGCAAATGCTTTCTCACTTGCAAGCTACTTTCTTCGATCTCATAAAGAAACAGCACGTGACTCCAAAACCGTTTTTACAATTCCATAATTCCCAACGATATTTAAAAGTCAATACATCAATATTTTAGTCAAACAGAAATGTAGTGATAATATACTTTAATCCCATAGTTGTCTTTATTCTACTTCGTTCCTGTAATCTTGAAATATTTTTCTTCTCAATTTTTCTTTCTTTAAATCCATCTTCATAGATGGCAGATCAGATGACATTTCCTTCCTAACCCCAGCCTCCGCTAAATCTCTCATCGACTCTTATATATATATATATATATATATAATTTATATATGAATATACATATATATATATATATGTGTGTATATATATATATATATATACATATACATATATATATAAATATATATATATATATATATATATATACACACACAGAAGTACCACTACAGTGTACGGATGTGGCATAGCATACTAAGCCAATAGTAGATTCTAAAATAATAGAACCAGCACCAACGACAAAGCCCGCCTCATTTATTGATATTTTTGGATAGACTGCAAATGCTTCTTCCCTTCCGTCTCTTTCTTTTATTGCATAAATACTCGCGTTTTCTATCTTTTAACTAGTTTAGTTTACACTTCTTGAAGATGTAAGATTAAGATTAAGATTACTTACTTTCGTTGGAAAATACTTTCATGAACAAAGTGACGAAGAGAAATAAGTTAAATAGATATGATTTTCATTCGGAATCATGATTGGGAGTGAAAAGAAATATTATTGATTTAAAATTGTGGCTAAATATTTGCATGTTTAGCCGAGCTGATATTTAATTTATCGATAAAGAAATTATTTATGAAGTAGAGTATCAAAACTTTTCTGTAACGAATTTCAAGATAGTTATAGACAAAATTAAACCAAATATCCAGAAGAATATTGGGAGTTAAATGGCGGGACAGGATCAGAAATGAAACTATAAGAGAGATTATTCCAGTGCCATATGTGGATGAGATCATGGTGACGGGTAGATGGAGATGGGTTGGGCATGCTCTTCGCACTCCCCAAGAGAGATTAGTTCACCAAACATTTAAATAGGCATCACAATGTACTACAAGAGTTGGAAGACTTAGGCCTACATGACTGAGGACTATGACGCGTGAAGTAGGAGAGGATGAATGGAGAAGTATTGAATTAAAAGCTCAAGATAGAGACGACTGGCGAAATCTAATCGAGGTCCTTTGCGTCAATAGGCGTAGGAGGAGATGATGATGATGATGATATACGCACTGTATATGTGTATGTGTGTTTGTTCGTTTCTGCATGTGTGTGCGAGTGTATGTATATGTTTGAGTTTGTCATTTTAATGTTAACATTTTGATAAAGTACGTTATCGTATTTTGATATGTTGAAGGAAGTATCAGTAAATAGTTTAAAGGTTTAAAGGTCGCTCATGAAGGCAGAGGCAAGGGACAGTGACATTGCCATAGCAAGCAAGACAATGCCCTAGAGACTGACCCAAGCCTCCTCTCCACCCAAGCTAGGACCAGGGACGGCTAGGCAGTGGCTGCTGATGACTCAGCAGATAGACCTATAGGCTCCCCCAAACCCCCCAACCTTAGCTCACAAGCATGGTAAGGTTGCAGACACTAATGGCACTAACGAGTTTGAGTGGGAATCGAACCTCCGACTGGCGACCACCAGGCAGAGACGTTACCAATCAGGTGAACTGGTGTTAAACAAAAGGAAGATTTTTGTCAGACCCAAAAGCCGAGCAGAAAAATCTTTTACCCGGAGCTGAGAGTCCTGAGATAAAGCCAATAATTTTGCCCAATATGTCCGCACTTTTATCATTGGTGGAATAAAACTGCTTTCATATATTTATATAGATAATATGAAGGACTGTTATAAATGTAAATACAAATACAAAGATTCATGTGCATCAATAAGTTAATGAATTTGAAAATTTAACATTTTTCATTTTCATTTCAAGATAAAAAAAAAAAGAATATTTCGGAAGAAGAAATAGAATATATATAGTGTAAACATGCTTGCGATATAGTCATCAGAAAGGCGTTTAGATTTCGAGAGAGAGAGAGAGAGAGAGAGAGAGAGAGAGAGAGAGAGAGTTTGAAAATTTAACATTTTTCATTTTCATTTCAAGATAAAAAAAATTAATACTTCGGAAGCAGGAAGATACTATATAGTGTAAACATGCTTGCGATATAGTCATCAGAAAGGTGTTTAGATTTCGAGAGAGAGAGAGAGAGAGAGAGAGAGAGAGAGAGAGAGAGAGAGAATTTTGAAAATTTAACATTTTTCATTTTCATTTCAAGATAAAAAAATTAATACTTCGGAAGCAGGAAGATACTATATAGTGAAAACATGCTTGCGATATAGTCATCAGAAAGGTGTTTAGATTTCGAGAGAGAGAGAGAGAGAGA
>NC_090761.1:75022034-75024534 GCF_036898095.1 Palaemon carinicauda | reverse complement strand
CAAGGGCTCCTACAGAGAAAAATAGCTCAGTGACGATAAAACAAGTAAATAAATAAACTACTAGAGTGGTAATGAATAATTAAAATGAAATTTTTTAAGAATAGAAACATTAGAATAGATCTTTATTATATAAACTATAAAACTTAAGAAAAAAAACAAGAGGAAGAGAAATAAGATAGAATAGTGTACCCGAGTGTACCCTCAACCAAGAGAACTATACTCCAAGACAGTGGAAAACCATGGTTCACAGGCTATGGCACTACACAAGCAGGAGAACAACGGCTTAAATCTGGAGTGCCCTTTTCCTAGAGAGCTGCTTACCATAGCTAAAGAGTCTCTTCTACCTTTACCAAGAGGAAAGTAGCCACTGAACAATTACAGTGCAGTAGTTAACCCCTTGATCGAAGAAGAATTGTTTGGTAATCTCATTGCTATCAGGTGTATGAGGACAGAGGGGAATGTGGAAAGAATAGGCCAGACTAGCCGTACAAGAAAGACGGATCCAATGTAGTACTGCCTGGCTAGTTAAAGGACCCAATAACTCTCTAGCGGTAGTATCTCAACGGGTGGCTGATGCCCTGGTCAACCTACTACCTTTACAAAGGTAAAATAAATATGAAGTTTTATTTCCTACTGCAATTAAAGGCCATTAACCCTTCTACCCCCAGGCTATTTGGAAATTTCCAACCCTTGACCCCCAGGGGGTTATTTTTTTCCCAGCACATTTTGCATTATATTTTTTCTTAAAATTGCTCTAACAGCCTTAATTTTTGTCATAGAGAGGTCAGGTTGGTCTCATTCTCTTGGAAAATGCCTGAATTTTCTCAAAAAATTATTTAAGATTAATATCAATTTCAAATCTACGATTCGAGACATCACATCTTTATAAAAAAAAAATAGTAAGTAAAGAAGTTGCAATCCTCATTGGTTTATATATTATCGCTAACAGAGTCGGGATATATGCCTTGTCTTGCTACATCCAATTTATTATTTGCGTTTTTTTGAAGTTGATGCAAAGCGATCGTAAATTTACGAGGGAGGAATCTTTTCTCATGATTTAAGCGCACCTGTCCAGAGAAATTTACATGATTAAAGGATATTGCTTTTCTTTATAAAATGAAGAATGCATACAAAGTAAAGTTGCTTTAAAAGATTGACTATGGAATGGGAAATTGTAAAAAGGAGAGTAGACCAACATATGGTTTTTATAAAAGAAAGGTCTAAAGACAAATTAGATTTTAATACGAATACTTACGTATCAATAATTAGTAGACCAATATATGATTTTATAAAAGAAAGGTCTAAAGACAAATTAGATTTAAATACAAATACTTACGTATCATTAATTAGTAGACCAATATATGATTTTATAAAAGAAAGGTCTAAAGACAAATTAGGTTTAAAGACAAATACTTACGTATCAATAATTAGTAGACCAATATATGATTTTATAAAAGAAAGGGCTAAAGACAAATTAGATTTAAATACAAATACTTACGTATCAATAATTAGTAGACCAATATATGATTTTATAAAAGAAAGGTCTAAAGACAAATTAGATTTAAATACAAATACTTACGTATCAATAATTAGTAGCCCAATATATGGTTTTTATAAAAGAAAGGTCTAAAGACAAATTAGATTTAAATACAAATACTTACGTATCAATAATTAGTAGCCCAATATATGGTTTTTATAAAAGAAAGGTCTAAAGACAAATTAGATTTAAATACAAATACTTACGTATCAATAATTAGTAGCCCAATATATGGTTTTTATAAAAGAAAGGTCTAAAGACAAATTAGATTTAAATACAAATACTTACGTATCAATAATTAGTAGACCAATATATGATTTTATAAAAGAAAGGTCTAAAGACAAATTAGATTTAAATACAAATACTTACGTATCAATACTTAGTAGACCAATATATGATTTTATAAAAGAAAGGTCTAAAGACAAATTAGATTTAAATACAAATAGTTACGTATCAATAATTATTGAATTGCAAAATTGATAACTAAATATTTTATTAATTTTGATTTCTAAATAGGAATCGGTGTTGGTGGCAAATATTTCATAGTTTATTATACTTTGATGAGAAATGTTGAGATATCTTAAGCATATGATTCTCGTTGTACATAAATAACTTAGATGTCAAACTAGCTTCTTAGCTAATACCAATTCCCTAATATCGCAGGAGGGTCTGCCCTTCTCTTTTATTCTCCTCCTGTACTTCTCTTTCTCCCTATTTCCTTAATCTTTCCCACCCCGTGTACCTGCCTTTGAGCTATAAACTGGATTGTATCCAGGGGTACTCTTCCTTTCCCCATATTCCCCACTTCCCTATTCTTATTATTAACAACTAATAATAATACCAATTCCCTAATATCGCAGGAGGGTCTGCCCCTCTCTTTTAATCTCCTCCTGTACTTCTCTTTCTCCCTATTTCCTTAATCTTTCCCTTCCCAAGTACCTGCCTTTGAGCTATAAACTGGAT
>NC_090761.1:75014363-75016863 GCF_036898095.1 Palaemon carinicauda | reverse complement strand
AAAATACGAAAACTTGAAAAAATACCAAGAAAAATATTTTCAAAATAAACACCCTAGTGATGTAAGCCTTATATATAAATTGTGGAAAAAAGGGAAATATACAAAATGCATTGCTTGCAGATTTTAAAAACATCAATCGATACCTAATTGTAGTTAGTCTTAAGCTTTCATCCATAATCTTTTTCTATGGCTTTAGTGCCTAAAATCTAAGAATCACTGTAGCATTCACTTTCCTGCTAATATATATTTCTTCAACAATCATTTTCTTTAATTTTCTGAAAGCCTCCATAAATTAATTCGATGATTAGCTATTTCATATATTTTACTAAAATGAAGGTGAAAACAGTTGATGGCATTGTATAAGAAACACCAGATAAAAAAAATACAGCAAGTATACCTGAGGGAAATGTCTCGAAATGACACCATTATGCAAAATAGGTTCCGCCATTTGAAGAAAGACAAATTATGCTATTACTTTTTTTAGTATTCATCCAATTCAGTTAATACGTGTGTCTAACCCTATGTTTTGAAGGTAGAGGAACCTAATTATATTACTTTATTTTATTTCCGATAACTTATTATAGAGGAAACGTAATAATACATTATACAACAACTGCATCGTGAAAGATTTCAAACATAGATTTGTAAAAGCCCTTATTATCACTCTGTATCAATATATTTGTGTCTCTACTCAGATTTGATGATGGAGGAGAATATCAGCATTATCTGCAAAGTCCCATTTACCAGTGGAGGCCATATACTGTTCTCAGTCTGAAATGATACGACAGGACGCCACCAAAGCCTGCAAGGAACGTGGAAAAGACGTTCGGTGTGTTTCTGGGCAATATGTAACCTGTCGATTGGATTATACAAGTGCAAGACGGCTAGCTCAAGATAAGGAAAAAGCTGAACTAGCTGTCTCCAAACCAGAAATCTGCTTTCTGTAATCAGATGTTCCACAAATTTGATTTTCGAAAACGCTGCCTATTTTCTGGACATATTCCGAGGACTGATGGAAAAAAAGAGGGCAGAATGGTTTCCTAGTGTGCGCCTTTGACATTCAAGCTACAGTTCCTAGAATATGACTGGACAGACGAATAGTCAGAAACAGTTTCTGGGAGACTTGCATGATTTACCTACAGCAGATGCCATCTGTCATCAAGTATGCAATATCAACTTTAGGACTCAAAAGCAGATCCTCCTGAAGTACTTAAAATCAGATCCTCCTGAAGTACTTAAAATCAGATCCTCCTGAAGTACTTAAAATCAGATCCTCCTGAAGTATAGTAGTGAGAGCACTTAAAGGAAGTAATTGAAACGTGGAATACCTGAGGATTCGCTGAAACATGATTCCCTTCTTTAAACAACTCAGTCTTGAGGAAAATGATAACGAACAAGTAACCTTGTAGGATATATATGACAAAATTGAAGAATAACTCAAAATGGCAATAATAATTTACATTTTGCATAAATAGCAGATGAATCGCTTTAAAAAGTCTATCTAAGGAGAATATCAGGCACTCAGGAGAGCAAGTACTTGTTGCCCTATACAATGGATCTGAAAATGAAGAACTAGACAACTTACGTTATAAGCTGTTTTGTGAATAAGTTATCAGCCGTTCAAAGCATGTTTAGCCCCAGACTTTGCCATCCACATCAGCTTGCCGTCAGTATCACAGCATAAGAATACACTTTCAGATTCAAGAATGAAAAGGAAAACCTGGAGGTATGGACTCAGTTATCAGTGGATGGAGAAAAATACGTGATGTTCTCCTGTCAATTATGACCGATATGGTACTACCCCCTGCAAGTCTGTTTTGTACCATCAAAAGATGTAGTTCTCAGGCACAAGGTTTGGAGTGTACAAAAGCAAACCGGGAGTGCAAAGGTGAAAGCTGCAATAATTCTCTTAAACCATATTTGGATCTAAAAGGTGAGTTATAAGAAACGGGTTACTAGGAATTTTCAATGTACCTCGTGTGGAAGAGTACTTTTCATGTGACTATGAAATAAATAGCTTTGAGTATTCGCAATAAAACATTTGTTAGGTATAAATTTAACGAAATTACATCTTTTTATATTTAGCATGCTATTAGCATCGATAACATATTACTATAAATGAATTACTATTTCTACATTCCCTCAGATGTTTCAAGTTTATATCAAATCAGATGACTCAAGTGTACCGATATATTTTTCGTGCTAATGAAGGATTTGTATTTTTCATAATGGTGGGTTTTGTTTTGTGTAATGGTTTAATTTAAGATCAAAGAGCTTCATCAGGTTTTTTTGACCTCCAAGGAGTAAATGGATTCATCATTATAGAAGACTGTGTCAACATCGAAAGTAGAGATGAATAGTTAAAGAGTGCAAAGGAAGAAAACTTCATAAAGGAGGATGGAGACCAAGAGACCAGGAAAAAGAGACTAGAAAACTGGGAAAGAAAACTAATGGATGGATCATTTCTGAGACAAGTTGAAGAATTGGTCAGTACGAAAAA
>NC_090761.1:74999363-75009363 GCF_036898095.1 Palaemon carinicauda | reverse complement strand
TTGCTCCAGCTTTCGACCACTACCAACTGCTGAAAATCAACCAAATTTGCCCTTATTTGAGGAAAGTCCCTCAGAGAATTTCTGAAGATTGTTGGCCCAGAGACATAGATTCTTAACATCTTCAAGGTACACTGGCCCCAGCGATGGTAGTTTGTTGAATCCCGAGCAGCAAATTCATAGAGCACACGTTGCATTGTTGTGGTTTATTTACGTATTTTTATGTATTGATCATATGAAATTATTTTTTCATTAATTAGAATATAGTACAATGATTAATTAAAAATTTCACTCTCCCTCATATACATACATACATACATACATACATCTATATATATATATATATATATATATATATATATTATATATATATATATATATATATATATATATATATATATATATATATATATATAGTATATATGAATATATAAATATGTATATATAGCATATATGAATATATAAATATGTATATATATATATATATATATATATATATATATACATATATATATTTACATATATATATATATATATATATATATATATATATATGAATATATATATATATATATATATATATATATATATATATATATATGTATGTATATATATATATATACATATATATATATATATATATGTCTGAATATATATATGTATATATATATATATATATATATATATATATATATATATATATATATATATATATATGTACATATATATATGTATATATATATACATATTTATATATTCATATATGCTATGACACCACCTCCCAACCAAGCCTACAGAAACTACGAGACCACGAGGGGAAAACTCGCTCGTGTGAAAAAAAAAAAAATTTGACATATCCCAACCAGCAAAATTTTGCCGAGCGAAAAAAAAAAAAAAAATCTTTCATGTGAAGCAACCCGTATACATGCATGCTTATACACATTCATACATATATACACGGATAATCCTATCTATATAGAAATTAATAATATTTGCACATATTTCATATGTCAATGCAAGCATTTGCGCTTATGCTTTGAAATGTGATGGTACATAATTATTCTTAAGTGAATAGTTAAGTGCCAATAAAGTCAGGTCTCTTTTAATAAATTATAATTTAGTTATATAATTTATAAAGCTTTTAGACCTGCTTATAAATTCACAGAGTTTGTACATTGCATGTTCTATATGTGAATCATTATCAAAACTTTATTCCATAAAACTAAAATCTATGATATTTCTGTCTTATATGTTATCAGAATGAACCGATTTCTTTACAGATGAGCAATAATAATGTGATTTTGATCTCTAACACGGACAAACATGGCATTGCCATCTTGAGCATATCATACACTTTTTGTATATTGTTTATTTCTCTTTTCTCTGTTTGTTTGTATTTGTATTTGCTTTCAAATTCCTTGGCACATGTTATAGAAAAGAAATGGTGAAAAGACTTTTTCAGCCTAAAAAGTTGTGTGTTTCTGTCTGCAGAGAGACAGAATTTGTTGCCGAGTTTGCTTCTAATAATTTTCGGAATATTGGAAACAAATATTTCAAAGTTGCTTTGGGCAATACGCTTTTGTGTATCAAAAAAGGTATCAAAATGGGATTTATAAAACTGAAGAGTTATGAGGAATTTTAGTTAAAATAAGTATGCATATATTATTTCATATATTCCTAGGGAAAAATATTTCCTAAAATTGGTGGAAACTTGAAATATGCTAAATTAGATAAGAAAAGAAAAAATTAACACTGACGTGAAAATAAGTATGGTTAAAAATATGCTAGAAAAATATTTCAATAAGAAATACATAGAAAAAACGAATGGTCTTTCCTTTAAACTAAAGGATTATATTTTACCCTCGAAGAAAGTAGGCTAATGTCTCTTATTAGAGTGAATATATTCATATAGGAAAGCTTGCTAAATTTGTAATAACCTCGTATGCAAATTAACTGTTATAAAGCATTAAATCATGGCAGTTTGTGTTGAAACTTCATTTATCGTGAATATTTTGGTCTCTTTTATGGAGTTTCATATATATATATATATATATATATATATATATATATATATATATATATATATATATATATATACATGTATATATATGAATATATGTATATACATATATATATATATATATATATATATATATATATATATATATATATATATATATATATATATATATATATATATATATAGAAACTAGAGATCGAATAAAGATTTTTCACTCCTTAGTTGATCTCTCTCTCTCTCTCTCTCTCTCTCTCTCTCTCTCTCTCTCTCTCTCTCTCTCTCGTCAATAGAAATATCTTGAAGGGAATCGGGTATTAGTCACTTCATTAACTTGCAAAGTAACCACGATATCTTGAGGATTCCTTTGAAATTTAGGACAGATCCTACAAATGAAGGTAAAGTCCTTTTTTAGCTGTCGACAACTAAACTTGCCAATCCTGCACCCTCTCAAAGTTTCTTCTAACTATGGCTGCGGAGGGAATTTTGAATAAGGAGAAAGCCTTCTTTTATTGCGAAGGTTTAAAGGTCGCTCATGAATGGCAGAGGCAAGGGACAGTGACATTGCCCTAGCAATCAGGACAATGCCCCTAGAGACTGACTATATATTACATGATCAGCACCCAAGCCTCCTCTCCACCCAAGCTAGGACCAGGGAGGGCCAGGCAGTGGCTACTAATGACTCAGCAGATAGACCTATAGGCTCCCCCCCCCCCCAACCTTAGCTCACAAGGATGGTAAGGTTGCAGACACTAATGGCACGAACGAGTCTGAGAGGGACTCGAACCCCCGTCTGGCAAACACCAGACAGAGACGTTACCAATCAGGCCACAACAACAGAGAATCCTTAGAATAGCTTCACCTCCATAGGAGGAGAATCACCCCGTCGAGTTCCCCTATGGCAGTGGTTCCCAACCTTTTTCCTGTCATTTCACCCCTGCACCCAGTTCAACCACCCAGATTAACCCCCTTCATGTGTATGCCCCGCCCAGCCCTCATGCCCACTCGCCTGCCTCAGAAATGGGCATGACACTACAATTCTCCCCTTGAATATCATGTCAGTGAGAACTGATATGATCATATCACAATTGAATGGCTAACAACAAATTACCGCACGTACTATGAGGACATTTTCCGCTTGTTTTAGTTAGTAGGTAGCGTAATTATTCCCCCCTTGAAGTTTCAAATTTAGTTTCAAATTTCCCCCCGGGGGAAATTTCCCCCAGTTTGAGAACTACTGCTTCATGGTATATGATAGAAACTCAATCAATTTTTCTTTTCTTTTCATCTCTTTCTCTCTCCATCCTAGCTGCGGTCCGCAACGTAATTTGCTGCTTAGTTGAACAGAGTCTTTTCAATTAACCCTTGTCCTGTCTGACATCGAACGCTAAACTCCAGCCATGTCAGCTTGGGGCGTTACCGAAAGCGCCACAAGGGAAGGAGCGAGGGAGATAGAGAGGCAACCTATAGAGAACTCGAATATACGATCATTCATTTACCTACCTCTTTTATGATATAATATTCATTTATACCTTTATTCTTTATTTAATTTCCTGTTAACTCCCTTCTGTGCAGGAAATTTCTACCATCCTGTATTTGAGTTAACCAAAACCGTAGGGATGTTTGAATTTTCTAATCAAACAAAAATATTTTTTTTTATCAATTCTTGAAAAAATACTAAAATAAAAAACTTTTTTATGTGCTAGAAAGCATCTTGCAATGACTTATTTACTATCCAATCTACATATAACAAAAAATAATTATTTTTCATACAGTTATGAGCTCTTGAAACGTAATCAACATAAGCCAAATATAATCATCTTACAGTTTCTCTCGAGAGGCACATTGCTGAAATTTCTTGAGACAGCAATGCGGACATTTCACCAGCAGTATTGATAATTGAGTTCTACAGACTTCCAGTGGCCATTCATTAGCGCAAGTGTCTTTTACAACGAAGAAACATGAATATGAATGTACCAGAAAAAAGGCTTACTTGGAATGCAACATATATATATATACACACACACACACACACATATATATATATATATATATATATATATATATTATATATATATATATATATATATATATATATATATATATACATATACATAAATATACACATGCATATATATACATTTATACTGTACGTATAGATACATATATATATATATATATATATATATATATATATATATATATATATATACATAATATACATATGTATCTATTTATATATATATATACATATATATACATATATGTGTGTGTGTTTGTGTACAGTATATATATATATATATATATATATATATATATATATATATATATATATATATATATATATATATATATATAGGTTGTATAAATCCAGAGAAGACAAACGTAACAAACACTTCTACATGTACTCCTAAGTTGCATAAGCAAACCGGAGATGAAACCCTTATGGAAGTAAAACTTTCTCATTAATCGCTCTATAAAGCTACTCTGAAAGCTCATAAAATACTGTACTTTTAAGGCTTTCCTATCACACTTCCTGGCAACTTTAGATTACGTAATTTTTCCACAAACATAACACCGTTTATTCTTTCTATGCTATCTACGTGGTAACGTCTTCAACTGGTGATCGCCAGTCTGGGGTTCAAGTCCCGCTCAGACTCGTTAGTTCCTTTGATCACTACAACCTTACTATCCTTGTGCGCTAAGGAGGGAGGGTTTGGGGTAGCCTATAGGTCTATCTTCTGAGTTATCAACAACCATTGACTGGCCCTCCTTGGTCCTAGCTTGGATGGAGAGGTAGCTTGGGCGCTAATCATGTGTAAGTATGGTCAGTCTCTAGGGCATTGTCCTGCTTAATAGGGCAATGTCACTGTCACTTACCTCTGCCATTCATGAGTGACCTTTAAACATGATCCAACTAACGTATAGTCAAGATAACTATGTTTGAATATTAACTTTCGTTGGATTTTTATGGAGAGTATGAAAACTATAATTTTTTCAAAACCTTAGAGTAAAATTAATCATAAAAGCAATGTCTTCATTTTCCCGGACTTCTATATGACTGCCATTGTCGATTTACAAAGTAACTGCCATGGAAAATGTTTTCATCAATATCTAAGCTAAATTGCCTTTGACTTTTATTTGGATTGCTACACTATCATTTTCAAGGCCAAGAAACCCAATGCTCATAGTTGCAGATGTGTTGAGACATTTGTCATGGTAGATATTGCAAATATCTAATAATTTCCGTAGCCAAATTGGTCATCAGGTCATACTAAGCACCAACCACAATGTGTATTGCCGATGGTTATTTTATATTGGTGGTTTTTTTTTTTCACATATTTGCAGGCTGTAAACATGAGTAATCCTGAAGAAGCTATTTGTTAAGGGCGTGAATCTATCAACTAGAAGCAGTATATTCTGATCCAGCTTGATACTGAAAAGAAACAGTTGGTGAAGCATCCCTAGATAGACTCCTACTAGCATGTGTTGGACATAGTAAAAGGAGGGAAAGTGTGCATGATGACAACTATGCTGAGGTCCGAAGAAGAATGCAAAGCTGTACAAAGAACACACTGTACAAATCAGGCAGTCTATCATTGTAAATGCTATGCCAATACAACTAACAAACACCAAAACCAACGTTCCGAGACACGTCATGCACATTCATTAGCTAGTGGTCAACACGCTGCCAAAAAACATTGGCAGAAAAGAGGAAGCACTGATAAGGACGAATCAGGCATGCCATCAACTGACTTTTCAACACCATTCACTAGGTGCTGTGCATGTCCACTGGATAAGGTACAATGTTTCCTCTGTCAGAAAGATGATGATGAGTAACTTTGTCAGGTGAGGATAGTTAACACTGGGAAACCTCTTAAAGTTGCTGAGTAAACTCTTCGTAACTTTCGACCATGTCAAATACATGGAATTCTGGCCCAGATACATCACAGACATACAGAATCTAAGAACTAATCACCGTGAAACCTGGGAAGAGCTGGAAGCAGGCCGCGTTGCAGTCACGAAGAATGACATTCTGTTTGTATCCATCGGGGCCGACTATGCATGTCAGCATCTGAACAAGCTGGTGGAAAATCCTTCTGAGCTCGTCGACATCTCCAAAAATGCCAATGCTATACAGAGGTTCTTCATGGTCACACTAGTACTCTCCCATGCTGCAAAAGAGTTCAACATCCCCTTTTACTTAGAACCTGACAAACCCAGAGAGTATCATGAGCTTGGACCAAGTACTCTCAAGAAGGAGTATGATATAAAAAAAGATCAAGACTGCTATATTGAAACATGATCTCATGCTGAAGAACACTTCCATTTCCATACCCTCTTGGGTCATGAGGATAAAGCCAATTTGGAGAGCCATATGAGAGCCTTCCACGGGTTCACTGCTGTTGGCAATTATGGAAGATTCTCTCATATAGCCAAAGTAACCTGGGTGTAAGTGTACATGAAGGCGGATAAAGATGTAATAATTTCTCTGCAGTTGCTTTCATCAGAGACAGAACTGTCCAAAACTATGTTGGCCACTTTGGTTACCTTCGTTTGCGCATCTCCTAGCTGTGATGACATTTCTTCTGCAAGCATATGGGAAAAAGTGACAAGCAACCCCCTACCCTTGGAGCTCTGAGACACCATGTCCAGAGAGTTTATATTCAATCCAGAGTCTGGGAACAGACCGCTATTGCTCTATAGGATCCTCAGTTGAATACCCTGCAGAATGGCTGAAACAAGGTGTCCGATGGCCATCTGAAACCAACCATGACAAATGCCCTTCCAGATTTAAAGGCCATCATTGAATATATCAGCTGCCAATGAAAAACAGTCATTTCTTCTTCCAGGTGTTCTTGCAGAATAAAGCACTTATCCTGCACTGATCTATGCCTGTGTGGTAGTAGGTGTCCGATTAATGAGCATGAAACTGATAATGACGATAATGGTAAGGATAAGTAGATTCTTTGGTTGCCTAAATGATTAAACACCTTCTTTGTCGTGAAGAGCAGGTTGGCTTTTAATGAACACTACCTAAGTGGAACGTTCATGTGTTATCAATTGTTAAACATTAAAAATCTAGGTATTCAAGTCAAATAAGTTTGCGGTTGAATCTAGCTTATTTATGTTCATACCATTGGGTTCCTTGGCTTAGAAATAGTTTTTTTAACTGCCAAATTCTTATTTTTAGATAATTCACAAGCTGAAATAGCAACAACAAAAAATTTATTTTTCTTCAGTTATTTATAAAATCTAATTTGGTGGCCATTTAAGTATCTGGGCAAGGGAGACCATTTTTTTTATACAATAGTTAAAGAAAGTATAGTTTTAATACTCTCCATAAAAATCTGGCAAAATTATATATTGCACCTGACTATAAAAATACTTAAATCCATCCTTTGCCCTCCACCATATGGTGTCGCCATATTTCCCACCCAATTATTTCTCCTCACTCCAGAAATACTGTCAAAACAGTTCATCTCAACAACTTTCACCTGCCTTTTTTATTAAAAATCACAATTCTCCTTTCACTTCAATAAAGGAGACTTGTTTTAACTTTCTTTTGATACCTTCCTCCTTGTTTTCAACAGATGATTCAAGTCTCCTGCCAAATATTCGTAAACACCCGGCTTTTCTTACTCTGTGACTAACCTTTGCTCTTATCCTACTACCATTCGTTATATTTACTCAAAGATACTTCTATGAATCAACGGTTTTCATCCTGTCAGCCATATTAACAATAGGGTGACATTACTACTATACGACTGAGGCTCAGACTAGTTTGTGGATGTGTGTGTATTTTGAGAGAGAGAGAGAGACAGAGAGAGAGAGAGAGAGAGAGAGGAGAGAGAGAGAGAGAGAGAGAGAGAGAGAGAGAGAGACGTGGGTTGAAATTTCTAGTTTGCTTGTTCGTGAATACGATGTGTTAACTTCAGTCTATATACAATAAAAGTTGGAGTATTTTTCAAGATTGCATTTTTGTTTATTCTCACCTCAGTAGAGAATAGAGAGAGAGAGAGAGAGAGAGAGAGAGAGAGAGAGAGATGAGAGAGAGAGAGAGAGAGAGAGAGAGAGAGAGACGTGGGTTGAAATTTCTAGTTTGCTTGTTCGTGAATACGATGTGTTAACTTCAGTCTATATACAATAAAAGTTGGAGTATTTTTCAGGATTGCATTTTTGTTTATTCTCACCTCAGTAGAGAGAGAGAGAGAGAGAGAGAGAGAGAGAGGAGAGAGAGAGAGAGAGAGAGAGAGAGAGAGAGAGAGAGAGAGAGACGTGGGTTGAAATTTCTAGTTTGCTTGTTCGTGAATACGATGTGTTAACTTCAATCTATATACAATAAAAGTTGGAGTATTTTTCAGGATTGCATTTTTGTTTATTCTCACCTCAGTAGAGAATAGAGAGAGAGAGAGAGAGAGAGAGAGAGAGAGAGAGAGAGAGAGAGAGAGAGAGAGAGAGAGAGACTAGTCTTGCTATCCTTAGACATTGTTTTAATTTGTTTGCAAGTTTGCGAATAAAAGTATTAAAGTTAGAGCAACATTGAAGCGAGAAAAGAATTATTATAAGTATGATTTGAAAAAAAAAATAAAAAAAAAAGTTTAATGATTGTTTTCAAGACAATAAAGAAGAAATTCTCCTAAATACACAAAGCCATATCAAGGTCTCTTTACAGACCTTAAATCCATATCATGGTCTCTTTACAGACCTTAAGCAATATGAACAGATCACTAAAGGTTTTGCCGCAATGCAGTCGTCTACAGTTGAGCTAATTTTAAGGTCGGAACGATTTTATATGCATAAATTATAGGTAAATTTATTTTTCTATAATAAAACTTCTTTAGATTTTGTTTTTATATTTATCAAACAGGCAATGTATCCTTAAGTTCTTGGTTATTTAACATTCTGAGAAATTGTTTTATCATCAACATTTCTTATAGTTTCTTTTGAAATATATTCCTCAAGTCATCAATTTTCCGATAAGACTTTTTGGTTCAACATAGCCTGTCTTTGTCTTGCCTTTGTTTCTTGATAACATGGAAATAGTTCTTCTACATGAAAATGCATGAATACATACATACATACATACATACATACATACATACTAAAACAAATTAAAGCAAGGAACGGAATACAGAAAAATAAGTGTTGCGTTCAGGAAACTCGGTATTACTCCACAGACAATATTCCAAAAAAAGGTATAAAAGAAACTTAAGCAACCCTAACTTAAAATTGGGACTAAACCGGCCAACTTATAATTACTCTCGCATGATTTCATAAAAAAAAAAAGAAAAAAAAACTGAATGCTATAAAAGACAGGATAGTCTTTATGAAAAGGAGTTTTTATGCAAAGTACCCTGTTATTGATCTAGAACTCACACCCTGAGTACAATAGAGAGTGCAAGATTCTCCACTCTACATCATGCTAAGCTCGGAATAGAGAAGAAACTCACAATGTTGTTTCGGCGTCTCAGAGTACAACACTAAAATGAGAAGAAAATATATTTACCCTCGCTTTGTTGATAAGATTTAAAACTACTTTTTTTCATCAGGTATATATATTCAGGCGTATGACATGTTATTTATTCTATTTTATTTATTGGTGATGATCTTCATCAAGTCTCCTTGATTTTAGCAGATAATGATTTTCTAACCTCTTGTCTTTACAAGAGTTAAGAATGTTAAGTTGGTACAGTCATGGTTCTCTTTGTTTTTTCGGTTCTCTAAAATATAATAATAATAATAATAATAATAATAATAATAATAATAATAATAATAATAATAATAATAATAATAATAATAATAATAATAATAGTACACTAGTTCGAACCTCCATATCATAATTCAGTGGCCAAGAATAACTTAGACACATACTTTCTTAAGAATACCCTTTTCACTGCTGTTTTCGTCACAATGACATAAGATGACACTAAGAATAGATCATAAAATTCCCGAAAGATGGTTATCATGTCCAAACTTTGATTT
>NC_090761.1:74978178-74990678 GCF_036898095.1 Palaemon carinicauda | reverse complement strand
TGCATCTAGATTATCAATTATTATGTTCTATGAACCAGGATGATCAATGTTTATATTCGAAAGAAATTCAATCATTACTTCAAACCAAACTATATATATAGTTTAGAGTTCGTGCATATTTTCATAGTAAATTTTCCATTATTATTATGAATCAATGTGCTTTATTTTACTCTTTTTTTCACAATCTCTAGCAAAAGGTTGAATCCTGTTCTTGCAACAACAACTTCTGTTCCTTTTAGTAAAACCACCATTTTTTAGGTCGAGGTAGTTATTAGTTCTTCAAGAAAGAACTACATTTAATTTTTAACATATTTATCAAATACTGTACACAAGTTCCTATGAAAGAGGTCTAATTTACTTAAATACCATTTGGTGAGTTTTAAGTGATAATCACGTTCACTGATGTACTCTTCATGATCAATTTTGGAAACTATATACAAAATAATTTCCTGAACACTAATTAGATATTATGATTTTGAAAAAGCATAGAAAATAGAATCCATCTCTCAATTGTGAAAATCCTACGTCAAAAGTCAAGGTCAAGGTCCAGAAATAAGCTGCCGTAGTGGAGATCAGCGCACTACTGAGTTCCCCTTTGGTTAAGGGTGTTTCTGCAATGAAGACCTCATCCTGTTAGGAGGTGGAATGAGCTAAAAGCAAGCAGGGGCATCCTAGGACCGAAGGGACACGACAAAGACCCTAGCCTTGTTTATGCCAGGACCCACTTAGAACTAAGTGGGTCCTGGTTTATGCCTTCTGTGTATATTCTTCTTCTTCTGTACAGTGTAGTACTCGGGGTTCACTGAGGTGTCGGGATTTATATATCTTTTGATGAACAGGAAAACAAATTTATACTGATTATTCCTTTCAAGGTGGGATTTTTCTTTTCATATAATATATGTGTGTATATACATATATATATATATTATATATATATATATATATATATGTATGTATGTATATATATGTATATATAATATATGTATATATACATATATAGATATATATGTATATATACATTCATATATATATGTATATATATATAAAGATATATATGTGTATATACATATATATATATACTTATATATATACATATATATATGTATATATATATACATATATATATATATAAAGATATATGTATATGTATATATATATATATATATATATATATATATATATAAAGATATATGTATATGTATATATATATATATATATATATATATATATATATGTATATATATATATAATATATATATATATATATATATATATATATAAAGATATATGTATATGTATATATATATATATATACATACATATACAGTATATATATACATATACAGTATATATATACATATACACATGCATATATATATGTATATATATAAAGATATATATATGTGTATATACATATATATACTTATATATATACATATATATATATGTATATATATATATATATATATATATATATATATATATATATATATAAAGATATATGTATATGTATATATATATATATATATATATATATATATATATAAAGATATATCTATATGTATATATATATATACAGTATATATATACATATACAGTATATATATACATATACAGTATATATATACATATACAGTATATATATACATATACAGTATATATATACATATACAGTATATATATACATATACAGTATATATATACATATACAGTATATATATACATATACAGTATATATATACATATACAGTATATATATATATATATATATATATATAAATATATATATATACACATATACAGTATATATATATATATATATATATATATATATATATATACATATACTGTATATATATATATATATATATATATATATATATATATATATATATATATATTACAGTATATATATATATATATATATATATATATATATATATATATATATATATATATATACATATACAGTATATATACATATATATATATATATATATATATATATATATATATATATATATATATATATATCTTTAAACATATCGAGAATTATAAAAAAGGAAAGATGTATCTTTTCTCAATATTTATTAATTTGTTTCATGTATTTGTCATATATTTCTTTAGCTATGACAACAAACTTTACATTGAAAATTTCACGAATTCTAAATTTCCATTTAATTTTGAATAATGTTAATATGTTCTGATCACATAGTGCCTCTATGTGACCCATTAATAATCAGCTTAACACTGAATAATACTCTTGCATTGATTGTTTTTATCCATAAAAGTTGCAAAATATAATCAAATAAGAGATGTAAGATATATTCATCTGAACTACTTTATTTCTATAAGGGTTTTTATATTTTGATACGCATACACAGACACACACACACACACATATATATATATATATATATATATATATATATATATATATATATATATATATATATATACATATACACACATATATATCCATACATACTGCATATATACATATATATTGTATATATATATATATATTGTTACGACCATTCGCCTCTTAATACCCTTTCCAGCATTTCACTGATGCCAGTACGAAGCGGAGCTCCAAACGGCCATAGACAATACCCTTTCCAGCATTTCACTGATGCCAGTACGAAGCGGAGCTCCAAACGGCCATAGACAATAAACAAAAAGACATTTAATGATACCTTAACTTAGATTAATTTCATAATAGAGCTCTTATCCAAATTTAAATAGCATTAAATTTAAGTATGATATAAGAGTAAATAAATAATAATACGGAATAAAGCAAACTCTACGATGGGCCTTATCTTGTTTAACATATATACTATCGAGCTATCACACATCTTGAAAAAACAAAAAGTGGGTTTTAAACTATATGCAGATGATACTCAGTTTTACCTCTCAATTTCAACAACACAAGATACAGAGAAGAAAATTGATGAGATAATGACTGAAATAAGAACATGGATGCAGAGGAAAAAGCTCAAATTAAATGATGATAAAACAGAATGTATGTTCTTTGGCACAAAGGTGGCTTTGAAGAATTACCAGTTAATTCAAAGTATAAAAATTGGTGATGCTGATGTTGGGATTGTGCCTGTTGTGAAAAATTTGGACCAAATTGTGAACACAGTGAAAGTGTGTAACTATCACCTGACAAACATAGCATTTATTAGAAAATATTTAATAGAGGGCAGTACAAAAATTTTAGTGATGAGTCATGTAATATCAAGGCTTGATTATTGCAATTCTCTGTACTACAAATTGCCCAATACACTACTAAGAAATCTGCAAAATGTGCAAAACCGGGCGGCTAGACTGATAAAAGGCATTAAACCTCGGGAGAGAATAACTCCTGCACTGATCGATCTACATTGGTTACCTGTTAAGGCTAGAATTGAATTTAAAATTTGCTTGTTGACTCACAAAGCACTTACAAGTGATAAGCCTAAATATCTTCGTGATTGCTTGGTCCCCTACCCCCCTACCCTGAAGCTACCAGCGCCGCTGTAAGAGTTAGACATGCCGATGACCCACATAGACTATTCGAAATTAGTGTGAATCATGCAATAGGAGGAAGAACGTTCAGTTATGCTGCACCGAGACTCTTTAACGACCTTCCACTCGATGTCAAGAATAGCAATAATGTAGCAGCTTTCAAGAAAAACCTGAAGACTTATCTTTTTAGAAAGTGTTATAATAGTGACCTGAAAACTATTAAGCCTGAATACAAATGCTAGCGAAATAACTGATAACGATACAGAGCAAAATATTACCTGGAAAGAAATTATTTTTTCACACACCAAGGCCCGCCTGAACAGACCTTTAGTGTTTGATGGAGGGCGAGAAATAAACCCGTAAAAGTAAAAGTAAGATAACAAGAGTAATGAAACCAAAACAATAACGAATGTAAATTAACGAAACTCCAGGAACATTTACATTGTACAGCATTACTACAAATGAGCAAAATAAGCAGGTAAGTAACAAATAAATCGATTATCAATACACCGTAGATAATGCAGGAAAATAACGTCAATACTTAACACAAGAAAATGCAGAAAATACATACATACACAGCAAGCGTTTACAGAACCTTAAATGCAATATAGCAATACTTACAATTTAAAATGAGCAAATGAGCAAAATGAGCAAATGAGCAAAATAAACAGGTAAGTAACAAATAAATCGATTATCAATACACCGTAGATAATGCAGGAAAATAACGTCAATATTAAACACAAGAAAATGCAGAAAATACATACATACACAGCAAGCGTCAACAGAACCTTAAATGCAATATAGCAATACTTACAATTTAAAAAGTACAAATGATGTAACACTTTTTGTATCTAATCCAGAGTTATTTACACTATGACAAATCCAAGAAATCTCAATTCCTGGTGGTGCTCCAATGGCCGAAGTAAACCATCCATCCAAGGAATGAGGAATACAAACACCTAAACAATACGCAAGGACAACACAGACAGATACGGGAAAAATATGAACTACAAAACATTTACAATGTACACTATAAAAATAACCTATCTACATAAATTCAATACTCCTAACAATATATATATATATATATATATATATATATATATATATATATATATGTATGTATATATATATATTATATATATATGTATGATATATATATACATACATATATATACATATATACTGTCTATATACATATATGTATACATGTATATACATACATATTGTATATATATATATATATATATATATATATATATATATATATATATATGAATATATATATATATATACATATATATATATATATATATATATATATATGTATGATATATATATATATATATATACGAATATTTATATATATATATATATATATATATATATATATATATATATATATATATATACATATATATACATATATACTGTCTATATACATATATATACATGTATATACATACATATTGTATATATATATATATATATATATATATATATATATATATATATATATTTATATATGTATGATATATATATACATATATATATATATATATATATATTACATAAATATTTTCAATGTTATTCTTATTTATTCTGTATCAGGATGTAAGGCTAATTCAAGTGATATACACCGTGAAATAGTAATAGAATTTACTACTTGTGTTAATCACATCTAATTGTGCAATTAATTCTAGATTCTTTATGGTTTTTGTAAAAACTATGTCTATTTTGATAATTATCTATCATTCAATGAACGTCCTTTTATTTATTTATTTTTCTTGTTTTTTTATATTGTCCCTGAAAACAACACCTAGTATTTATGAAAATGAGATATCCATATTTAACCAGATGACCTTTGCTAAATCTGCTTAAATTATATTTTTCACACGCAAGGTTTTATTCCATTACCTCATTGGTGTGTTGTTAAAAAGTAATTTATTCCACAAGAGTTTTACTTACAGTGCTTTTTCCAATTTGATAAAACTAAAACTATTTCCTTCATGAATGTCATAACTTCTATATATTCTTTTTAAGGCTGAAGAAATGTTTTATTTCTGTATAAATGTGCTACCCATTATGTTTTCAAGTATGCAATGAAAAACTGATAATTTACAGAATGAATGTCGTAGCCTCCAAACATTTTCAACTGTGATGAAAATTATTCCCTGTATGAATGTATCCTCATCTCCCGCATATGTTCAATAAATGCTTTATTTCTGTGTAAATGTGTTAACTATTATATTTTTCCGTATGTAATGAAAAATATATCCTGAACGAATGTCGTAACCTCCAAACATTTTCGACTGTGATGAAAAGAAAACTATTCCCTGTATGAATAAATGCGTTATTTCTGTGTACAGTAAATGTGTTAACTATTATATTTTCCCTATGTAATGAAAAACATATCCTGAACGAATGTCGTAACCTCCAAACATTTACCTGAACGAATGTCGTAACCTCCAAACATTTTCCTGAACGAATGTCGTATCCTCCAAACATTTTCCTGAACGAATGTCGTAACCTCCAAACATTTTCCTGAACGGATGTCGTAACCTCCAAACATTTTCCTGAACGAATGTCGTAACCTTCAAACATTTTCCTGAACGGATGTCGTAACCTCCAAACATTTTCCTGAACGAATGTCGTAACCTTCAAACATTTTCCTGAACGAATGTCGTATCCTCCAAACATTTTCCTGAACGAATGTCGTAACCTCCAAACATTTTCCTGAACGAATGTCGTAACCTCCAAACATTTTCCTGAACGGATGTCGTAACCTCCAAACATTTTCCTGAACAAATGTCGTAACCTCCAAACATTTTCCTGAACGAATGTCGTAACCTTCAAACATTTTCCTGGACGAATGTCGTCACCTCCAAACATTTTCCTGAACGGACGTCGTCACCTCCAAACATTTTCCTGAACGGACGTCGTAACCTCCAAACATTTTCCTGAACGAATGTCGCATCCTCCAAACATTTTCCTGAACGAATGTCGTAACCTCCAAACATTTTCCTGAACGGATGTCGTAACCTCCAAACATTTCCCTGAACGAATGTCGTAACCTCCAAACATTTCCCTGAACGAATGTCGTAACCTCCAAACATTTTCGACTGTGATGAGAAGAAAACTATTCCCTGTATGAATGAATCCTCGTCTCCTGTATATGTTCAATAAATGCTTTATATCTGTGTAAATGTGTTAACTATCATATTTTCCCTATGCAATGAAAAACATAATACCCTGAACGAATGTCGTAACCTCCAAACATTTTCCTGAACGGATGTCGTAACCTCCAAACATTTTCGAATATGATGACAAGAAAACTATTCATTGTATGAATGAATCCTCATCTGTATATGTTCAAATATATCTAAAGAATGGTTCATTCTCTTGGCCCCACCACTAGAATCAGAATCTGATATCTCGGAAGGGATGAACGTGCGTTGGTCACCAAAGGTGGGCAGTCGTCGCTATTGGAAACACAAGAGCAAATATCTATCCGGAGGTACCAGTTTTTAGTTAGCCCGATTCAGTCATTGTTCTTGAAATATAAATGTTACCTCGAGGAAGGTCTGTCTGCCTGTACCTGTAGTTTCAGTAGAAATAGGTAGTTTGGCTATTATTCGTCTTTTGATCTCGTGGTTAAATGATATAGAACAATAATCACCTTTATTAGAGTGTGTAAATACTATTGCCATTAAATCGAAGTAGAGATTATCGTGTTTATGTGGACGTGTTGAGTCAGTATACATGCAGATATATACATACACAGATACACACACACACACACACACACACACATATATATATATATATATATATATATATATATATATATATATATATATATATATATATATATATATGCGTGTTTGTGAGTAATAAACACTGGGAAGAATGTAGATACGCTGTTATTATATATTATATACATACATGTGTATATATATATATGTATATATATATATATATATATATATATATATATATATATATATATATATATATATATATATATATATATATGTATATATATATATATATATATATAAATGTATGTATGTATATGTATATATATATATATATATATATATATATATATATATATATATATATATATATATATAGATATGTGTGTATCAAAGGAATACTTGCTAATAAGATACAAAATAAAACAAGCACTATGTTAATGCTTACTGGTTTCGACTATTTCTCTGTACATCGTCTACTCTAGAGTATTTACACAGTGATTGAACTACTACTGTAAAATTTATCATACGCCTGAGTATTGCCCCCCCCCCCCCCCATCAGTGCATATGCTTAAAAGTTCTGCCATGGAATGTGCTCCTCAAAAAAGGATTCGATTCGACTAAATATGTCTTCACATTTTGTATAAAGTTTCAAAAACTTATACAATAACATGGCCTGTATCATTCAATGCTAAGATTATGAATGTAATGAATAATTACAAGTATTATAGGTATTTTTCTCTCTTTTTTTTCTGAAGCCCTTTGCGTCAATAGGAGTAGGAGGAGATAATGATTATGGCTAACTGAGCAATGTCCTTAGATTCGTCAATTTGGAGAGAGAAATTCTTAGCTTTAGCAAAGCTGATAAGTTCGTCTTGGCAAAACTCAACCTTGAGACTTGTACGTTTTGAAATTGTAGTTTTAGAAAGGGCCACACATTCTATGCAATGTACGTATTTTTTGCCGATCATACACTCCATCAAATCTTCTACTCTGTGTTTTTATTAGATTTTTAGCAATTATATGGGCTCCAAACACAACCCGGGAAAGACTTAAATTCTTTGCCTAGCAAAAGTAGCTTATAGAAAATAAAAATAAAAAGAGTCACTTAGGGCATGACAGTCTAGAGTGAATTGATATTTCAATAATGTTATTGATATTCAAAAAACAATTCTATAGGATGTAATAAATGCATTCTTACTAAAATCACTAACAAGAGATTGGAAGACTATTTTCGATGATATCAGTTCCTGACATTTGTTTCTAAACTAAAAGATACTTCTGCTACAAACTTACAGCAAATGTTTTATGTTGAACAGGCTGACATAAGTCTCTTTTTATACTTTATCTATGAGAGATGTGTTTTAATGTTATTACTGTTCTTAAAATATTCTATTCTAATTGTTCATTACTCATCATATAGTTTATTTCCTTATTTCTCCTCCTCACTGGGCTATTTTCCCTGAGCTGCCTAATAACACCATTTGCATATGATACAAGATAAGGGCAATTTATACATTATTATTATTATTATTATCATTATTATTATTATTATTATTATTATTATTATTATTATTATTATTATTATTATTATTATTATTATTATTATTATTATTACTAGCCAAACTACAACCCTAGTTGGAAAAGCAAGATGCTGTAAGCCCAAGGGCTCCAACTGGGAAAAATAGCCCGGTGAGGAAACGAAATAAGGAAATAAATAAATGATGAGAATAAATTGATAATATATTTATATATACCTATATAAAGGCGTGATGCGTAATCCAAAGAAAACGTCACTAGTTGATGATGGTTAAAAATTAAAACATAATTTGATTACAAGAAATTAAGAGATTCTAGAACCCATGAAAACTCACTCGTTGAGCTCTAGGGCTCCATGGAGCCCACTTTGAGAAGCCTTGTTCTAGAAGATGTCTTTAGAAATGGGCGAAACCGGTAAAAATTCACATAGTTTTTTTTTTTTTTTTTTTTTTTTGCATATGAGCAATACCGGCTCTTATAAGTATCATGCATGTATATATGTTTGTATGCATGTATATTTATACACTTATATACATGCATATATGTATATATATAAAATGTACATACAGACACAAATATATGTACATACACATACATATATAGGTAAATGTATATATATATATATATATATATATATATATATATATATATATATATCCATACATATATATATATATATATATATATATATATATAGATATATATATATATATATATATATATATATATATATATATATACAAAAATATATGTGTATATATATACATACACAGTATATACATATGAAACATAAATGAATTGTATGTAGAGCAAGCTGTTTATATGTAACTGTAAATATGAACTTATATATATGTATATATATATATATATATATATATATATATATATATATATATATACATATATATACATATATATATATATATATATATATATATATATATATATAAACGAAAGAATATAAAATGCTTAATATGGAAAATCTTAAAGCAATGTCTTAAATGAAATGTCACATCGATGTAAATATGTACATAAACTAGATGAAGGAATGTGTACAGTATATTCGTTTCAATAAATCGTCCTGTATGAAAATTGAGACCCTTTTAATTGTTTGTCTTTACGATTCGTTGCTGTTATATGTGATAAATAGTTTGACATTTAACTTTTGCTATTTTTTTGTATTTTTTTTTTTTTGTATATTTAAATTACCATTTTATACTGTATGAAATCTTTGAAGAAAATCATACTTTTCCAATATCCATAAAATTTTTTGATGATAATAATAATAATAATAATAATAATAATAATAATAATAATGATAATAATAATAATAATAATAATAATAATAATAATAATAATAATAATAATAATAATAATATCCACAACATTACCATTTTATACTGTTTAAAATCTTCAACAAAAATCATTCTTTTCAAATAACCATAAAATTCTTTGATAATAATAATAATAATAATAATAATAATAATAATAATAATAATAATAATAATAATAATAATTATAATAATAATAATAATAATAATAATAATAATAATAATAATAATAATAATAATAATATCCACAATATTAACAGGGACAGACACCAACAATAACAACAACAATTATAATATCAAATCATATAAATGACAATGAGAATAATAATAATAATAATATGCTATATTTAATTCAGTTTTTTCCCGTATAAAGAAATCATGTAAAAGCAATTGCCTTTTAAATAAATAGAATAAAAAAATTCACAGATATGATTTTAGAGAACTCTGATTGTAATTCTTTGGGTGAGTGAATCAATATACTTTTAGTTATATCTTAATGATATGTTAATTGATAAGAACGAATTATTGGGTAAGTCACCGAAGACTAATGACTACGATGATATATTTTATGTCAAACATATGTTTCTTGCCATCATGTGGGTCATGTATTTAAGAATTGAGGAGAAATTGAAACTATAGTCAATTCTTTTTAGTAAGGCAGATTTGCACCGACTCGCAGGGGTGCAATCTAACTCGGAAGAGTTTCCTAAAAGCTGATTGGTCGGAAGGATATTTGTCCGACAAATCAGCTATTGGGAAACTTTTCCTAGCTAAAAGGGCAAGCTATTGGGAAACTTTTCCTAGCTAAAAGGGCAACCCTGCGAGTCGGTGCAATTTTGCCTCACTAGAAAGAATTGACTATAGATTTATTTGCACCGACTCGCAGGGGTGCCCTTTTAGCTCGGAAGAGTTTCCTAAAAGCTGATTGGTCGGAAGTATTTTTGTCCGACAAATCAGCTATTAGGAAACTTTTCCTAGCTAAAAGGGCAACCCTGCGAGTCGGTGCAATTTTGCCTCACTAGAAAGAATTGACTATAGATTTATTTGCACCGACTCGCAGGGGTGCCCTTTTAGCTCGGAAGAGTTTCCTAAAAGCTGATTGGTCGGAAGTATTTTCGTCCAACAAATCAGCTATTAGGAAACTTTTCCTAGCTAAAAGGGCAACCCTGCGAGTCGGTGCAATTTTGCCTCACTAGAAAGAATTGACTATAGATTTATTTGCACCGACTCGCAGGGGTGCCCTTTTAGCTCGGAAGAGTTTCCTAAAAGCTGATTGGTCGGAAGTATTTTTGTCCGACAAATCAGCTATTAGGAAACTTTTCCTAGCTAAAAGGGCAACCCTGCGAGTCGGTGCAATTTTGCCTCACTAGAAAGAATTGACTATAGATTTATTTGCACCGACTCGCAGGGGTGCCCTTTTAGCTCGGAAGAGTTTCCTAAAAGCTGATTGGTCGGAAGTATTTTCGTCCAACAAATCAGCTATTAGGAAACTTTTCCTAGCTAAAAGGGCAACCCTGCGAGTCGGTGCAATTTTGCCTCACTAGAAAGAATTGACTATAGATTTATTTGCACCGACTCGCAGGGGTGCCCTTTTAGCTCGGAAGAGTTTCCTAAAAGCTGATTGGTCGGAAGTATTTTTGTCCGACAAATCAGCTATTGGGAAACTTTTCCGAGCTAAAAGGACAACCCTGCGAGTCGGTGAAATTCTGCCTCACTAAAAAAAATTGACTATAGATTTATTATTGCGCAACTCCTACTTGTTGAATACCAACATAGGAAAATTTTTATGGTACAAATTTTCATGAAAATTTCGAAAAGCTTCCATTCAAAAAAAATAAAAAATAAAATAAAAAATTGAATTAAGTTATAATGCTGATGCGGAGTCGAAATATTTATTTTTTTTTCTATTTTTAGCCGAATGGGCCAAATAGACAACTGTCACTTTTATTTCAACGCGGCCCGGGAAAGACTCAAATCCTTTCCCTGGAAAAAGTAGCTTTTAGAAAATAAAAAAATAAATCACTTAGGGCATGACAGTCTGGAGTGAATTTGATGTTAAAAGGTACTTGTGTCTTGATATTTCAATAATATTATTGATAATAAATATATATATATATATATATATATATATATATATATATATATATATATATGTATGTATATATATATGTATATATATATATATATATGTATATATATATATATATATATATATATATATATGTATATATATATACAGTATAGGTATATACACATATATATATATATACATATATATATATATATATATATATATATATATATACAATGTATATATATATATATATATATATATATATATATATATATATATATATATATA
>NC_090761.1:74965678-74970678 GCF_036898095.1 Palaemon carinicauda | reverse complement strand
TGGAGGATAATGTTGCATAAGATTTTTCATAACTCTGACCATCCTTTACATTCAGATCTCCCTGGACAATTCTATCCAGTTCGTAATATTAGGCAGGCAGTTAATTCTAATGGCCAGGCCTTCTCCATCATGAGGCTCAATACTACACAGTATTCTAAAAGTTTTATTCCAGCTGTTACCAAGTTAGGGAATGATCTTCCTAATCGGGTAGTTGAATCGAATTTCTGGTGGATAATGGTGGATTTTTTCATAACTCTGACCATCCTTTACATTCAGATCTCCCTGTACAATTCTTTCCTGTTCGTAATACTAGGCAGGCAGTTAATTCTAATAGCCAGGCCTTCTCCATCATGAGGCTCAATACTACACAGTATTCTAGAAGTTTTATTCCAGCTGTTACCAAGTTGTGGAATGATCTTCCTAATCGGGTAGTTGAATCAGTAAAACTTCAAAAGTTCAAAGTTGGAGTAAATGTTTTTATGTTGACCAGGCTGACATGAGTCTTTTTATTGTTTATATAAGACATATCTGTTTTTGACGTTATTAATAGTTTATATAGGACATATCTGTTTTGACGCTCTTACTGTTTTTAGAATGACATATTGTTAATCTATTCTCGTCATTTATTTATTTCCTTATTTCCTCTCCTCACTGGGATATTTTTCCCTGTTGGAGCCCTTGGGCTTATAGCATCTTGGTTTTTCAACTAGGGTTGTAGCTTGGCTAGTAATAATACTGTATGGTTTTATCCTTTAGAGCTCAGTAGGGTCTTTTTTTTTTTTTTTTTTTTGCTTTTTTTGTAACTGAATAACCTGTTTCCCAATGATAAATATTCCGCAAATACATATAAAAATTTCTAAAATCTTGGGTAATACATAGAAAAAAAAATGCCTAAAAGTTTTCACTTGATTCTCCTAAACTTCTATAACTATCATAGATGGGAAACTGAATTTAATGTTCCATTTTAGTTGGACAGGTTCACTTTCAACTGATGTAAAGTTTGATATATTATGTATAGTTATTGTACGTTTAGATAATAAATGAAAACTACTTGGGAATTTCTCGTTAGCCAAAGCACAATTAAGTAAACGAATAATTTTATTCAAGTGATTAGTATTACTTTATTTTTCACGTGAAAGGCTTCATTTTGCGTTTGTTTTAAAGGAAGTAGCTGAGTGTTATTCTTCAATAATTATATTAACCCTAAAATTTATAAAGATTTATAAAAAACGATTAAATGTTAAAAATAAATTCAATTTTTTATTACGTGACACGGAAGTGGTATCTACAAGAATATGGTCATTGCAAAACCAATATTTATCTTTAAATAAATAACAATATATATTTTTATGATGTATATCTTACCTATTTGATAGATAATAAGAGAAAATTTAAAACTACTTTCTAGCTTTTTGTCATTGAGTCGACTGCAGTGACTTCCTTATATATGTTATAGTGTTATTTTTGTTTCAGATAGATAAATATGTAATAAATCCTGCTAAGCTACAACCCTAGTTGGAAAAGCAGGATGCTATAAGCCCGAGGGCCCCAACATGGAAAATAGCCCAGTGAGGAAAGAAAACAGGAAAAATAAAATATTCCAAGAAAAGCAACAATATCAACACAAATATTTATATATAAAGTATAAAAACTTTAACAAAACAAGTGGAAGAGAAACAAGACAAAACAGCGTGCCCGAGTGTACCCTCAAGCAAGAGAACTCTAATCCAAGACAGTAAAAGACCACGGTACAGAGGCTATGGCACTACCCAAGACTAGAGAACAATGGTTTGAATTTTGGAGTGTCCTTCTCCTAGAAGAGCTGCTTACCATAGATAAAGTAAATGTAATAAATGTAATAATATTTTAATTAAATATTCCGTATTTAGCTTTCATATTAATAATACCTTTATATATTGAATCAATATTTTATACACGTGAATATTAGCAAAACTGGAAAAAACAAAATTCTCGTTTTCTTTCGAAACTTACTGCGACATTATGCGTGCAAAGAAGTTTATTGAAACGGCTGCTGTGACTTTATTTATTATAGTGTTTGCCAGGAGTTGCCGGTTGAACAGGATTAGGAGTTATTGTTGAATGACCACCTAACGTCGAAGGAACAGAGAGAGAGAGAGAGAGAGAGAGAGAGAGAGAGAGAGAGAGAGAGAGAAGGGAGTATAATTCACTTCATAGGCTTTCCCAGTGCATACTTTGTATCATTTCATCAAATGATACAAGAACATTTAGGAACTAGATTTTTGGGGTTTTTCACTTTGTGGGCAATGTTTAATATTATCTGTATACCATTTCCCCTCCAGGTGTCAGTGATGCAAGGGAATGTTGTGGCCTAATTGATAACGTCTCTGCCTGGTGGTTACCAGTCGGGGGTTCGAGTCCCGCTCAGACTCGGTAGTCCCTTTAGTGCCTGCAACCTTACCATCCATGTGAGCTAAGGTTGGGGTGTTTTGGGGAGCCTGTAGGTCTATCTGTTGAGTCATCAGCAGACATTGCCTGGCCCTCCCTGGTTCTAGCTTGGGTGGAGAGGGGGCTTGGGCGCTGATCATTTGATATATGGTCAGTCTCTAGGGCATTGTCCTGCTTGATAGGGCAATGTCACTGTCCCTTGCCTCTGGCATTCATGAGCGGCCTTTAAACCTTCAAACTGCAGGGCAATCAAATCCTTATAGGCCTACTTCTCTATAAAATCAGATATTTCACCAGTTTCTATGCCACCTGTGGCCGCGGGGGGGCATATAAAATTTAGAATAGCGCCAACGTTATCCCTGCGTGTCGTAAGAGGCGACTAAAAGGGACGGGACGAGGGGGCTGGGAACCCCCTCTCCTGTATCTACATCCTGTGAGACAGCAACAAAGGGAGGGTGGGCTGTGGCACCCTAGCAGTACCAGCTGAACTCGTTTGAGTCCCTTGTTAGGCTGGAGGAACGTAGAGAGTAGAGGTCCCCTTTTTTGTTTTGTTTCATTTGTTGATGTCGGCTAACCCCCAAAATTGGGGGAAGTGCCTTGGTATATGTATCAGTGACTGACTGCAAGGCTATGGATGTAATAGTATGTATTCCTGTGGTTCTTTTCTTGTCCAGCTAATTTACTCCACGTCATTAAGCAGGTTTATTTCTTCTACTTTTTCAAAATATATAGCTAATAGATGGTTGATGTTTACATTCAAATTGGTAGGGGGTAATGATGGATGTCTTTGCTTATATGTCAGTAAGGTTAACACATAAACTTAGAAAAAAATAAGATTAAGGCTCACTACCAATTATTCCAATAATGAGATAAATTTTTAAGGTATTATTATCAGTAGAGGTATTTAGTTAGGGCCACAGAAAATATTCTAGAGTCAAATTTTATTATAATACTATTATTATTACTGTTGTTATTGATTATGTTGTTGTAACAAGCCAAGCTATAATCTATTATTATTGTTGTTGTTGTTGTTGTTGTTGTTGTTGTTGTTGTTGTTGTTGTTGTTACTGTTGCTATTGTTGCTGTTTTTCTTAATGTTGTAACAAGCCTAGCTTTGATCTAAGGCCTCCCTATGGAAAGCAACCCAGCACGAGAAATGAAAATGAGCAATAAATGGTAACCTATGAAAAAAAATAAATTAAAAAAAACATAATCAACAAAATAAATTGAACAAGATAGAAACAAGTAATAAGAAGAACTCATTACATATTACTCAGTAACGATAAAGGATTAACCCTTTTGCAATATCCATCCATATACCAAAGGCACTTCCCCCAATTTTGGGGGGTAGCCGACATCAACAAAGAAACAAAACAAAAAAGGGGAACCTCTACTCTCTACGTTCCTCCAGCCTAACCAGGGACTCGGCCGAGTTCAGCTGGTACTGCTAGGGTGCCACAGCCCAACCTCCCACATTTTCCACCACAGATGAAGCTTCATACTGCTGAATCCCCTACTGCTGCCACCTCCGCGGTCATCTAAGGCACCGGAGGAAGCAGCAGGGCCTACCGGAACTGCGTCACAATCGCTCGCCATTCATTCCTATTTCTAGCACGCTCTCTTGCAATATTTTTTAATAAAAATTTCTTGCTTGGAGACTAGACTTCATGCCATTTGTTGATACGTCAGGGCTGTCACCCGCTGGCACTCAGTTACTGAGAGACAAATGGGAATTAGGAAAATTGATATCCACTCTGGACAATGACTCATAGCATACTGGTTTTTCAGGTTAAAATTGTTTATTATTACTGCTAGGAAAATGAAGTAAAACCTTAATATGATCTTGTATACTCCAAACATTACATAATTATTTTTTCAATACAATTGGATTCTTATTATAACTGTCGATCATTAGATTTTGTTCTTTAACCTATAATAAATATCAAGAGATTTTTTTTTTTTTTTTTTTTTTTTTTTTTTCAGAACGGGTTAAAATTGTTTATTATTACTACCAGAAAAATGAAGTCAATCCTTAATATGATTTTGTAATCTCCAAATATTACGTAATTATTTTTTCAATACAATTGGATTCTCATTAAAATTGCTGATCATTAGATTTTGTTCTTTAACCTATAACAAATATCAAGAGAGTGTTTTTTTTTTTTTTTTTTTTTTTTTTTTAGAAGATTTTGATTGGCAATTTTAACTACTACGCCCTTCCTTTCAATGCTGGATCCTGGAGGCACCTTTCCTTTGGCTAAGAAAAATCAAATAATGTTTTTTTTTTTTTTTTTTTTTTTTCCAGAAGATTTTGATTTGCAATTCTAACTATCACGCCCTTCCTTTCATTGTTGGATCCTGTTTTTTTTTTTTTTTTTTTTTTTTTTTTTTTTTTTTTTTTTTTTTCAGAAGATTTTGATTGTCAATTTTAACTATCACGCCCTGCCTTTCATTTTTGGAGCTTGGAGGCACCTTTCCTTCGGCTAAGAAAAATCAAATAATGTCAATATTTATTCTTTGACTGTCCTTTATCCTTTCAGAGAATGCGTCACTACGCCGGCTGGTCAGAAGAT
>NC_090761.1:74945678-74958178 GCF_036898095.1 Palaemon carinicauda | reverse complement strand
ATTATTCATCCAATTCAGTTGATACGTGTGTCTAACCCTATGTTTTGAAGGTAGAGGAACCTAATTATATTACTTTATTTTATTTCCGATAACTTATTATAGAGGAAATGTATTAATACATTATACAACTGCATCATGAAAGATTTAAAACATAGATTTGTAAAAGCCCTTATTATCACTCTGTATCAATACATTTGTGTCTCTACTCAGATTTGATGATAGAGGAGGATATCAGCATTATGCTGCAAAGGCCCTTTCACCAGTGGGACGCCATATATATATATATATATATATATATATATATATATATATAGCATGTAAATATACATCAAGCAATAACTTTGAGGAAGAAGGTATACAACCACTGATAGCCTATACAAAAGGTGACCTTAAAGCTGTGTGTCTGTGCAACATCTTAATTATACATTGTCTCCACTGGAACAGCCAGAAAAAAAAAAAAAGTATATAACCTCCAGCTACGATTAGATTTAGTCCGGTGGAATTCCAGAGATTGAATCCTGGAAAAGACCCCTTTGGCTAGATTAATGTATGTAAAGCCTTAATAATCGAGCAGGGAAAATAACTTATGCTTTATTTTTCCAGTTTTAAGCTTACCTTTTTTTTTGTGAAGTAAAGGGGAGTTGAGTGATATTAAATTTCAATATTAATGTTACTGTTGGATTCTCTCTCTCTCTCTCTCTCTCTCTCTCTCTCTCTCCTCTCTCTCTCTCTCTCTCTCTCTCTCTCTCTCTGCTTTATTTTTCCAGATTTAAGCTTACCTTTCTTTTTTTGTAAAGTAAAGGGGAGTTGAATGATATTAAATTTCAATGTTAATGCTACTGTTGGATTCTCTCTCTCTCTCTCTCTCTCTCTCTCTCTCTCTCTCTCTCTCTCTCTCTCTCTCTCTCTCTCTCTCTCTCTCTCTCTGCTTTATTTTTCCAGATTTAAGCTTACCTTTTTTTTTTCGTGGAGTAAAGGGAGTTGAGTGATATTAAATTTCAATATTAATGCCATAGCTGGATTCTCTCTCTCTCTCTCTCTCTCTCTCTCTCTCTCTCTCTCTCTCTCTCTCTCTCTCTCTCTCTCTCTCTCTCTCTCTCTGCTGAATATAAATTCACATCTTAGGTATATGGTCACTCATGACTATATACATATGACTTTTTTTGTATTATTGTATGGTGGTAGGTAAGACTAAATTTAAAATATTGATTCATTGTTTTTTTTTAATGATTTAAATGCTTTCTGCGAATGCTAACTGATATTTAAACCATGTGACTAACTCTTTTTTAATATTTAAACCTACATCATCGAGGGTGAGGGTCAGAGGATAGAATTCAGATTCATACAGAGATAAAGGAGATTAAAAACCAGACTTTAAAAGAATTTAAACAGCATTGAGATCCCTAGCATTTCTAATCTGGGGGGATTTCTGTGTTGCCATTAAGCCTAGTCTTTTTACCAGGGTTGCTACGGTGAGTGCCAAGCATATGTTATTATTATTATTATTATTATTATTATTATTATTATAATTATTACTAGCGAAGCTACAACCCCAGTTGGAAAAGCAAGATACTACATGCCCAAGGGCCCCAACAGGGAAAAATAGCCCAGTGAGGAAAGGAAATAAGCAAATAAATAAATGATGAGAACAAATTAACAATAAATCATTCTAAAACAGTAACAACGTCAAAACAGATATGTCTTATATAAACTATTAACAACGTCAAAAACAGATATGTCATGTATAAACTATAAAAAGACTCATGTCAGCCTGGTCAACATAAAAACATTTGCTCCAACTTTAAACTTTTGAAGTTCTACTGATTCAACTACCCGATTAGGAAGATCATTCCACAACTTGGTAACAGCTGGAATAAAACTAATAGAATACTGTGTAGTAAGGTATATTTGTTGTGTTAGTCATATCGGTCTTGTAAGGACCTTTTTTGCCTCCTAGTCCAGGTATGGGGGTAAGTTCGTATCCATCTCAAATGTACGAAGTAACCCATGTTTTATTGTTGTACATATCAAGTACTTTTAAAACAGTTTGGGGGTCAAGACCAAATCCTTATACAGTATTTTTTCTATTTACACACCCCCAAGAAGTTTGGGGTTCCTCTACACCTAGTGATTCTTGGAAAATCTTAATTTATCAACAGTTTTGTCAATTCCCATTTGATTTTATCAAATAAGGTGTCTAATCTTATGTTTGGAGATCAAGGATTACGAATATCATATATTTTTATTTTATCTTATTGATTATAGCATCATGAATATGCATATGAATTTGAAAAGGGGAATAGCTCCCTTCTGAGCTCTGTGAAATTGCTTGCTTTAGCCCTTGATTTTACATTTACTAAGTAGCGTTCCACATGCTGAATCTGGACAGGGTTTCAGCAAATGTGCCGAATCCTTGAAGGTGGATTTCTGGGTTGGACTTGAGTGCTGCTTTCTTGGTGCTATTGTTACTGGTGATGTCACACCCAGTTATGCTATGTCTTGCTGGAAGCACCTTGCAAAGGTCATTTCCCTACCGGTTGTGGAGAATATGTATATATATATATATATATACATATATATATATTATATATATAAATATATATGTATATATATATATATATATATATATATATATATATATATATATATATATATATATATATATATATAAATATATATTATATATATATATATATATATATATATATATATATATATATATATATATATATATATATACATACATACATTACCATTACCTCTTATCTATTTAATATAAAAAATTATTTATCTTTCTTTCTATATTCAATATCTACACTAGCGCAATAACACCACCTCCCAACCCAGCCTACAGAAACTACGAGACCACGAGAGGAAAACCCGCTCGTGTAAAAAAAGTTTTTTGACATATCCCAACCGGCAAAAATTTTTCCAGGCGGAAAAAAAAAAAAAAAAAAAAAAAACATTCTTTCATGTGAAGCAGTCCGTATACATGCATGCTTATACACATGCATGCATATATACACAGATAACCCTATCTATATAAAAATTAATATTTGCACATATTTCATATACCAATGCAAGCATTTGCGCTTATGCTTTGAAATGTGAGGCACATAATTATTCTTAAGTGAATACTTAAGTGCCAATAAAGTCAGGTCTCTTTTAATAAATTATGATTTAGGAATATAATTTATAAAGCTTTTAGATCTGCTTATAAATTCACAGAGTTTGTACATTACATGTTCTATATTTAAATTCTTATCAAAACTTTATTACATAAAACTGGAACCTATGATATTATGTTATTAGAGTGTACCGATTTCTTTACAGATGAGCAATTAATAATGTGATTGATTGATTGATTGATTGAAAGTTTTCTGGCATCCTGACATCTAAGGTCATTGACGCCGATAGCATTTACTATATATGAAAAATAAAAGAGAATTCAATTAAAACCATAAAAATTAAGAAGTCATTACAATAGTTAAATAGTTTTCAGAAGACCTGCTTCTGAAATAAATCTAAAAATGCCGCTCGCATAGTAGGACACATCATGTCCAAGAATCTTGGCAAGGATGAACCTGCCATCCTCACCTCGAGCCTCAAACAGATATATCTATTTCTTAAGTTAGTAAAATTAGGGCATTCGGTCAACAAATGCCTCACTGTTAAAGGTACTAAACAGTCCTCACAATACGGTTGCATTGTCATCTTGAGCATATCATACACTTTTTGTTATATTGTTTATTTCTCTTTTCTCTGTTTGTTTGTATTTGTATTTGCTTTCAAATTCCTTGGCACATGTTATAGAAAAATGGTGAAAGACTTTTTCAGCCTAAAATGTTGTGTGTTTCTGTCTGCAGAGAGACAGAATTTGTTTCCGAGTTTACTTTCTAATAATTTTCGCAATATTGGAAACAAATATTTAAGAGTTGCTTTGGGCGATACGATATTGGGTATCAAAAAAGGTATCAAAATGGGATTTATAAAACTGAAGTTATGAGGAATCTTAGCTAAAAGATATTAATATATTACTTTTAATAGATCTGGGAAACACATTTTTCTATAATTAGGGGAAATTTGAAATATGCTAAATTAGATAAGAAAAGAAAGCATTAACATTGACGTGAAAATAGGCATGGTTAAAATTATGCTAAAAAATTATATCAATAAGAAAAACATAGAAAAAAATGAACCTTTCCTTCAAACTATGGGATTATATTTCACCTTCGAAGAAAGTAAGCTAACGCCTCTTATTAGAGTGAATATATTCATATAGGAAAGCTTGCTTAATTTGTAATAACCTAGTATGCAAATTAACTGTTATAAAGATTTAAAGCATGGCAGTTTGTGTTGAAACTTCATTTATCGTAAATATTTTGGTCTCTTTTATTAAGTTTTATATATATATATATATATATATATATATATATATATATATATATATATATAAATATATATATATATGTATATATATATATATATATATATATATATATACGATAAATTTTGCACATTTAGACGTGTTTTTCATGATTTCGCCTGGGGCTCTGATCCCGAGGTCGTTAAGAGAATCCAGACATTAATGTATCAAAAATATATATGGGTTATTTGAATATATATATATATATATATATATATATATATATATATATGTATATATATATATATATATATATATATATATATATATATATATTTATATATATACATGATATATATATATATATATATATATATATATATATATATATATGTATATATATATATACATATATATATATATATATGTATATATATATATATATATATACATATATATATCTATAAAAACTAGAAATACAATAAAGATTTGTCACTCCTTAGTTGATCTCTCTCTCTCTCTCTCTCTCTCTCTCTCTCTCTCTCTCTCTCTCTCTCTCTCGTCAATAGAAATATCTTAAAGGGAATCGGATATTTGTCACTTCATTAACTTGCTAGGTAACCACGATATCTTCAGAACTCCTTTGAGATTTAGGACAGATCCTGCAAATGAAGATAAAGTCCATTTTTAGCTATCGACAGCTAAACTTTCCAATCCTGCACTCTCTCAAAGTTTCCTCTAACTATGGCTGCGGAGGGAATTTTGAGTGAGGAGAAAGCCTTCTTTTATTGCAAAGGTTTAAAGGTCGCTCATGAATGGCAGAGGCAAGGGACAGTGACATTCCCCTAGCAATCAGGACAATGCCCTAGAGACTGACCATATATTACATGATCAGCGCCCAAGCCTCCTCTCCACCCAAGCTAGGACCAGGGAGGGCCAGGCAGCGGCTACTAATGACTCAGCAGATAGACCTATAGGCTCCCCCAAACCCGCCAACCTTAGCTCACAGGGATGGTAAAGTTGCAGACACTAAAGGCACTAACGAGTCTGAGCGGGACTCGAACCCCCGTCTGGCAAACACCAGACAGAGACGTTACCAATCAGGCCACAACAACAGAGAATCCTCTGAATGGCTTCACCCCCATAGGAAGAGAATCACCCCTTCGAGGTCGTCTATGGCAGTGGTTCCCAAACTTTTTCCTGTCGTTTCACCCCTGCACCCAGTTCAGCCATCCAGATTCCCCCCCCCCCCCTTCATGTGTATGCCCCGCCCAGCCCTCATGCCCACTCGCCTGCCTCAGAAATGGGCATGACACTACAATTCTCCCCTTGAATATCATGTCAGTGAGAACTGATATGATCATATCACAATTGAATGCCTAACAACAAATTACCGCACGTACTATGAGAACATTTTCCCCTTGTTTTAGTTAGTAGGTAGCGTAATTATTCCCCCCTTGAAGTTTCAAATTTAGTTTCAAATTTCCCCCCGGGGGAAATTTCCCCCAGTTTGAGAACCACTGCTCCGTGGTATATGATAGAAACTCGCGTCAATTTTCCTTTTCTCTTCATCTCTTTCTCTCTCTATCCTAGCTGCGGTCCGCAACGTAATTTGCTGCTTAGTTGAACAGAGTCTTTTTCAATTAACCCTTGTCCGGTCTGACTTCGAACGAAAACTCCAACCACGCTAGCTTGGGGCGTTACCGAAAGCGTCACAAGGGAAGGAGCGAGAGAGATAGAGAGGCAACCTATAGTGAACTCGCATATACGATTGTTAATTTACCTGACATTTTTATGATATAATAATCATTTGTACCTTTATTCTTTATTTAATTTCCTCTTACTATCTTCTGTGTAGCAAATTTCTACCATCCAGTATTCGAGTTAACCAAAAGCGTAGAGTGTTTGAATTTTCTAATCAAACAAAAATATTTCTTTTATCAATTTTTTAAAAAAAATACCAAAAAAAAAAACATTTTTATGCTGCCAGAAAGCATCTTTAAATTACTTATTTACTGTGTCCAATCTACATATAACTAAAAATAATAATTTTTCATAGTTATGAGCAAATTTCTACCATCCTGTATTTGAATTACCCAAATGCGTAGGATGTTTGAATTTTCTAATCAAACAAAAATATTTTTTTTATAAATTTTCGAAAAAATACCAAAAAAAAAAAAACCTTTTTATGCTGCCAGAAAGCATCTTGCAATGACTTATTTACTATCCAATCTACATATAACTAAAAATAATTAATTTTCATAGTTTTGAGCGCTTGAAACGTAATCAACTTAACGTCACCCTCATAAACTAACTGCCTAAGTCATTTTCTCCACTTGTTGGGAAATAAAACAAAAAAACTTCTCATTTCCTAATTCTTTATATCATTGTATTGAACTTCAATTAACAAATTCTAATTCACAAATTCTTCTGTTAAGAATTTGGGATTTGAAGCTCAAGACAATGATATAAAGAATTAGGAAATGAGAAGGTTTTTATTTGATTCCCCAACAAGTGGAGAAAATGACTTATCCTAATTCTTTATATCATTGTATTGAACTTCAATTAACAAATTCTAATTCACAAATTCTTCTGTTAATAATTTGTGAATTGAAGCTCAAGACAATGATATAAAGAATTAGGAAATGAGAAGGTTTTTATTTGATTCCCCAACAAGTGGAGAAAATGACTTAGGCAGTTAGTTTATGGGGGTGACGATAAGCCAAATACAATTATCTTACAGTTTCTCTCTCGAGAGGCTCATTGCTGGAATTTCTTAAGACAGCAATGCGGGCATTTCACCAGCAGTATTGATAATTGAGTTCTACAGACTTCCAGTGGCCATTCATTAGCGCAAGTGTCTTTTACGACGAAGAAACATGAATATGATTGTACCAGAAAAAAAGGCTTACTTGGAATGCAATATATATATATATATATATATATATATATATATATATATATATATATATACATACATATATATATATGTATATATATATATATATATATACATATATATATATATATATATATATATGTATATATATATATATATATATATATATATATATATATATGTATGTATATATACTGTATATATATATATATATATATATATATATATATATATATATATATTTATATATGTATATGCATATATATACATATATATATGTATATATATATATACATATATATATATGTATATATATACATATATATATGTATATATATATATTTATATATATATGTATATTTATGTGTATATATATACATATATATATGTATATGTATATTTATATATATATATATATATATATATACAGGTATATATATATATATATATATATATATATATATATATGTATATTTATGTGTATATATACATATATATATATATATATATATATATATATATATATATATATATACAGGTATATATATATATATATATATATATATTGTATCATCCACAGAAGAAAAACGTAATAATCACTTCCACGTGTACTCTTAAGCTGGATAGGCTAAAACTTTCTCATTAATCGCCCTATAAAGCTACTCTGAAAGCTGACAAAATACTCTACTTTTAAGGCTTTCCTATCACACCTAGAACCTTTAGATTATGCAATCTTTCCACAAACATAATACCGTTTATTCTTCCTATGTTACCTACATGGTAACGTAGTTGACTGGTAATCGCCAGACTGGGGTTCAAGTCCCGCTCAGACTCGTTAGTTCCTTTGGTCGCTACAACCTCACCATCCTTGTGAGGTAAGGATAGAGGGTTTGGGGGAGCCTATAGATCTATCTGCTGGGTCATCAGCAACCATTGACTGGCCCTCCTTGGTCCTAGCTTGGGTGGAGAGGTAGCTTGGGTGCTAGATCATTGTCCTGCTTAATAGGGCATTGTCACTGTCACTTACCTCTGCCATTCATTCGTGATGAAGCAGACACGCTGTTAATCTACCTGTTGTCCTGTCATCAAAGCAAACCCCATTGGATGCACGGATAGTTTTCTTAATGTCCTAGTGTTATTCATAGCAAACTATGACCTCATGCTGAAGAACACGTCCATTTCCATGCCCTCTTGGGTCGTGAGGATAGACCCAATTTGGAGAGCCATAGGAGAGCCTTCCATGGGTTCACTGCTGTTGGCAATTATGGAAGATTCTCTCATATAGCCAAAGTAACCTGGGTGTAAGTGTACATGAAGGCGGATAAAGTTGTAATAATATCTCAGCAGATGCTTTCATCAGAGACAGAACTGTCCAAAACTATGTTGGTCATTTGGTTACCCTTGTTTGCGCAGCCTATTACCCCAAAGGCATGTAGATTAGGAACATCTAGCTGTGATGACATTTCTTCTGCAAGCATATAGCAAAAAGTGACAAGCAATCCCTATCCTTGGAGCTCTAAGATAATATATCCAGAGAGTTTACATTCAAGCCAGAGTCTGGGAACAGACCACAATTGCTCTGTAGGATCCTCAGTTGGATACCCTGCGGAATGGCTGAAACAAGTAGTCCGACGGCCATCTGAAACCAACCATGGCAAATGCCCTTCCAGATTTAAAGGCCATAATTGAATATATGAGCTTCCAATGAAAAACAGTCTGTTCTTCTTCCAGATGTCCTTGCAGAAGGACTGGTCTATGTCTGTATGGTAGGAAAAAAAGGAGTCCGACGGCCATCTGAAACCAACCATGATAAATGCCCTTCCAGATTTAAAGGTCATCATTGAATATATTAGCTGCCAATGAAAAACAGTCTGTTCTTCTTCCAGATGTCCTTGCAGAAGGACTGGTCTATGCCTGTGTGGTAGTAGGTGTCCGATTAATGAGGGCACATAGATCAAGCATGAAACTGATAATGACGATAATGGTAAGGATAAGTAGATTCTTTGGTTGCCTAAATGATTAAACACCTTTTTATCATGAAGAGCAGGCTGGCTTTTAATGAACACTACCTAAGTGGAACGTTCATATGTTATCAATTGTAAAACATTAAAAATCTAGGTATTCAAGTCAAATAAGTTTGCGGTTGAATCTAGCTTATTTATGTTCATACCATTGGGTTCTTTGGCTCAGAAATGGTTTTTGAAGTGTCAAAATCTTATATTAAGATTATTCACAAGCTGAAATAGCAACAACGAAAAATTTATTTTTCTACAGTTATTTATAAAATCTAATTTGGTGGTCATTTAAGTATCTGGGCAAGGGAGACCATTTTTTTTATACAATAGTTAAAGAAAGTATAGTTTTAATACCGTCCACAAAAATCTGGCAAAATAATATATTGCACTTGACTATAAAAATACTTAAATCCATCCTTTTCCCTCCACCATATGGTGTCGCCATATTTCCCACCCAATTATTTCTCCTCACTCCAGAAATACTGTCAAAACAGTTCATCTCAACAACTTTCACCTGCCTTTTTTATCAATAATCACAATTCTCCTTTCACTTCAATGAAGGAGACTTGTTTCAACTTTCTTTTGATACCTTCCTCTTTGAATTCAACAGATGATTCAAGTCTTAAGCCAAATATTTTCGTAAACACCCGACTTCTTTTACTCTGTGACTAACCTTTGCTCTTATCCTACTACCATTCGTTATATTTACTCCAAGATACTTCTATGAATCAACGGTTTTCATCCTGTCATCCATATTAACAATAGGGTGACCTTACTACTATACAACTGAGGCTCAGACTAGTTTGTGAATGTGTATGTGTTTTTAGAGAGAGAGAGAGAGAGAGAGAGAGAGAGAGAGAGAGAGAGAGACGTGGGTTGAAATTTCTCGTTTGCTTGTACGTGAATACGATGTGTTAACTTCAGTCTATATACAATGAAAGTTGGAGTCTTTTTCAGGATTGCATTTTTGTTTATTCTCACCTCAGTAGAGAGAGAGAGAGAGAGAGAGACGTGGGTTGAAATTTCTCGTTTGCTTTTACGTGAATACGATGTGTTAACTTCAGTCTATATACAATGAAAGTTGGAGTATTTTTCAGGATTGCATTTTTGTTTATTCTCACCTCAGTAGAGAGAGAGAGAGAGAGAGAGAGAGAGAGAGAGAGAGAGACGTGGGTTGAAATTTTTCGTTTGCTTGTACGTGAATACGATGTGTTAACTTCAGTCTATATACAATGAAAGTTGGAGTATTTTTCAGGATTGCATTTTTGTTTATTCTCACCTCAGTAGAGAGAGAGAGAGAGAGAGAGAGAGAGAGAGAGAGAGACGTGGGTTGAAATTTTTCGTTTGCTTGTACGTGAATACGATGTGTTAACTTCAGTCTATAAACAATAAAAGTTGGAGTTATACTCAAGACTGCATTTTCGTTTATTCTCACCTCAGTAGAGAATAGAGAGATTAGAGAGAGAGAGAGAGAGAGAGAGAGAGAGAGAGAGAGAGAGAGAGAGAGACGTGGGTTGAAATTTCTCGTTTGCTTGTACGTGAATACGATGTGTTAACTTCAGTCTATATACAATAAAAGTTGGAGTTATACTCAAGACTGCATTTTCGTTTATTCTCACCTCGGTAGAGAGAGAGAGAGAGAGAGAGAGAGAGAGAGAGAGAGAGAGAGAGAGGGAGAAGTAGCCTTGTTATCCTTAGACATTGTTTTAATTCGTTTGCAAGTTTACGAATAAAAATATGAAAGTTAGAGCAACATTGAAGCGAGAAAAGAATTATATATTAAGTATGATTTAGAAAAAAAAAATGAATAAAAAGGTTTAATGATTGTTTTCAAGCCAACAAAGAAGAAATTCTCCTAAATACACAAATCCATATCAAGGTCTCTTTACAGACCTTGAGCAATATGACCAGATCACTAAAGGTTTTGCCGCAATGCAGTCGTCTACAGTTGAGCTAATTTTAAGGTCAATAAGGTCGGTCCGATTTTATATGCATAAATTATAGGTAAATCTATTTTCCTATCTTAAAACTTCTTTAGATTTTGTTTTTATATTTATCAAACAGGCAACGTATCCTTAAGTTTTTCGTTATTTAACATTCTGAGAAATTGTTTTATTATCAACATTTGAGCTAATTTTAAGGTCGGTCCGATTTTATATGCATAAATTATAGGTAAATCTATTTTTCTATCTTAAAAGTTCTTTAGACTGTTATGTTTTTATATATATCAAACAGGCAACGTATCCTGGTTCTTCGTTATTTAACAATCTGGGAAAGTGTTTTATTATCAACATTTGAGCTAATTTTAAGGTCGGCCCGATTTTATGTGCATAAATTATAGGTAAATTTATTTTCCTATCTTAAAACTTCTTTAGATTTTTTTTTTATATTTATCAAACAGGCAACGTATCCTGGTTCTTGGTTATTTAACATTCTGAGAAATTGTTTTATTATCAATATTTCTTACAGTTTCTTTTGAAAGATTTTTCTCAAGTCATCAATTTTCCTTCTTTAGGCTGTTATGTTTTTATATTTATCGAACAGGCAATGTATCCTTAAGTTCTTGGTTATTTAACATTCTGAGAAATTGTTTTATTATCAACATTTCTTATAATTTCTTTTGAAAAAATTTTCTCAAGTCATCAATTTTCCGATATGACTTTTTGGTTCAACATAGCCTGTCTTTGTCTTGCCTTTGTTTCTTGATAACATGGAAATAGTTCTTCTACATAAAAATGCATACATACATACATACATACATACATACATACATACATACATACATACCAAAGCAAATTAAAACAAGGAACAAAATAAAGAAAAATAAGTGTAGCGTTCAGGAAACTCGGTATTACTCCACAGACAATATTCCCAAAAAAGGTATAAAAGAAACTTAAGCAATCCTAACTTAAAGTTAGGGCTAAAACGGCCAACTTATAATTTCTCTCGCATGATTTCATAAAAAACTGAATGCTATAAAAGACAGGATAGTCTTTATGAAAAGGAGTTTTTTATGCAAAGTACCCTGTTATTGATCTAGAACTCACACCCTGAGTACAATACAGAGTGCGAGCTTCTCCACTCTACATCGTGTTAAGGTTTAAAGAAGAAACTCACAATGTTGTTTCGGCGTCTTAGAATACAACACTGAAATGAGAAGAAAAAAAATTTACCCTCGCTTTGTTGATAAAATTTAAAACTACTTTTTTTCATCGGGTAT
>NC_090761.1:74920678-74938178 GCF_036898095.1 Palaemon carinicauda | reverse complement strand
TCTCTCTCTCTCTCTCTCTCTCTCTCTGATTTATTAAACAAAGCCAAAGAAAATAAACATACGACTTCCAGTTATACCAACAGTTTTACCCTCTGCAAACAATTGTTAAACGTATTACTCTCTCTCTCTCTCTCTCTCTCTCTCTCTCTCTCTCTCTCTCCTCTCTCTCTCTCTCTCTCTCTCTCTCGGATTTGTTAAACAAAGCCAAAAAAAAAAAATAAACATACGACTTCCAATTATACCAACAGTTTTACCCTCTGCAAACAATTGTTAAACGTATTACCCTCTCTCTCTCTCTCTCTCTCTCTCTCTCTCTCTCTCTCTCTCTCTCTCTCTCTCTCTCTCTCTCTCTCTCTCTCTCTGATTTGTTAAACAAAACCAAAACAAAATTTAAATATAGATATAGAAAAATTGATCCTCCACAGCCTTATTCTCATTCTAAAATTTATGTCTTTACATATTCTTTATCTAACATATTTTTTCGTCTTAAATCGTTCCATTTTTTTTAGTATAATCATTATTTCTCAATATATTTTCTTGCTTTTCCTTGTAGGTCCCTCTGTAATTTAGTATTCTAGTTTTCTGCCTAGGGTAATAATAATAATAATAATAATAATAATAATAATAATAATAATAATAATAATAATAATAATAATAATAATAATAATAATAATAGTAATTTCTTTCTCTGTAATTCAGAATGCACCCTACTCTGAGCTAGCACTTTATCTACCTTCTTTAGATCGATATATCATTCCAAACTATTTTAGAGTTAGAGCTCATATAACTAATAATATAAATCATAAACTAATTATGAATGTTTTTGAAAACAAAACAACAATCTGAACTTTAGATATAATCTGGTTTGTGCATACTACACTTGAATATCCTGGAAGACATCATTAGTAAGGTTTAAGGTTTAAAGGTCGCTCATGAATGGCAGAGGCAAGGGACAATGACATTGCCCTAGCAATCAGGACAATGCCATAGAGACTGACCATATATTATATATGATCAGCGCCAAAGCCTCCTCTCCACCCAAGCTAGGATCATGGAGGGCCAGGCAGTGATTGCTGATGACTCAGCAGATAGACCTATAGGCTCCCCCAAACCCCCCAGCCTTAACTCATAAGAATGGTAAGGTTGCAGACACTAATGGCACTAACGAGTCTGAGCGGGACTCGAACCCCCGTCTGGCAAACACCAGCCAGAGACGTTACCAATCAGGCCACTGCACTCCCTACAAATGAAAGAAAGAAAAGGAGTAAAGTCAAGAGAAAAAGGCGAAAGGTTTTCGTAAAGTTCGTAGCTTCCGAGTGGCTATATTTTCTTTGCTTTCACTTCTCCTTTTGTCTTCCCTAATTTACACGTCGTCGTTCTGAAGAAAGCTGAGGAAACCAGAGAGAAATTTTCCAGTTGCTCCAAACAGGAATGGAATGTAAGGAAAATAAAGGATTTTGTTATTTTCTTCCTTGAAGATAATTTGGATTAAACTATTTTGTAACAGTATGTATGTATATGTATATATATATATATATATATATATATATATATATATATATATATATATATATATAAGTACGTTATATTTATACACATACTATATATATATAAACATCTACTGTATATATACATATATCTAAATACATGTATATTTATTACATATACGTACATATGTATAAACATCTATATAGACATATATGTACATGTATATAGCCTATATATATATATATATATATATATATATATATATATATATATATATACATATATCACAAATACATATATGCATATATAAATATATATATATATATATATGTATATAATATGTGTATATCTATGATATAAGAATATTCAATAATATAACGTTAGATAGACCACACAATTTGAATATAACCCTCAAAACAAAAAGAAAAACTTTAAAAACCACAAACTTGCTCTACTCAGGACATGGAAACCACGTAATTCAAAAATGTAATCTAATCACCGCTAGTTCAGTGTTGAGAAATGTCTGCTCTTCGTCCCAGTGTTAAATCGTATATTCAATTTCATGTTTCCAGCAGCCTTCATTTCATGTAAGTCTTTGTATTATATTACCCAGCATATCTGCGGCATTCCCCCTACCTCGTTTGCGTCATGTGCGGCGTAATGATTTCAAATTGGTATGTCCAAACATTTCGTGCAATCAGATGTTTTTATAGTTTATTTATGAGATATTTGTTTTTGATGTTGTTAATAGTTTATATATGACATGCCTGTTTTGATGTTGTTACTTATTTTAGAAAGATTTATTGTTAATTTGTTCTCATCATTTAATTTATTTCCTTATTTCCTTTCCTCACTGGGCTATTTTTCCCTGTTGGAGCCCCTGGGCTTATAGCATCTTGCTTCTCCAACTAGGGTTGTAGCTTGGATAATAATAATAATAATAATAATAATAATAATAATAATAATAATAATAATATCACAATGCATCTTTGTTTACTTACCAGCATTGGGAAATTGATATTACAATGTAATTTGATTTATTGTTCCAAAGGTTTATTGCTTTTCTAATTATTCCTGGATTATGTATACAGCTTTTTAAAATAATATCAGCTAAATTTTTTGGATATCACTTATATATCAAAATGCAGCTTTGTTTACTTACCAGCATTGGGAAATTGATATTACAATAGGATTTGATTTATTGTTCCAAAGATTTATTGCTTTTCTAATTATTCCTGGATTATGTATACAGCTTTTTAAAATAATATCAGCTAAATTTTTTGGATATCACTTATATATCAAAATGCAGCTTTGTTTACTTACCAGCATTGGGAAATTGATATTACAATAGGATTTGATTTATTGTTCCAAAGATTTATTGCTTTTCTAATTATTCCTGGATTATGTATACAGCTTTTTAAAATAATATCAGCTAAATTTTTTGGATATCACTTATATATCAAAATGCAGCTTTGTTTACTTACCAGCATTGGGAAATTGATATTACAATAGGATTTGATTTATTGTTCCAAAGATTTATTGCTTTTCTAATTATTCCTGGATTATGTATACAGCTTTTTAAAATAATATCAGCTAAATTTTTTGGATATCACTTATATATCAAAATGCAGCTTTGTTTACTTACCAGCATTGGGAAATTGATATTACAATAGGATTTGATTTATTGTTCCAAAGATTTATTGCTTTTCTAATTATTCCTGGATTATGTATACAGCTTTTTAAAATAATATCAGCTAAATTTTTTGGATATCACTTATATATCAAAATGCAGCTTTGTTTACTTACCAGCATTGGGAAATTGATATTACAATAGGATTTGATTTATTGTTCCAAAGATTTATTGCTTTTCTAATTATTCCTGGATTATGTATACAGCTTTTTAAAATAATATCAGCTAAATTTTTTGGATATCACTTATATATCAAAATGCAGCTTTGTTTACTTACCAGCATTGGGAAATTGATATTACAATAGGATTTGATTTATTGTTCCAAAGATTTATTGCTTTTCTAATTATTCCTGGATTATGTAGATAGCTTTTTTAAAATAAAGCTAAATTTTTTGGATTCATTTATGTTACTGTTTTACTAATACGTAATATATCGCATCATCATTTACTTTCGACCCAAAAAAAAAAATATTATTATTATTGCTACATTATTCATCGTTAGTATTTACTGGACTATATCGGTATGGATCGATTGAAAACATTGTAATGGGAATGATAATGTTAATAATTAAATTATTGTTGTTAACATTATCACTATTATTAATAATATTATTACTAATCTAGTCATGTTAATTATTACCATTATTATTATCAGCATTGCTACAATTAGTTTCATTACTGCTATTACTATCATCATATTTTTTATTATCGTGAAGTTAATTCCCCCTTGAGTCTCTAATTCCGAGGCAAAGCGAATTCGATATAAGAGGTATTTATGGCTTATTTGGATATATGAAAAACACGAGTAAAAGTGAGAAATTATATATATATATATATATATATATATATATATATATATATATATATATATATGTATATGTATATATATTATATATATGCATGTATTTATATGTATATATAGATATATATATATATATATATATATATATATATATATATATATATATATATATATATATATGCATGTGTAAAAATATATATATATGTATATATAAATAAATATATGCATGTGTATAAATATATATATATATATACATATATATATATATATATATATATATATATATATATGCATATATATGCATATATATATATATATATATATATATATATATATATATATATGTATATATGTGTAAATATATATATATGTAAATATATATAAATATATTTATATATACATATGCATGAGAGAGAGAGAGAGAGAGAGAGAGAGAGAGAGAGAGAGAGAGAGAGAGAGAGAGAGAGAGAGTAACCGTAGGTTACTTTTATATAGACCAACGATTATATTTTGCCGGTGCTTGCCTATCATTTAATAATTTCTCCTACCGCATATTATAAGTCATTATTTCATTCACTAAACTTGATAGAATCAATTATTGTCTTTACATAATTGAAACTATTTGGCATCGTAAAACGAATATAAGTAAACAAATAAATATAATTATAAAGTCAACTACAAACCTGAGAGTGAGGATAAATAACATCTGTGAAATAACAACTTATATATGACATATTTGTTTTTGACGTTGTTAATAGTTTATATATGACATGTCTGTTTTGACGTTGTTACTTTTTTTAGAATGATTTATTGTTAATTTGTTCTCTTCAGTTATTTATCTCCTTATTTCCTTTCCTCACAGGGCTATTTTTCCCTATTGGAGCCCCTGAGCATTATAGCATCTTGCTTTTCCAATTAGGGTTGTAGCTTGGATAGTAATAATAATAATAATAATTAACTCTGTTATAAGAATGAACCTCATATTATGGTATGATATAAAGGACTTTATATAAAGGATTTTCCCTTGGAACTACTGTAGTGTGGCTCAGTGTATAGAGGCTAACACGTAATTATCTCAATTCATACTCTCTTACTAAAGTTTTCTTTTTCCCACATATAATAATATCCTGATGAATGGGCTGGATATGCTATAAAAACATCCTGTTTATGAATAGCCTTTGGAAGCCATTTTTTTCAACGCTTTTCACTTCGACTTCCAAGTTCGTTTGCCTTTCTTGATTATCTATTCGGTGGAAGCCTTGCAGAAAGATGTAGGGTTCTGGTTTATTTGAGAGAGAGAGAGAGAGAGAGAGAGAGAGAGAGAGAGAGAGAGAGAGAGAGAGAGAGGAGGGGGTGTTTTCCCATGGTGATCTGGAATAATGACTGTACGAGTTCTCTTGCTTGAGGGTACACTCGGGCACAATATTCTATCTGGTTTCTCTTCCTCTTGTTTTGTTAAAGTTTTTATATTTTATATAAAGAATATTTATTTCATTGTTGTCACTGTTCTTAAAATATTTGATTTGTTCTTGTTTCCTTTCCTCAATGGCTAGTTTTCCTGTTGGGGCCCCTGGGCTTATAGCATCCTGCTTTTCCAACTAAGGTTGTAGCTTAGCAAGTAATAATAATAATAATAATGAAGACTTGAAAAGTGGGATTTATACATTATTTTTACACAGAAGAACCGAGTGCCTCTTTTAAGTAGTTTAAGTTTTGTTGATTATCTTTCACTTCAATAGCAACCTAATCTAGGAAAAAATTATTGTATTAGGAATACTATAACATAATTATTCTGAAGTCTTTAAATTACATATATAGTATCATTATCACTGAGAAGTTATGAGAGTATTTCTTTATCATTTTGAAAGATTGCTCAACAACAATCTTTTCTTCTTTTTCTTTCGCAAAATGCTGCTTCCTCTCTCATGTCCCGACCACAACTCCCTGTCTCCCTGTACGTTTTCTGTATAATCTATACTCAATTTTTTTAACTGAGGCGCATTTGCACGGACTCACAGCGGTGCCCTTTTAGCTCGGAAAAGTTTCCGGCTATCTGATTGGTTAGAATTATCTTGACCAAGCAATCAGCGATCAGGAAACTTTTCCGAGCTAAAGGAGCACCTCTGCGAGGTGGTGTAAATCTGCCTCACTATAAAAGAACTGACAATAGTTAGCTGTCAGGAATTGAAATCAGTCAACACATTTCTCAGGCAGTAACTAATCTTAATGATATTGCCCACATTTCTTCGTCTCAAAATAAACTAAACCATCAAATGCAACGGAAAGAGCTTCAACAACAATTTACAGGAGGCCAAGAGAGAAGAGCACCTAACAATAACGTTTGATCCGTATCCAAGGAGACAGATGTTCCTGGAAGTTCCTGGAAAGGGGTCACCATTCATCGCTCAGAGACCTTCCATCAAAGCCTCCTAAACCTTGCCTTCAATATGCCAGAGAGTGCTATATTTGATCTCTCTTTGGTTACGGCTCAATTTTCCTTTGCTTACACGTACATCCAATAGTCTGACCTATTCTGGCGTCGTATATACAATGGAAAAAAATTCTTATACCACCTATTTTGTGTTACTAAGTATATAACCGATTGTATGTATTTATGTCTACATACACAATATGTGTGTGTAGGTATAAATTTTCTAAATACTTATTTATGTCTATGTGTGAATTCAAAGGGGAATAATAGAGAGAGAGACAGAGAGAGAGAGAGAGAGAGAGAGAGAGAGAGAGAGAGAGATGCATCCATATTTTGAGTTGCGTGTGTGTCTGTGATCTCCAGGATATCTACTTCAAGCAGGTGGCATATATATATATATATATATATATATATATATATATATATATATATATATATATATATATATATATTTATATATATATATATATATATATATATATATAAATATATATATATATATATTTACATATATATACAAATATACGTAAATATATAAATATATATATATATAAATATATATATATATATATATATATATATATATATATACTGTATGTATATTCATATATATTTGTATATATATATATATATATATATATATATATATATATGTATATATATATATGTATATGTATATGTATATGTATATATATATACATATATATATATATACATATATATATATATATATATATATATATATATATATATATATATATTCATATATATCTACATATGGATATATATATACATAGGCCAACATATATATATACAGCATATAAATGTATTATATATATACATATATATAATCATATATATATATATAAATATATATACAGTGCATATATATATATATATATATATATAATCATATATATATACAGTGCATATATATATATATATATATATATATATATAATAAACACATAAGCAGTTATAAACATTATTTGTAATTCATTTCCACAAACTAATAATAATACATAGAAACTCGACACCTCCCCAAAACCCGTCTAAATGTCATACTAGATAATGTAAAGACAGCATTGTGCTGTTATGTAATCCGTCTTCCGACAAATGTTCCCGAACACGTAAATGGCCTCTGCCTCCTCGTGTTGTTAAACGTGGGAGCCATTTGAAACTGCTGCTCTTGCAGTTCCTACGATAACGCGAAGGATATAAGAGCAATAAATTCCAAGTATCCTTCTGGGATCGATTCGAAACTTATACATTCTAAAAGCGATGGTTTTCCACTAACAAAGGGCGAGAAAGAATTATGTTATGATAAACAAATCCGAAAAATGGGTGGAAAGATAATCAGAGAAGGGGAGAATATAGAGGGAGATTAAACCTATTAAATTGCTTCGCATGTTCATATCCATGATGAAAATAAAAACATTCAACTGGCTTTTCCAATGTTATGGTCAAATTAATGTGTCACTTGTTAAATAAAGTTAGGTCTTTTATTTATTTGGCTTATTTGTTTCATTGTGCCTGGAGAACAAGTAATTATGTTTGAATTTTATTAGGCCAAAATAACTTTTAAAAAGACTAAGCACACATATATCCCACGGAAATTCTCAGCTTATCCATGCTTTAAATAGCAGTCAATTGCTCTCTCCATTCCAGATAAAAGGATTGGCAGTAACTCTCTTTGTTTATGGCAAAACCTTTACAAACACTATCCAACTTTGACTTTCCAAATACTATGAATCTACCTTTGTTGTTCCAATTTCGGTTTCGGATATTTATTAAGCTGGAATGGCGAGTGGCTTTTATTTTTGTTTTTATTTACTTCCAGGCAATGAAGAGAAATGGATTGCATGAAGATTTTTGAAGTAAAATGACTTTATGGTTAAAAGTTTAAAGGCCACACATGAATGACAGAGGCAAGGACAGAGAGAGAGAGAGAGAGAGAGAGAGAGAGAGAGAGAGAGAGAGAGAGAGAGAGAGAGAGAGAGAGAGAGAGAGAGTGGAATCTTGGAATCGCTATAAGTTGTTACAGGTCCCAGAGTAGATTTAGGTCTAGCAACACAATACGAAACCATGAAATAAAATCAATTCTAGTGACATTACACCAGCAAGCAAGACAATGCCCTAGAAACTAACCATATATACGTATGATCAGCACCCAAGACCCCTCTCCACCCAAGCAAGGACCAGGGAGGGCCAGGCAATGGCTGCTGATGACTGAGCAGGTAGACCTATTGGCTCCCCCAAACGCCCCATTAAGATCACAAGAATGATGAGATTGCAGAGACCAAAGGAACTAACCAGTTCAGTGCCCCAGTGACTGACCATATATACATATGATCAGCACCAAAGACCCCTCTCCACCCAAGCAAGGACCAAGGAGGGCCAGGCAATGGCTGCTGAGGACTCAGCAGTTAGACCTATTGCCTCCCCCAAACGCCCTATCTTTAGCTCAAAAGGATGGTGAGATTGCAGCGACCAAAGGAACTAACCAGTTTCAGCGGGACTCAAAGCTCAGTCTGGCGATCACCAGGTAAGGACGATACCAATAGGCCAGCACAACCAAATCCTTTTCATCACCACGCTGGCTACTACTGTGATCGCTAACATACCTGAAAAAAAAAAATAGAAATTTTGAAATATCCATTCTAAAGAATGAATACGAAGGAATTTACAAAAAAAAGATAAATTATTTGTTTTCCAATTGTGTGTAACTTTGATCGTACCTAGGAAACATAAAATTTTCATCACTGTATCATTCTTACTAATAAAGTCTTGAAAATCTACAAAATTGATCAGGATTCATAGTCTTTTACGTATATATATATATATATATATATATATATATATATATATATATATATATATATATATATATATATATATATACAATATATACTGTATATATATATATATATATATATATATATATATATATATATATATATACAGTATATATTGTATATATATATATATATATATATATATATATATATATATATTATATATATATATATATATATATATTATCTATATATATATATATATATATATATATATATATATATATACATATATATATACATGCGTGTTTGTGTGTACGTATATGATGTGTCTTCATAATAGATGTTGTCGTAAGTATAAGTTATCTTATATATCTTTGTTTTCCTTCAAAACGACAAAATAAGGAATTTCTCTGCTAATTATGGAAAATTATGTTTATAGGCCAGAAGCAGTTATCCACCATAGAGAGAGAGAGAGAGAGAGAGAGAGAGAGAGAGAGAGAGAGAGAGAGAGAGAGAGAGAGAGAGAGAGAGGAAAGAAATCCAATGTAAATGGAAGCATATGTGTGAATTAGAGCAAAACGAGTATCATCTTCGAGTAAGGAATAATGAACGAGGTGACAAAAATTAATGAGGCGTAGATATTGAGAGCCTTTACTCCACTTACTTCCGTCCCTCATTATGACCATCTCCGCAAGAGACAGAATATTAAGGATATTTTTTACAAGGGTTTCATAAAGAAATTCGTTAGAAGCTTATATTATTATTATTATTATTATTATTATTTTTATTATTATTTGCTAAGCTATAACCCTAGTTGGAAAAGCAAAATGCTATAAGCCCAGGGGCCCCAACAGGGAAAATAGCCCAGTCAGGAAAGGAAACAAGGAAAAATAAAATATTAAGAACTGTAACAACATTAAAGGAATGTTTCCTATATTATTATTATTATTATTATTATCATTATTATTTGCTAAGCTATAACCCTAGTTGGAAAAGCAGGATGCTATAAGCCCAAGGGCCCCAACAGGGAAAATAGCCCAGTGAGGAAAGGAAACAAGGAAAAATAAAATATTAAGAACAGTAACAACATTAAAAGAAATATTTCCTATATAAACTATAAAAACTTCAACAAAACAAGAGGAAGAGAAATTAGATAGAATAGTGTGCCCGAGTGTTCCCTCAAGCAAGAGAACTCTAACCCAAGACAGTGGAAGACCATGGTACAGAGGCTATGGCACTATCCAAGACTAGAATATTTTCACCTTATCTTTTCTTATTACCTGATTGAATCAGTTGAACTTTAAAATTCCAAAGTTGCAGCAAATGTTTTTAGTTTGACCAGGCTGACATGAGTCTTTTTATAGCTTATATATGATATATCTGTTTTGACGTTGTTACTGTTTTTAGAATGATTTATTGTTAATTTGTTCTCATCATTTATTTATTTCCTTGTTTCCTTTCCTCACTGGGCTATTTGTCCCCGTTGGAGTCCTTGGGCTTATAGCATCTTGCTTTTCCAACTAGGGATGTAGCTTGGCTAGTAATAATAATAATAAATAATAATGATTGCCAATTAACTCCTAAGCCATCCATCAAGTTTTTTTGCAATTTCCTGTAGATTCTATTAAAACTTTTGCCTTTCGTCTAAGTTCAAGACTAGATTAATTCGATGGGTATCAAAACAACATATTCTAAAAGACTTGCTTTTAACTGATAGACCCATGATCTTGTAAGCCTATCCAATATGAATTGTTTACAGATTCCCCTTTTTATTTTTTATTTTGGGCCTGGGTCTAATCAGTCCAGGCCGAGCTTTATTAGTTTATCAGGTTGTTACTATTTTTTTTTTTTTTTTTTTTTTTTTTTTATGAAGTCTAGCGCCGGTTTTTCTCCAGTTGGGATATTAGCTATATCCGGTTCAGGGACAATTTTATTTTCTGTTTTCTGGTTCAAGGCTAGGTTGTCCTGTGTAATTCTGGGCCAGTTTTTTTCCAATATAAGACGGTATTTCTTTTTAGCTCTGTGTTGTGTTCTTTTCCAGTTCGGTGCCGTCTTCTTTCCAGCTCAGTTTTTCGGATTCGGGATAAATTTTTCTGTAGTGTGGGGTCAGATTTTCTCCAATTTGGGGAAGGTTTTCCTACACATCGAAGTTGATTTTCCTCCAGTTTGAAGCAAATATTTTTCTTATTCGGGCCCAGTTTTAACCCGGCCATATCACTTCTCAGATTGCATCTTTAACGTTTAAAACGCTTCAAGAAGAGTAAGATTACAGCAATAGCACCTATCAGAATGCATCTTTAACGTTTAAAACGCTTCCAGAAGATTAAGATTACAGCCAGATCATTGCTCAGAATGCATCTTCAACGTTTAAAACGCTTCCAGAAGATTAAAATTACAGCCAGATCATTCCTCAGAATGCATCTTCAACGTTTAAAACGCTTCCAGAAGATTAAAATTACAGCCAGATCATTCCTCAGAATGCATCTTTAACGTTTAAAACGCTTCCAGAAAATTAAAATTACAGCCAGATCATTCCTCAGAATGCATCTTTAACGTTTAAAATGCTTCCACAAGATTAAAATTACAGCCAGATCATTGCTCAGAATGCATCTTTAACGTTTAAAATGCTTCCACAAGATTAAAATTACAGCCAGATCATTGCTCAGAATGCATCTTTAACGTTTAAAATGCTTCCACAAGATTAAAATTACAGCCAGATCATTGCTCAGAATGCATCTTTAACGTTTAAAATGCTTCCACAAGATTAAAATTACAGCCAGATCATTGCTCAGAATGCATCTTTAACGTTTAAAACGCTTCCAGAAGATTAAATTACAGCCAGATCATTGCTCAGAATGTATCTTTAACGTTTAAAACGCTTCCAGAAAATTAAAATTACAGCCAGATCATTGCTCAGAATGTATCTTTAACTTTTAAAACGCTTCTAGAAGATTAAAATTACCAACAGATCATTGTAGGTTTCCTCTAGTTTAGGTACGAAATTTCTATCCATTTTGGTGCAGACATACAGTAAGACTTATATAATCTCTCACGGCACAGGTGAATATTCAAAGCTAGGAGAAGCTGCGCACACAGATTCTCTTTTGTTCCTGTAAAACCTGTAGTGAACTATGCAGTAAATTACCCATGGAGCGAGACAAATTAAAATGAACCGAGAATACAACAGAAAACATTTTTTTCCAAAATCCTATGATATAAGAGGATTACTGGATTAATTATGGTTTGTGTTATGCAACACGTAAAAGTGGTTTTATCAAAATTATTATTGTTATGAAGGTTATTACATTTTTTGTTGTTGTTTCAATTCTTTTATAGTTTTATTTATAAAAATCCTTGAATTTGGGAAATCTTAGGTGTCTTTTTCTTGTTTCAATTCTTTTAAAGTTTTATGAACAAAAATCCTTGAATTTGGGAAATCTTAGGTGTTTATCCTCAAGAAAATTTTCCTTTAAAGATTTTTATCTATATCAAAATTTTTGAATTCATATTACCAAGTGTCTCTTTTCTCATCAATGTTATTCTAATTTAACTGAATTTTTCAGTTTCATAAAACTCGTTATAAGTTTTTTTCTCATTATAATGTCTAGTGTCTCATTTTAGGAGAACAATGCATTAATTCTTTTCTGCGTTAACGACCACAAAATGGGAGAATTCATTTATATTACAAAAAAAAGCCCAAATAGAAATAAATTTCATCTGAATAATTTTAGATTTATTTACTTATTTTGAGTAACGTTATTAATAACTTTGATATTGCTACTAATGATATTAATTATAATAATAATAATAATAATAACAATAGATATGTTTAAGATTTCTTTCACTACAGTTTTATTTTGTCTAACATTGAATTATTATAAAACATAATCCTCTAATTATTCACAATAGTTTCCAAAACAAGCACGTTATTATTATTATTATTATTATTATTATTATTATTATTATTATTATTTACAAAGCTACAACAATAGTTGGAAAAGCAGGATGCCATAAACCCGAGGGCTCCAACAAGGAAAATAGCCCAGTGAGGAAAGGAAATAAAGAAATGAATAAACCATATAGACGATAAGAAGTAATGAATAACAATGAAAAAGATCTCGAGATCTGTAACAATGTTAAAACAAACCTGTTATATATAAACAGTGACTGATATATATTATAAAATGATGACGAATACTATTTTTTTATAAACTCTCATTTATACGTGTTCAGTGAAGAGCATTTTTTTTTTTTTTTTTTTTTCGTTCACATCCCACTTCCCTCAAAATGGCACACGGAATATATTTAGTCTGGATGTTACGTTTTCCATTATAGACGAATATATAGTGACACATTTAGGATATTCAATGATTTAGAAGGGCCATCGCTTTTAACTCTCTCTCTCTCTCTCTCTCTCTCTCTCTCTCTCTCTCTCTCTCTCTCTCTCTCTCTCTCTCTCTCTCCCCAACCTACTGACGAAATCAAACTAGATTTTATTTTGTATTCCATATGAATTCCTGTGTAATCTTTTATAAATATGAACAATATTATGTTTAATATGTACTTAAATGTTTGTCTAAACTATTTTGTATCCTTTTGAAATAACTTAATTACTATATAGCTGTAAATTATAATACTGTTACCATGTATTCGAATGTCTGACGCCAAGGGGTGCAATAATTTTATTAAAATAATCTCTCTCTCTCTCTCTCTCTCTCTCTCTCTCTCTCTCTCTCTCTCTCTCTCTCTCTCTCTCTCTCATCCTCTGGCACTTTATCTATATATCATTACTCCTGAAAACCTTTAAATATTACAAATTCGAGCAATATTCCCAGTGGCGACATTCCATGCGCGAGTCAGGTAAAAAAGTCAAAATAGAACCTATGGTATTATATAGTGACACCCTGCATATATAAGCTCATTTGACTTGTCAGGTTCTCATTCCTAAGGCCTTTCTCTAGTTTTTATTTGGCGCTGAAGATATTTTTCTATATTTTTCACTACGATAGGCAATCCTTACGATGGCTATGCAAACAAACCTGTCAGTACCTATTAAATTCTCCTCTTCTTTTTTCTATTTTTTACTTTTTTATTTCATTGAGAATATATATATATGTATATATATATATATATATATATATATATATATATATATTCGCTCTGCCTTGAAATCTCAAACGCTTAGGGAAATTTCTTTAATGATAGATATATCTGCCCGGCAAAGGATTCGAACCTATGACCGATAGAAATGAGGGTAAACATTCGATTGTTTCGACCAGTCTAACCTTTATTCCCATTTCTATCGGTCATAGGGTATTCATAACTTATTTAGAAAATGCTTTTAATATTTTGAATAATTTTCGATTAACCTTTCTTGAAATCCAATAACCTATCATCTTTGTTAACCTTTCCATCGAATCGAAAATGTAAAAAAAAAAATAAAAAAATAAAATAAAAAAAAAAACTTTCTTGTGATTTATTGACAATGATTTAAACTGACTTTGATATCGTTACAGAAGAAACTCCTCTTTTGAAATAAACTTTTGTATAAAACAAAACTTTATTTATATCATCATTAATCTCGGAACCATAATAATCATATATGCTTACATTTTCATCTCTACAAACTATCATCTTCGTTCTATGCCCAGCATCAAATTCCTTATAAACATCACGATCAATATTTGTATTAACAAAAATAAATGTTGACAAATGATTAACATATATCTTTAATAGCTTAATGCAACATCCACACTTCACCTATATAAATGAACATTGGCTCTTCTTGTTATAAGTATACTCCGTCTCTTCTAATTCATTTGCAAAGATCATCAGCATCCATGTGTTGAAGGTGGTCTCTCTCTCTCTTTCTCTCTCTCTCTCCCTCTCTCTCTCTCTCTCTCTCTCTCAACTGTCTTTCAGATCCAGCTTTTTTTATATTCATGATTGGTCTATCAATGATTTAGGAAATCTGTGGCTGTTAGTGACAAGGAAAAAAATATTGTTTTATATATATATATATATATATATATATATATATATATATATATATATATATATATATATATATATATATATATATATACTGTATATTTATACTGTATACTGTATATACCAAATGGATTTCCATTGCAGACCTGTATATACAAATATGTTTTGTAATTAATAATAATAAAATAACTGGTTTTATTAAAAAATGTAAGGTAAACCATATTGTATTTTAAAATAGAATAACTGTGTTATTGGAAAAGGGAAGATATAGGAACACTCTACTTCCCTTTTGATGTAAATTATCAATAAAATTTTTGAATTGAATTGAATTACTAAATGGATTCTTTTGATCTATATTGAACTAAGAAACAGCTTTACTGACATACATACATTAGCGAAGGAAATGCTGATAAGGTTTATTTTATAACTGATTTACACACTGGATCGCCCTTATTAACAAACCCAAATGCGCAGGTGGATGACGCAACACAGTCAGGCGTTGGCGAAGACACAAAAATGTGACAATTGTCTTTTTCATCATTCTATTTGTCTATGTTGATTATGCTGATTATAAGAACATCAAATTAAACCATAGTAATGCCCCCACTGGCATATAACTATAACTCCCTAAATTATTTGATTCCATAATATATATTGATATTCTCCATTCAAGGAAATTCCATTTGGCAGCGCTGCCCCAAACTCGTCCCACCCACCTTAACTATGCTGATGATTGTTACTTTGGTCATTTGTACAGAGACATGACCTACAATCCATGTGTTCTGATGAAGAAAGGAAATACTAAACACTTTTATAAGTAAAATCAGGTTGCTTCCGATAACATATGAAAAAGTCACACCATTTTCTGATAAAAATATCCATTCTTAATAAGGAGACGATCGTTGGGCAATTTACCAACTACCAATTCTCAAATCTCTACCTTCCTACCACATTCTTTTGACCCACGTGGTTGTAAAAAAATTGACAATATTAGTTGGGACAAGGGGCCTCTGATGCCATCTATTGGCGGTAGAGTAAAACTCGTTACGATATATGGGGGGAACGGGGGTGGGGGTCGGCGTTATTATGCCTTTCGGAATGTAACAATATTGTTATTCTACGTAGTTTTTACTAACAATATATGTCATACCATAAAACATATTAATTATATTTTTGTTTTATAAAAAGGTAATTGAGACTTAGATAAAATAACTGTGTAATTACTTGATTGTCTCTCCGATTTCAGTACATGTGGCATATCTGGTGAGCACCCACCCCTGACCCCCAAATGTAATTGAACTAACGATTGTTTGGTGTTTTTAATATTTCTGTGAAATTTATTAGGAAATTTGTAATTTCCTAAGAAATTGATTGTGGCTAGACAACAAGGGACAACAAGTTCACGAGTGTGTTTTATAGCAATTTCGTGCCCATATAGCAACAGAAATTAAGTAATAAAGATTATAATGAGTTGATGGTGGGGATAATTAGCGATTTGGTACTCTGCTGCTAAGGCCATCTATTGACCATGAAAATAAACAATGTGTAGAGCTCTTCAATCCTTGCGTTCTGGAACCTTCCATGACGTCATTTTGGCTTAAAAATACCCCAAAAAAAAGTTTCTCTTGCTTTCTCTGTTGCTGGTGTATACGTTAGAACTGAATATAATTCATACCTGTCACACATATTTCTACATAAGTATCAATTTATCATCCTTTTCTAATTCGATAGAATCATTCATTCACATGAATGGAATAAGGGACGGGTGCTGCCATCTTTTGACAAGAAGTAAAAACACTCGAATTCTATTCAAATTTGGAGAAGTCTGTGATTACTAAAACATACTTTACTGGTATTTATTTTTAATTAATGCATCAAGAATTCATAATTTCAATAATATTATTTTTCTTCTAATTTTCAGGCTCTAAATTATGGTAATTATATGTAAAATACAGATGATATATACTACCAAAATATTTAGAGCAGACCCCAATATTCTAAAAGCAAGAGTTGGAACTCTGCCACAGAATCAAAAATCCCAAATTTAACCAAAACGAATTCATGTCAGCAACAAATGCGTTGGTAGCCCAATTATAGATATCAATCCTCTTTAAAGTGTGCCTTATTACATGTACCAGGGGCACAGGGTCATTTTTTTTTCTGGTGGGGGCTAAACTCAGGGTTGCCATGTTGGCCTTTTTCTGGCCAGAAATCTCCTAATTTGTCCTTTTTTCGTGCTAGATACCTAAATTTGGCCTTTATGAAATTGGTCAGCCTTAAATGATATATTTTTGGCCTTT
>NC_090761.1:74900678-74913178 GCF_036898095.1 Palaemon carinicauda | reverse complement strand
TCTTCTGAAATTGGTGAATTTAGTGATGATTTTTACCTTCTATTATTAATATTTGTCTTGGAAATTCTATTATCATTGAAACGGAGGATGACTGCCTTATTTTATTGAGTGAAAACATTCCTTATGTTAATATTGTTTGTGGTGTTGGTAAAGAAGATGTTAGAGGTGAGAAAGAAAGGGTATGTGACAGCCTTATTTTATTGAGTGAAAACATTCCTTATGTTAATATTGTTTGTGGTGTTGGTAAAGAAGATGTTAGATGTGAGAAAGAAAGGGTATGTGATGGGGGAAAAAAGCAAGCTGGGTGAGCCTAGGCCTTTACAAATTTTGAAAATCCCCCAAAACCTGACTTTGAAGCTCCTGATGATCCTCTTGTAAACTAAATTTATGATTATGAACGCGTGTGGTTCAATCCTGTTCCTGGTCTCAGTGCTTAATACCTGTATAACCCTCTTGTTGACGACTCAACAACAATAATAAGAATAGGGAAGTGGGGAATATGGGGAAAGGAAGAGTACCCCTGGATACAATCCAATTTATAGCTCAAAGGCAGGTACTCGGGATGGGAAAGATTAAGGAAATAGGGAGAACGAGAAGTACAGGAGAAGAATAAAAGAGAGGGGCAGACCCTCCTGCGATATTAAGGAAGTATACTGCTCTAATGGATACTCTACACTATAAGCAAACTGGAGTGCCCTAATGCACACGTGTAAAGATTACAATTTTGGGTGACTGTTAAAAATTGATTTTCCCCATTTCATTAGTTTTTATTAATATTTTCCATTTTAATATTCATTATTATGTTCATGAGAACCCAATAGTTTGCTTTCTTAGTATTCATTGAAGGGCCATTAGACAATTGACCCCTACATAATTACTACGAAACCTTTTTCTACACCTAATGTTATTATGATAATTATATTTCCAATTTTTTTTTTTTTTTTTTTTGCATTAATTATTCTAGTACTGAGGAAGAGTAATTTGGGGAAATGGGATGGTTCATCAGGCAACTCATCCCTTTATTATGATGAGAAAACACAACTACTCATTACATTTAAGCTATCTAGTTTATTTAGTTTACATTTAGGCTATTTACTTTATTTAGTTTTCATTTAGGTTATTAGTTTATCTAGTTTACATTTAGTTTATTTAGTTTTCATTTAGGTTATTTAGTTAAAAAAAAAATGAGTGTCTAACTCATGTGCATAAAGGGAGAAATTAGTCACACAAAAATGGAGCTCAGTTAGATTTTTACACAACTGAACAAAATATAATGCAACTAAAATAAAAAATTTTAACTACTATATTGTGCAAAAAAAAATCTTATTTCTAAAAGATATGATTGGCCTAGGTTATTTAGTTTTAAAAAAAAAATGAGTGTATAACTCATGTGCATAAAGGGAGAAATTGGTTACACAAAAATGGAGCTCAGTTAGATTTTTACACAACTGTAGAAGAATATAATGCAACTAAAATAAATCATTTTATAACTACTATTATCGTACACAAAAAATCTTCATTCTAAAGGGCGAAATTGGTCACACAAAAATGGAGCTCAGTTAGATTTTTACACAACTGAAAAAAAAATATATTGCAACTAAAATCAATAATTTTATAACTACTAATATCGTACAAAAAATAATCTTCATTCTAAAAAAATAATAGTAGCCTAGCAGTTATATTAAGAGATATCACTATATGAATGTTAAAGCTCAAAAGATCGTCAGCCGGGTAAGTCCAACCCCCACCCCCACCCACCCACCCCCCCGCCCCCTGTGGTGCCCAACCACAGCAGTGGCCTCCCCATTGTAAACAGCTCAAACTCACGGTCCCGGGCTGGTATCGATCTGCTGCCATGCGAATGCTAGGCGAACCCGTTATCACTGTGCGAGTCAATATTTATCTGCGACTTTCTCAGAATTTAAAAAATGACGCTTAGCATGTTTCTTGAGTGAAGAATTTTATTGGTGTTTGGTTAACCTCCAGCATGAGGTAATTTCGTTCTCAAATTCATCTGGATATATTATTATTATTATTATTATTATTACTTGCTAAGTTACAACCCTAGTTGAAAAAGCAGGATGATATAAGCCCAGGAGCCCCAACAGGGAAAATACTCCAGTGAGGAAAGGAAACAAGGAAAAATAAAATATTTTATGAAGAGCAACAATATTGAAATAAATAACACTTTATAAACTATAAAAACTTTAACAAAACAAGAGGAAGAGAAATAAGATATAAGATAGAACAGTGTGCCCGAGTGTACCCTCAAGCAAGAGAACTCTAACCCAAGACAGTGGAAGACCATGGTACAGAGGCTATGGCACTACCCAAGATTAGAGAGCAATGGTTTGTTGGAGTGTCCTTCTCCTAGAAGAGCTGCTTACCATAGCTAAAGAGTCTCTTCTACCTTTACCTAAAGGAAAGTGGCCACTGAACAATTACAGTGCAGTAAGAAGAATTGTTTGGTGATCTGTGTTGTCAGATGTATGAGGACAGAGGAGAATATGTAAAGAATAGGCCAGACTATTCGGTGTGTGAGTGTGTAGGCAAAGGGAAAATGAACCTAACCAGAGAGAAGGATCCAATGTGGTACTGTCTGGTCAGTCAAAAGACCCCATAACTCTCTAGTGGTAGTATTTCAACGGGTGGCTGGTGCCCTAGCCAACCTAGTTGAGTACAGTTAATAGCTTTTTATGTTAAAATCTTATTATATTGCTAAAACCCTTTCTTTAAAATAGGGAAATATCTATACTAAAAATTAAAAAGTTTTCATATTAATTATCAGAAAGTTTATATGAATTCTGATATTATTTCATAAAAAAATTATATTTTATGAAAAGAAAATTATTCAACCTTGTGAAATAAGATCACTTAAGTTCTACAGTTTTACATATAAAGATGATTTTATTTAAAAAAAAAAAAAACTGACGGAAATATAGATTTTTTTTTTCCTATTCCATTATAGGTTTTAATTGTTTCTATCCTTGAAAAAGGGTTCGAGTTTCCAGATTGGAAAAGTAATAAATTCAAATTTTACATAAACTATAGATATATATGTATATATATATATATATATATATATATATTATATATATATATATATATATATGTATATATATATATACAAATACATATATATATATATATACATATATATATATATATATATATATATATAGATAGATAGATAGATAGATAGATATAGATATATATATATATATATATATACATATATATATATATATATATATATATATATGTGTGTGTGTGTGTGTGTGTGTGTGTGTGTGTATATATATATATATATATATATACATACATAAAAATACAAATATCGATGTAGAAATAAACATATTATAATCATCATCAGGCGTAATTACCACACTGTATGACATAGGTCTGTTCGTGGTCTTTCTATGCCACTTTATATGCGCAAATTCTCTTAGTTCGTCACACCATCGTCTGCTCTATTTTTCCCTGGTTCTTTTGCAATTTCTAAGGACCCAATCCGTTATTCTTAATGTCCATCTATTATCTGTCATTCTCATTATGTCCGTTGCCCATGTCCATTTCTTTTTCTTACACGTTGTTAAAGTATCTTCGACTTTATTTTGCTCTTCTATCCATATTGCTCTTTTTCCCTCTCTTAGTGTTATTCCTATCATTAATATTCCAATACCTCTTTGAGTAACTAGCTTATGTTTTAAGACTTTGGTAAGGCTCCAAGTTTCAGATGCAGAAGTAAATACTAGAAGAACCATCTGATTGAGTACTTTTCTTTCTATAGAAAAAGGCGTTTTACATTTCATATTCTCATTTTGTTTACCAAAAGCTCTCCATCCTATGCTTAGGACATAAATTAGTTACAACTCGAATAGCTATGGAAAGAATAATCATTGGAATAATATTAAGAGTGAGAAAAAGAGACAACTGGATATGAAAGCAAACTATAGTGGAGGATATTCACATAATAAATAAAAAAAAAAGGTTGACCATACTGTAATTTTTGATAAACGACACTTTTTCCTACAAACCAAATTTCATGTCTGTATCACAAAGATGATTTTGGCCAAAAAATCCCATGAACCAGTTCCACTAAAAGCTTTCCTGAATGGCAACTTTAAATTCATCAGGAATATGATCTCTCTCTCTCTCTCTCTCTCTCTCTCTCTCTCTCTCTCTCTCTCTCTCTCTCTCTCTCTCTCTCTCTCTCTCTCTCTCTCTCTCTCTCTCTCTCTTATTTACTCGCATCGTGAAATATTCAGACGAGTTCCTTCCCAGAAAAAAAAAGGCGAGGAGAACTTTTATCACTCGAAGCTGGCGAACCGTTAAGCAGAGTAAATTAGGAATCCAGTTGAAAACCAGTTTCATTCTTGTTAGGTTTTAAGGTTTCCCTCGAAATTCCAGAAGGCAGAATGGTGTTATGGCGCAATTGCGGGAGGGGGGGAGGGGGGGAGGGGGGGAGGGGGGGGGGAATCCATTAAGACACATGCTCACTTTTTGCAAGTAAAGGTAAACGTGTCTAATTACAGTTCCATTTCCATCAGAAAAGATGCTCACCAGAACGTCAGCTGGGCAAGCCCAAGCTGGCAATGCGATGCCCAACCACAGCAGTGGCCTCCCCAGTAAACAGCGTAAACACGCGATCCCGGGCTGGGATCGATCTGCTGCTATGCGAAAGCGAAGCGATCACGTTACCACTGTGCTAGCCAGGAGGCTATATTGTAATACAGAATTTAGGGGTTTCCAATATATTCGAAATTCATGCATGATATATTGGATTAAATGACGGGTTTACCACTGTGCTAGCCAGGAGGCTCTATTGTAATACAGAATTTAGGGGTTTCCAATATATTCGAAATTCATGAATGATATATTGGATTAAATGACGGGTTTACCTCTGTGCTAGCCAGGAGGATCTATTGTAATACAGAATTTAGGGGTTTCCAATGTATTCGAAATTCATGAATGATATATTGGATTAAATGACTTGTCTATCAAGTAATAACAGAGAAGCTTGTCTCGCCGCTTTCCAGAGTTATGGCTTACATGTTGATATGCCAATTTGGATGCTGAAATGCATTTGCTATTCGTCTATTTGATGTTTAGCCTACAGTCGGGAGAAAGCTGATCAAATATATATATATATATATATATATATATATATATATATATATATATATATATATGTATGTATGTATGTATATACAGTATATATATATATATAAATTTATATATATATGTATATATATATGTATTAATTCACATACTGTATATACATATGTATGTGTGTATGTGTATAATGGAAATGGGAACATAGTTTCCCTATGCATTGTCAATATAGATATTTTCATATAGAGTATAAAAGTAAAAAAGTTAAAAAAGTATCTTGCCTTATACATTTACTACTTGATATTCTAAAGTTTCTGTGTACATGTGCACGTGCAATATATATATATATATATATATATATATATATATATATATATATATATATACATATATATATATATGTATATATATATATACATATATATATATATATATATATATATATATATATATATATATATATATATATATATATATATATATAAGGATTATACATATGCGATATATCCTTATATTCTTGTGCATTTAACTGTTCCATTTTTAATTTTAGATATTGTAGCCCACATGTGTATGTGCAATGTATGTCCATGTGATTGCGTATTTGATCACTCCACTTGTGATTACATATGTATTTGCAATGTATGCACATGAGATTATTCCTCTTGTGAATGCACATGTTTCTGCTTTCGTGTGTACGTACAATACATGTACAAGGCATATATAAATTTCTTATTCCTGATCTAGATATTAATCTCTGGCACCGTCGTTCAATTAGTTCATTATGCATGTTGCATAAGATTTTTCATAACTCTGACCATCCTTTACATTCAGATCTCCCTGGACAATTCTATCCTGTTCGTAATACTAGGCAGGCAGTTAATTCTAATAGCCAGGCCTTCTCCATCACAAGGCTCAATACTACGCAGTACTCTAGAAGTTTTATTCCAGCTGTTACCAAGTTGTGGAATGATTTTCCTAATCGGGTAGTTGAATCAGTAGAACTTCAAAAGTTCAAAGTTGGAGCAAATGCTTTTTTTTTTTTGACCAGGCTGACATGAGTCTTTTTATAGTTTATTTATGACATATTTGTTTTTGATGTTGTTAATAGTTTATATATGACATATCTGTTTTGACGTTGTTACTTATTTTAGAATGATTTATTGTTAATTTGTTCTCTTCATTTATTTATTTCCTTATTTCCTTTCCTCACTGGGCTATTTTTCCCTGTTGAAGCCCCTGGGCTTATAGCATCTTGCTTTTCCAACTAGGGTTGTAGCTTGGATAGTAATAATAATAATAATAATAATAATAATAATAATAATAATATACATCTAATCGTTTCACACATACATGTTTCTGCATACTTTATATATAATTGTTCTAATGATGAATACACATGATACATTCTCCAGAGTATACATTTGTATTCCATGTATGCACATGAAACTGCTTGTAAGTGTTTCAGTAAACGTGTGCATTTGCAATGCACACGTTTCTGGAAAATTATGTGAATATTTATGCAGCTTTTGAAAGCTTTAGAGACTGTAGCGCATTTAGTTTGACTTTTTTGTTGGCTGAAAACATGGCGGAGTAATTTTGATGTAGAGAAAATTTACTTATATGTAGGAATTAGCTTGGCGTATATATATATATATATATATATATATATATATATATATATATATATATATATATATATGTAATTGTGTGTTTATGTGTGTATACAAATATGTATGTACATATGTGTACACATATATGTGTATATATACAGTATATATATGGTGAATTTGGGATCATCACCCAGTTGTTGTTTTCTATGCAACAAATTTGTTGGCTCATGTTAATTGGCTCAAGTAAAAGTAATTGGTCTCTTAATGCGAAGGTAAATATTTTTCTGCCATGGGAATTAAGCTCTCAATCATAACCCTTTCCTCCCTCTTGTGATAAGTGTGGAGCAAACACTCCATACTGAATATACAAATCCCCTTAAAAGGGGATTCCATGTCATGAGTATACAAAACCATAGTTTGTATATTTTTTTTTCATATTTATGGCAGCCTTATTTTGTTTTTATAGCAAACAAATATTTGCTTTCCTTTTTTTTTTTTTTTTGTTAAAATAATGGATTAATGAAATTTTTTAGAATACCATTTAATATTTATTTAGAAATATTGAACATTTTTTTCTCAAACCATCATTTGATATATTTTTTCGTATCTATGGTAGCTTTATTTTGTTTTTATAGAAAACAAATATTTGCTTTCCTTTTTTTTTTTGTTAGAATAATGGATTAATTAATTTTTTTAGAATACCATTTAATATTTATTTAAAAATATTGAAAAAAATTTTCTCAAACCATCATTTGATATATATATATATATATATATATATATATATATATAAATATATATATACATATATCAAAACTATAGTTTGTATATTTTTTTCTTCATATTTATGTCAGCTTTATATTGTTTTTTATAGAAAACAAATATTTGCTTTCCTTTTTTTTTTTGTTAAAATAATGGATTAAGGAAATTTTTTAGAATACCATTTAATATTTATTTAGAAATATTGAAAAAAAATTTCTCAAACCATCATTTGAGATATATATATATATATATATATATATATATATATATATATATATATATATATATATATATATATTATATATATATATATATATATATATATATATATATATATATATATTATAGCAATAATATACATTTTAGCACCACCAAGATAATAAGACCTTAAGCTATGTATGATTGATATCAAGTGAACATGGGGATATCAAACAGATTATTGCAGGAAATAAACGTGAAAAAGACGGAATATTTCTATTGTCTATTCACTTTTACTCCATCTTATGATACAATTTGTACTCATACAATGTATGGCGAAATATGACGCTATACCTTTCCTAATTACTATTTGTCTATAGATATAGCCCCTCTTTCTTATTGAAGTTGATCAATGCGCCTAAAATGACAGATACTGTGGCCTGATTGGTAACGTCTCTGCATGGGGTTTGCCGGTCGGGGGTTCGAGTCCCGCTCAGACTCGTTAGTGCCATAAGTGTCTGTAACCATACCATCCTTGTGAGCTAAGGTTGGGGGGTTTGGGGGAGCCTATAGGTCTATCTGCTGAGTCATCAGCAGCCACTGCCTGGCCCTCCTAGCTTGGGTGGAGAGGAGGCTTGGGCGCTGATCATACAATATATGGTCAGTCTCTAGGGCATTGTCCTGCTTGTTAGGGCAATGTCACTGTCCCTTGCCTCTGCCATTCATGAGCGACCTTTAAACCTTTAAACTGAACTTCCATTTCGTCAAGGTAGATCAAAGTCAACACAATAGCTTAAGTCAATAAGTCAATTTGCAGAAGATTCAGCTGCCGCTGAATTATTCATTTCAATTTCATCATCTGCTTACCCGGATGAATTGTAATCTCCCCGGTTAACAATCGACTCAATCTCGTGTTTAGTTTATGCAAACAGCCATCGGAGGGTATCTGTGTTGAAGGGGAATATATATATATATATATATATATATATATATATATATATATATATATATATATATATCTATATCTATATCTATATATTTATATCTGTATCTATATATATATATATATATATATATATATATATATACATCTATATCTATATATCTATATCTATATCTGTATCTATATATATATATATATATATATATATATATATATATATATATATATATCTATATCTATATCTATATCTATATCTATATAGCTATATCTATATCTAAATATCTATATCTATATCTATATCTATATCTATATCTATATCTATATATCTATATATCTATATATCTATATATCTATCTATGTATATATATATATATATATATATATATATATATATATATATATATAGGAGATGACCTCAAGGACCCAAAGAAATCTGCTACGTTTGCTAACAACTACTTCACCAGCATAGGGTTGGTTGAGTATTTGAGGCCCCAGTTTAAATGTTGGTATGTGGGTACTACCAGGGAGAAAATAGTTGGCTATCCACCCCTGCAATCTACCAAGATATGAATGAGGAGTTGGTACCCAGGGGCAAATCGGATACTGTCTTTTCTGATGATATCCTTGTTGCTAGATTGAGCACAAACAAATGAGCATCAAGTATAAACATATAAAAGAATTATATCCTGTTACTGGATATAGACAATTAGTGTTGCACTCGTCCATGGGGTACTTTATACAAAATCTAATACTGACATATATATGCAACAGTACTTACTTCACAAACAAATGAGCATCAAGTATAAACATAAAAAGAATAATATCCTAATACTAGATGTAAACAATTAGTGTTGCACTCGTCTATGAGGTAGTTTATACAAAATCTAATACTGACATATATATGCAACAGTACTTACTTCACATGCATCATTAAAGTCAAACACATAGTGATAGTGATGCAATGATGTTGCACATGATAGTGTAACATAAGCTTTACATAGGACTTACGATTCCGTTCAAGTCATATACATAACACCATTTCAATTCTGTAAGCTATGAAGTTTTTAGCTATTGTGATATCCATCCTTCTTTCTTCAAGTATCCAGGCTCGTGTCTGCTCTAACTCCTACTTCTGTCAAATAACGAGATTTTTGACAAATTCTGGCAAATGTGATTGTTCTAAAAGACCCGAAATATCATATTACTGTTTTCTTACTGAATTCTGTAAAGTTTCAGCAAATCAATCATTGTTATTTCAGTTGGTTGGATCATGTTTTAAGGTCCATACTAGGTGTCATATTCACTTTAACACCTTACTTTCAGTTAAATGCCACCTTTGTACAAGAGTTATTGATGGCCTAAGGTTTTAAGATTTTAAAGGTCGCTCATGAATGGCAGAGGCAAGGGACAGTGACATTGCTCTAGCAATCAGGACAATGCCCTAGAGACTGACCATATATTATATGATTAGTACCCAAGCTAGGACCAGGGAGGGCCAGGCAGTGGCTGCTGATGACTCAGCAGATAGACCTATAGGCTCCCCCAAACCCTGCAAACTTAGCTCACAAGGATGGTAAGGTTGCAGACACTAATGGCACTAACGAGTCTGAGCGGGACTCGAACCCCCGTCTGGCAAACACCAGACAGAGACGTTACCAATCAGGCCACAGCATCTAAGGCCGGTATAATTCACGCTAACAAATCAGCCGTAAAGTTATTCCCATTCTTTCCCTTTGAGGAATATTAATAGTATTCTTTTTTTCTAACATGCAAAGAACTTTTAATAGAGCCTTTTTAGTGAAACATTCTACTTATATCTTGACTACTCTTTTTAAACTACTTCATTTAGAAGTACTTTGAAGATTAAAAGTGTCTGGTCTCCATTTTCATTAGAATAGATCCTCACCAGAACGTCAGCTTGCAAGCCCAAGCCCCAACTGTGGTGGCCAAACACAGCAGTGGCCTACCCAGTAAACAGCTTAAACTCACGGTTCCGGGCTGGGATCAATCTGCTGGTATGCGAATGCTAGGCTAAAACGTTACCACTGTACTTCTAGGAGAAGGACACTCCAAAATCAAACCATTGTTCTCTAGTCTTGGGTAGTGCCATAGCCTCTGTACCATGGTCTTCCACTGTCTTGGGTTAGAGTTCTCTTGCTTGAGGGTACACTCAGGCACACTATTCTATCTAATTTCTCTTCCTCTTGTTTTGCTAAAGTTTTGATAGTTTATATAGGAGATATTTATTTTAATGTTACACTTTTTAAAATATTATATTTTCCTTGTTTCCTTTCCTCAGTGGGCTATTTTCCCTGTTGGAGCCTCTGGGCTTATATCATCCTGCTTTTCCAACTAGGTTTGTAGCTTAGCTAGTAATAATAATAATAATAATAATAATAATAATAATAATGATAATAATAATAATAACCAGGAGGCTCTATCTACATTTTTAAAAGTTCTTCTTGATGATGCTATATTTCATAATACTCTCATTGGTGATCCAGTCTCGTTATTTTGGCTAAGTCTTTTTCTTTTGAACTTTGTCTATTGTCTTGATTTACATCATGAAAATATCACGTGAATTCAATATTTTATTGGAAGGACGCTGGTGAACGGTATAACACAAGATTATTATTATTACTAAAAGAAGGAGTTTTACCAGCCCAATGAGTCAAGCTTGACTCTCACAGGGCTGGCCCGAAAAAAAATCGGGATATGAAGAATTATAAGATTATCAAAATTCAATTGATAAGGGAGAAAAAAATAAATAAATGAAAAAAAAAATAATTATATATATGTATATACACCATATACTTATAATCTTTAAATATTCTAAAAATGGGTGAATAGATGGATGAATAGATATATATAAATATATGAAATCTGAGTGATAAAAATAATTAACTATATATTAAATCTATGTAATTTAAAATGAATTATTAAAAATCTTAGGTAAAAATTTAGATTCTATCAATAATACGTGAATTCCTTAAAAAGGTTAAGATTCTAAAAACAGAAAAATTATTTGAACATACGCTACCGGGGTCCAAGCGATGTCAGGCAGGGCAGCCGATCGGAACTACGGTCTACCCCAAAGCCAAAGCAAAGTCTTCCAAAATGAAGGCCTGATTGGTAACGTCTCTGCCTGGTGTTTCCTAGTCGGGGGTTCGAGTCCCGCTCAGACTCGTTAGTGCCATTAGTGTTTGCAACCTTACCATCCTTGTGAGCTAAGGTTGGGGGGTTTGGGGGAGCCTACAGGTCTATCTGCTGAGTCATCAGTAGCCACTGCCTGGCCCTCCCTGGTCCTAGCTTGGGTGGAGAGGAGGCTTGGGCGCTGATCATATAATATGGTCAGTCGCTAGGGCATTATCCGGATTGCTAGGGCAATGTCACTGTCCCTTACCTCTGCCATTCATGAGCGACCTTTAAACCTTTAAACCGTGCTTACCCCATAAAAGAAAAATGGAAAAAGCACGTTATAAAAGGTTACTTGAACGTTACCCTTTCGGAACATATTATCATAAGTAAAAATTTTAACTAAAAGGCATTATAAACATTGATGCAAATATTGAATAACAACTTTCAAACTCCCAGGTCATTTCATACTTTTATCAACAAAACATTCGGTTTCAGCTTTTTTTACAATAGAACTCAGATCCTATATCCATTATTCATGTTTGAGAAAAGAAAACAAAAATCGGTGGAACTTAACCGAAAGTTTTATAACTATTTATTAGGAAAATCTCGATATAATTATACAGTTGCCTACTTGTTATAAAAAACTATGGTCTCTTTTATATGTTTATATATTTATTAACGTACGCATGAAATCAAAATTTATTCAAAATTATTAATCATTGGCCCTCAACAAA
>NC_090761.1:74875678-74895678 GCF_036898095.1 Palaemon carinicauda | reverse complement strand
CTTATTTTAGAATGATTTATTGTTAATTTGTTCTCTTCATTTATTTATTTCCTTATTTCCTTTCCTCACTGGGCTATTTTTCCCTGTTGGAGCCCCTGGGCTTATAGCATCTTGCTTTTCCAACTAGGGTTGTAGCTTGGATAGTAATAATAATAATAATAATAATAACTGAGTTCAGCTGGTACTGCTAGGGTGCCACAGCCCACCGTCCTCTCAATACCTGGCGTAAAACTATTCCAAAAGGAGTAAATAATTTTGATTAACTTCTTTCATATTAACATTCTATTTCTAATGAATATAAGTAAATCTGGGTCATCCGCTGACAGTCCTATAGATCGTCCAGAAATACTTCCAAAAAAGAATTAAATAGAATATTTACAAGAGAGTACATTTATAAAAATTACTTAAATATGTAATATAATTATAAGTTAAGAACGTTTGTACGATAATATTTATTGTATATTATATATTTATTAATTGATTTAATTTGTATTGAGTTGATTTATTACTTTGTAAAGCAATGTTAAGTTCACATCTGTATTTTTGTAAAGAATAATTACGTATATAATGTAAATTGCTAAAATGTAATTGCATTTTTATAATAAAAGATAAAAAAAAACTTCTTTCATATATTCCAGAATAATCACATTTATCAGCTATTTCTTCCAATACCTAAAGGTCTTTACAACTCTAATAAATGAATTTTCCTAAAAGTCGATGTTGTTATGGTTATATAAACTCCAGTTGATTAAATTTTCGCCCCATACTGCCATTAGTAGATGAAAATATACCATTGTATTTTCATATTTCATTTCTGTAATCAACCTAAAAGTATAAATCTAATCATTTGTTTCAGTCTGTACTCTTTTAGGACAATAATACTCTTTAGTGATATCTTCTAATACAATATGAAACCTTTTAGAGTCAATTTACTTTTTCTATCTGTATTATCGTAAAAGATTTATAAATACAAATCTTCGTCTGTATTAAAAACAGGACAAACTATGTTACTAATTTCTTAAATTTGACTTTGCTTTACTGACATGCATACAGTTACTAAGGAAATGATGATAAGGTTTATTTTATAACTTATTTACACTCTGGAACGCCTTTATTAACAAACCCAAATTTTCAGGTCGATGACGCAACACAGTCAGGCGTTGGCGAAGACACAGAAATGTGACTGTTTTCTTTTTCAATATTCGATTTGTCTATGTCGATTACGCTGATTATAAGAACATCAAATTACACCATAGACATACATTTTCTGGCATATAACTATTATTCCTTAAATGATTTGAATCTCTAATAAATAATGATAGACTCTATTCACGGAAATTCTATTTGGCAGCGCTGCCCCAAACTAGTCCCACCCATCTTAACTATGTTGATGATTGTTACTTTGGTCATTTGTACAGAGATATGACCTACCATCCATGTGTTCTGATGAAGAAAGGAAATAGTAAACTCTTTTATAAGTAAACTAAGGTGGCTTCCGATAACATGTGAAAAAGTCACACCATTTTCTGATAAAAATATTCATTCCTAATAAGGAAACGATCGTTTGACAATTTACCAACTACCAATCTCTAGTCTCTTCCTTCCTACCACACTTTTTTGACCCACGTGGTCGCCAAATGTTAGATTATATTAGTTGGGAAAAGGTGCCCCTGATGCCATCTATTGGCGGTAAAGTAAAACTCATTACGATGCAAGGGACGGAAGGAGTTATTATGCCTTTTGTAATGTAACAATGTAATTATTCGGCCTAGGTTTTAGTAACAATACATGTCATACCATGAAGCATATTAATTATATTTTGGTTTCATAAAAAGGTAAATGAAAATTAGATCAAATATCTGTACAATTTCTCGATTTTCTCACCTATTTCAGTACATGTGGCATATCTGTTGACTCCCCACTTCCACCCCCAACTGTAATTGAACTAACGATTGTTTGCTGGGGAAATATTTCTATGACATTTATTGTGAGTATTGTAATTTCCAAAGAATTTAGTTGTGGTCAGACAACAAGGAACTTAAAGTTCACATGCGTCTGTTTTATAGCAATTTCGTGCCCAAATAGCAACAGAAATAAAGTAATAAGAATTATAATGAGTGGGTGATGGGGGATAATTAGCAATTTGGTACGCTACTGTTAAGGCCATCTGCTGGACATGAAAATAACTAATGTGTAGAGCTCTTTCATCCTTGCATTCTGGAACCTTCCAAATCGTCATTTTGGTTGAAAAAATAGCCTTAATTCGCCTGCTTAATTGGAGCTGAATATAGTTTATACCTAACACACATTTTTACGCAAATATCAATCTTTCACCCTTTTCCAATTGGAAAGAATCATTCACATGAATGAAACAAGGGATGTGTGCTGCCATCTTTTGACAAGAAGTAAAAGCGCTCGCTTTCTATTCAAATTTGGAGAAGAGTGTGATTACGAAAACATACTTTATGGTATTTTATTTTCAATTAATGCATAAAACATTTATAATTCCAATAATACTATTTTTCTTCTGATTTTCAGGCTCAAAGTTATGGCAATTATCTGTAAAATACAAATAGTATTTATTACAAAAAATGCTTTTTTGTTGACCAGGCGGACATGAGTCTTTTTATAGTTTATATATGACATATTTGTTTTTGACGTTGTTAATAGTTTATATATGACATATATCTTTTGACATTACTTTTTTTAGAATGATTTATTGTTAATTTGTTCTCTTCAGTTATTTATTTACTTATTTCCTTTCCTCACTGGGCTATTTTTCCCTATTGGAGCCCCTGGGCTTATAGCATCTTGCTTTTCCAATTAGGGTTGTAGCTTGGATAGTAATAATAATAATAATAATAATAATAATATCATAAGCATCGATGTAAAGCAGCGGGTAATAGGTAGTAGGTTGGCCAGGGCACCAGCCGCCCATTGAGATACTACCGCTAGAGAGTTATTGGGTTCTTTGACTGGCTAGACAGTACAACGTTAGATCCTTCTCTTTGGTTACGGTTCTTTCCCTTCGCCTATATATACACCGAATAGTCTGCCCTATTATTTACACATTTTCCTTTGTCCACATACACCTGACAACACTGAGATTACCAAATATTCTTCTTCACAAAAGGGGTTACTCCACTGTAATTCTTCAGTACCTACTTTCCTCTTGTTAAGGGTAGAAGAGACTCTTTAGCTATGGTCAGCAACTCTTCTAGGAGAAGGAGGGCACTCCAGAATCAAACCATTGTTCTCTAGTCTTGGATAGGGCCATAGCCTCTGTACCATGGTCTTCCACTATCTCGGGTTGGAGTTCTTTTGCTTAAGGGTACACTCGGGCACTCTATTCTATCTAATTTCTCTTCCTCTTATTTTGTTAAAGCATTTATAATCTATATAAGAAATATCTATTCTAATGTTGTTACTCTTCTTAAAATACTTTATTTTTCCTCATTTCTTTTCTTCACTGGGCTATATTTCCCTGTTGGGGCCCATGGGCTTATAGCATCCTACTTTTCCAACGAGGGTTGTAGCTTAGAAAGTAATAATAATAATAATATTGTCAACGTTAGAAGTTTCAAAACCTTCCAAGATGAGATTAAATCCACATTTTCTCAAATGTAAAATATTTTGAGTGACAGAATTTTATACTAATTTTATCTACATGTTCGTGGACACTATTATTATTATTATTATTATTATTATTATTATTATTATTATTATAAACTAAGCCACAGTCCTAGCTGGAAAAGCAGGATGCTATAAGCCTAAGGGCTTATAGCATCCTGCTTTTCCAACTAGGGTTGTAGCTTAGCAAGTAATAATAATAATAATATTGTCAAGGTTAGAAGTTTCAGACCCTTCCAAAATAAGATTAAATCCATATTTTCTCAAATGTAGACATTATATAAAAGGCCAAGATATCCAAGATTTTCCCTGTTGGGGCCCATGGGCTTATAACATCCTGCTTTTCCAACTAGGGTTGTAGCATAGCAAGTAATAATAATAATAATAATAATATTGTCAAGGTTAGAAGTTTCAGAACCTTCCAAAATAAGATTAAATCCATATTTTCTCAAATGTAGACATTATATAAAACGCCAAGGTATCCAATGATTGGAAAACTGCGAAGCTGGTTCTAACCACACTAGAAATACCTTGGATCCTGAATGTAAATGGAAATTGGATTGTCATGAATGCCCTTTACCATATTCCTTTCTCATTTATGGTACAACTCTTCTTGGAGAAGTCTCCTTGGGTTGAAAGGGATAGAGAAAAGTGTCTTCATCTAAGAAGACTTGCATAATATATATATATATATATATATATATATATATATATATATATATATATATACATATATATATATATATATATATATATATATATACAATATATATATATATATATATATATATATATATATATATATACAGTATACATATATATATATATATATATATATATATATATATATATATATATATATATTTATATATATACATAAATATATATATATGTATATATATACATATATATATGTATATATATGTATATATATATATATTGGGTTAGAGTTCTCTTGCTTAAGGGTACACTCGGGCACGCTGTTCTGTCTTGTTTCTCTTCCTTTTATTTTGTTAAAGTTTTTATAGTTTATATAGGAGATATGTATTTTAATGTTGTTACTCCTCTTATTAATTTTATTTTTCCTTGTTTCCTTTCCTCACAGGGCTATTTTCCTTGTTGGAACCACTGGGCTTATAGCATCATGTTTTTCCAACTAGAGTTGTAGCTTAGAAAGTAATAATAGTAATAATAATAATAATAATATTAATAATAATAATAATAATAATAGGTAGAGGGATAGATAGATAGATAAATCGATAGATAGAAAGATAGATAGATAGATAGATAGGTAGATAGATAGACAGATAGACAGATAGATAGATAGTAATAATGAGGATTTTATGTTTTTATCATTTGATATACAGACACACTCACAACACATAAAATTTTTTCTATAAGTAGAAAATGAAAAAAAAAAAAATCACCCAACTTTAATATCATATTCTGATATGTCGTCGTATTTATCCTCAACATGACAAGACATTAATCATAATGCTTCACTGTCACCTCGTAACCCCCCCCCCTCCCCCCCCTGACCCCATATCCCTACCCTCTCTCACTCCTTCCCTTCCTTCTCCTCAGCCTCCTCCTCAGCGTCTTCCTCAGCTCCTTCCTCAACCTCCTCCTCAGCCAGTTAATAATACTAAATGATGAAATCAACAATGTGTTAAAGGGCTTATTCAATTTTGATCAAAGTAAATCATTATATATCATAAATTAAACTCAAAAGATTAAATATGAAAATCCCTTTTACCCATATTGTAGGTCTACTCATGGAACACTGTTTACACTTCAGAGGTTGATTATCACGTGATTACAGGCAATCTTACAATGAGTATAATAATAGGAACTTTCAGAATAAGCAAGAGAGAATATTTTATGAAATCTGATCACCTTTTTCTTTTATAAAAATTGGTTTGATATATGATGACATTGAAAAGCCTTTCTGAGGTGTTTCTTATTTAACAAATCTCCCTAACCTAATTACATGTGTCCTTTTATTCATGGCTCAAGTATGTATGTTATTATTATTATTATTATTATTATCATTATTATTATTATTACTAGCCAAGCTTCAGCCCTAGTTGGAAAAGCAAGATGCTTTAAGCCCCGGGGCTCCAACAGGGAAAAATAGCCTAGTGAGGAAAGGAAACAAGGAAATAAATAAACGACAGAAGAAGTAATGAAAAATTAAAATAAAATACTTTAAAAAACATTAACAACATTAAAAGAGATAATTCATATATAAGCTATAAAAAGACTTATGTCAGCCTGTTCAACAAAAACATTTGCTGCAATTTTGAACTTTTGAATTACTACTGTTGATGAGAAAAGACAGTTATAATAATAATAATAATAATAATAATAATAATAATAATAATAATAATAATAATAATAATAATAATTCAATGTCTAAAAATATCGCCTTCCCACCACCATTCCTTATTTACTCGATACCCGAATTCTGATGCAAATTTGTGACTATTAATTCCAACATCCCTCCTGGAGGAATAAATATATGTGTGATTAATTCTGACAAAGATTATTACTCGTTTATTAAGAAGTGGCCAACCCTTGGACTCGTGATATCTCGAGGCACTAGAAGAATTGGAAGACCCAGGCCTACATGGCTGAGGGCTATGAAGTGTGAAGTATGAGATGATAAGTGGAGGAGTATTGAATTAAAACCCCAAGACAGAGACGAGTGGCGAAATCCAACCGAGGCCCTTTGCGTCAATAGGCGTAGGAGGAGATGATGATGATGATGGTGATGATGATGATGAAGTTTCTAACAGTCCAATACTGTTAACATTTAAAGGTTTAAAGGTTTAAAGGTCGCTCATGAATGGCAGAGGCAAGGGACAGTGACATTGCCCGAGCAGTCTGGACAATGCCCTAGAGACCGACCATATATTATATGATCAACGCCCAAGCCTCCTCTCCACCCAAGCTAGGACCAGGGAGGGCCAGGCAGTGGCTACTGATGACTCAGCAGATAGACCTATAGGCACCCCCAAACCCCCCAACCTTAGCTCATAAGGATGGTAAGGTTGCAGACACTAATGGCACTAACGAGTCTGAGCGGGACTCGAACCCCCGTCTGGCAAACACCAGACAGAGACGTTACCAACTGTGTGTCACACGATCGTACATAGTTAATTTTGTGTATATATTATGCTTGTATCTTCGCTCTTCCCTCGCACTAAAAAGAACCAGAATAAACATGTCTGCTTTTCTCCTCTGTAACAGTGTCCGTTTTTTAGCATGAAATTTCTTGTTGCTTTGAGCTTTTGTATATCATTATTATTATTATTATTATTATTATTATTAGCCAAGCTACAACCCTAGTTGGAAAAGCAAGATGCTATAAGCCCAAGGGCTCCAACAGGGAAAAATAGACCAGTGAGGAAAGGAAATAAGGAAATAAGGAAATAAGGAAATAAATAAATGATGTAAATAAATTAACAATAAATCATTCTAAAAACAGTAACAACGTCAAAACAGATATGTCCTATATAAACCATTAACAACGTCAAAAACAAATATGTCATATATAAGCTATAAAAAGACTCATGTCAGCTTGGTCAACATAAAAAACATATAAAGGAGAGTGTTCTATAATAAATTTACTCAGTTGCTTTCATAGTGTCTTTGAGTCACAACCTTCTCTCGGCCCGTCACAGTATGGTGATCGTGTCACAGGTATAATTAGCCTGCCGGTAAAAACACTAATTCAAATAGGCTACACTGTTAAAAAACACTAATTCAAATAGGCTACACTGTTAAAAAACACTAATTCAAATAGGCTACACTGTTAAAAAACACTAATTCAAATAGGCTACACTGTTAAAAAACACTAATTCAAATAGGCTACACTGTTAAAAAACACTAATTCAAATAGGCTACACTGTTAAAAAACACTAATTCGAATAGGCTACACTGTTAAAAAACACTAATTCAAATAGGCTACACTGTTAAAAAACACTAATTCAAATAGGCTACACTGTTAAAAAACACTAATTCAAATAGGCTACACTGTTAAAAAACACTAATTCAAATAGGCTACACTGTTAAAAAACACTAATTCAAATAGGCTACACTGTTAAAAAACACTAATTCAAATTGGCTACACTGTTAAAAAACACTAATTCAAATAGGCTACACTGTTAAAAAACACTAATTCAAATAGGCTACACTGTTAAAAAACACTAATTCAAATAGGCTACACTGTTAAAAAACACTAATTCAAATAGGCTACACTGTTAAAAAACACTAATTCAAATAGGCTACACTGTTAAAAAACACTAATTCAAATAGGCTACACTGTTAAAAAAACACCGTCATTTTAATCGGAAATTCTCCGTGAAATTACACGGTTCTCAGCAGTATTTTCAGTAATACAGGCGAACGCAATTTTGACCCTATTTATTATCTTTTACGGGTTGGTGATCATATCACTCTTAATGTCAATATATACGTATTTAAAACGGTAAATGCCTGGCAACATTTATTCCAGGAAATACCCAGTAACATTAAGAGATCCCTCTATTTTGTTCTTTTAAGAATATGTCAGTAATATCTTCATAACTTAAATAATTCGATCTTTTAAAGAAAAAGTATAGGATTTTTATTATAACCAAACGGCCTATACAAGCTATGTTTATATATATATATATATATATATATATATATATATATATATATATATATATATATATATATATATATATATATATATATCTATATATATGTATATATATATATATATATATATATATATATATATATATATGTGTGTGTGTGTGTGTGTGCGTGTGTGTGTACTAGATCATGGAATCAAAATAAAAAGGGAAGTTGAAATCTCTTGCTATAAATTTCCATATTCCATTAACCTCAAAATCAATCAATTTGCTAAAATTTAATCATAGTAATATCCTCCGTAACATATTTACGGAATATTTCCACGTTAACATTGGAAAACCAACTCTGATTTATACATTAAAAGATATCAGAAATATTCACCCAGCTGGAAAACTATTTAGTAATGTGCTCTTATCTTCGACCAGTGATTGAACTAACCCTCGTAGTTACGAATTGCAAAGCAGTATTAACGAACTGGAAATCTTGCAATAAACTCCCCATTCAATTTGCTTGGATGAAAATAAAATCAAATCGGTATATTAGGTTAGCTAAATCAGATTGCTCGCTCTTGAGGCCGAGCACAATTTTTTTTTTTTTTTTTTTTTTTTTTTTTTTTTTTTGTGCAGATACATGGACGCAAACAAACACACTAACATGTAGGTATAAGCGATAAAAAAAAGTAAATATTAATTATCTATATGTTTACATACTGCAGTTATGACAGAACCTTTAATATAGATTTTACTATTGCTAAAACAACAAATGAAATAACTCTACTTTTATCCATTAAATCCTTAATCAAGTATCTTTCCTTATGTATAAACCATAACTATAGTAACTATTTCATTTACATTGCTTGCTTAAACAAACTGATTATGAAGCCTCTTCTTATATCAGTAACACTATCATGAATACTTAAACCTTCTTTTCTCATTTCATGTAACCACATCATCTCAAGACACTTATCTATATCTTCAATGCTGTTATCATCATCATCATCTCCTACGCCTATTAACGCAAAGGGCCTCGGTTTGATTTCGCCAGCCGTCTCTATCTTGAGCTTTCAATTCAATACTTATCCATTCATCATCTCCTACTTCACGCTTCATAGTTCCCAGCCATGTAGGCCTGAGTCTTCCAACTCTTATAGTGCCTTGTGGAGCTCAGTTAAAAGCTTGTTGAACTAATCTCTTTTGAGGAGTGTGAAGAGCATGCCCAAATCATCTCCATCTACTCCTCACCATGATCTCATCTACATATGGCACTCAGTCTTTTAACTCCGCATGTACTGCATAGATAAAATAAATTGCTCCCATCTATTTCTTAAACAGAAGTCACTAGCAAACTTTAGAAATGATAGACACCACATAATCAGGAAAATTCCACGTCACTTCAAGCTCATAGAGCTGCTCCACAAGATATCAATTCCAGATAAAGCCAACACAACTTCCGTATTATTATTATTATTATTATTATTATTATTATCATTATTATTATTATTATTATTATTATTATTAAATGCTAAGCTACAACCCTAGTTGGAAAAGCAGGATGCTATAAGCCCAGGGGCCCCAACAGGGAAAATAGCCCAGTGAGGAAACAAAATAAAGAAAAATAAAATATTTTAAAAATAGTAGCAACATCCAAATAAATATTTCCTATATAAACTACAAAAACTTTAACAAAACCAGAGGAAAAAAAAAACTAGATAGAACAGTGTGCCCGAGTGTACCCTCAGGCAAGAGCTATTCCTAGAGTGACATGCTGAGGACAAAGTGAGAGACTGGTAATGGAAAAATGATAAAAGAAAATATCTAAAGAGAATGCAATTCCAGAAGGCGACGAAGCACCACCGTGAAGAGAACCCGTCCGGCTGGAATGTCATGCGTTCCTTTACATGGAAAATGCGAGAATTTTACAAGATTAATCTGATACCTCAGGAGGATGTACGGTGTAGCCTCTCTGTTGAGAAAAGTAGGAAATCTCTCTCCTCTCTCTCTCTCTCTCTCTCTCTCTCTCTCTCTCTCTCTCACACACACACACACACACGCATAGCTATATATTATCTTGTTTTCTCCACCTCTCTCTCTTTCTCTCTCTCTCTTTCACACGCACACATAGCTATATAGTCTCTCTCTCTCTCTCTCTCTCTCTCTCTCTCTCTCTCTCTCTCTCTCTCTCCTACGTATAGCTATATACTATCTTGTTTTCTCCTCCTCTCTCTCTCTCTCTCTCTCTCTCTCTCTCTCTCTCTCTCTCTCTCTCTCTCTCTCTCTCACGCATAGCTATATATTATCTTGTTTTCTCCTCCTCTCTCTCTCTCTCTCTCTTTCACACGCACACATAGCTACATACTCTCTCTCTCTCTCTCTCTCTCTCTCTCTCTCTCTCTCTCTCTCTCTCTCTCTCTCTCGTATAGCTATATACTTTCTTGTTTTCTCTTCATCTCTCTCTTTCTCTCACACACGCAAAGCTATATATACTCCCCCCCTCTCTCTCTCTCTCTCTCTCTCTCTCTCTCTCTCTCTCTCTCTCTCTCTCTCTCTCTCTCTCTCTCTCTCTCTCCATTAGGTCTTTTATTAATGTTCTCTTTCGAATGTCCGCAGACCCTCTCAGTCCCTTTCAACAGTCCCAAGACTCGACCATTGTTTGAGGTTTTTGGCCTCTTGCCTTTTAGACGAAAGAATTTTTTTTTTTTTTTTTTTTTTTTTTTTTTTTTTTTCCCACGCACTTACCCATTTGTCCCTTATTTAGTAGAATCCTTATTCGTTTAGGCTTTGGCATTTATATTTTATTTTCTCCTTTTGATTTTTTCCCCTATGGTATATTACTCTATTTGAAATTACTGATTTGAGAAGTCTGAAAAAATATACATAAATGTATAAACAATTTCAAGATATTTTTTTTCTCCCTAACTTTTGGTTTCGTTTTGATAAATATAATTATGATAATCTAATTATATTAACTACCGAAATCTACTTCAAATAATTCAAGTGTTAGGAGACATTACCTGTATTGCTTACTTTAGTGAAGCGAGGACGTGGTTTGCAATACTCTCTCTCTCTCTCTCTCTCTCTCTCTCTCTCTCTCTCTCTCTCTCTCTCTCTCTCTCTCTCTCTCTCTCTCTGTATATATATATATATGTATATATATATATATATATATATATATATATATATATATATATATATATATATATATATATATATATATATATAATAAATATATGTAGACATATACATAGACATATATAATACATATATGTACAGCAGCATATAGATTTATATACATATAGCCTATATAAATATATATACCGGTATATTATATATATACAAATATATATGTGTATATATATATGTATATAAATATATATATATATATATATATATATAATATATATATATATATATATAAGTATGTATATATATATATATATATATATATATAGTGTGTGTGTATGTGTGTGTATATCTTTATATGTAAATATATATCCATGAGTATTTATATATATGCATACGTGTATATTTATGTATATATACATAAATTTAAAGATTTTCAGTTTATACTGCTCATTATACTACTTATTTAGTTTAATAATCAAATTCTTCTCTGGTACCTGCAAGTTTTTTAGCACTAAGAAACCCCAGTCTATTTTCTTTGTTCCTTTCATGTCCTCTGAACCCGAATATACAGACCCCTTTTAACGCTATATACGATTCCCCAGTGCTTCTAATTCCCCTCAATACTAATATATCCCAATGTATTTATTTCCCCTCTTCTACTAGTAACACAGCAAGTTCCCCTTCCCTAGACAGTATCCTAAATTAATATGATGTAAGACTTATAACAAGGATATGAAGGATACGGACCAGATGAGCTCCTTATTTCCAAAAGTAAAAAAAGAATTATCTTTCCAGGGACAAGGAACATAAGCTTACTAAATATTCAATGGGGTGAATAGTTGAATTATAAAAATTTCCATTATCTTAAGAGCAGGTTCATATTCCCCACCACCAAGGACACGAAAAAGTCACTTTTTCAAAATTGTCAAATGGGAAGTGAAAGAAAAATCCTATAAGTAAATGTTACTTATATATATATATATATATATATATATATATATATATATATATATATATATATATATATATATATATATATATATATATATATATTTATATATATATATACTGTATATGCTGTTTACATATATATATATATATATATATATATATATATATATATTTATATTTATGTATATTTATTTATGTATATAAATATATATCTATATATATGTATATATACATATATATATATATATATATATATATATATATATATATATAATATATATATATACATATATATATATATATATATATATATATAAATATATATATAAATATATAAATCTATATATGTAAATAAATATATATATTCATATATATGTATATATATAAATATATATATATATATATATATATATATATATATATATATATATTATATTACATACACTGTATATGTATATAGGCATACAAAGAGTATATGTAAATATTGATTTATACCGCATATATCCAAATATTGTTTCTAATTATCGGAATATTTATGTAAAATTTAATTGCAATTTAATCAACTTATCATCCCTCATGACAAGCTAGAAATAACATTGAAGTGATTGCTTTTTTTTTAACTTTAAATTTCAAATTATATCACGAGCATTACTCATTAGTTCGTAAATCGAACCTTCAGGTTCTGGGGGTGAGTCATAGCCTTTACAACGGCTCCCCCTCTACAACGGTGCCTGATTACAAGATAAGTCTAATCTTGTGATCAGGCACCGTTGTAGAGGGGGGGGGGCGTTGTAAAGGCTATGACTCTGATAAGATTAGAATTGAACGATTTGGTGAAAAACCCTGTAACTCGGGTATATCAGCATATTTGCTAATTAAAAAACATTGAATTTTTGATCTCTCTAATCCCTTTGTTTACACATTAACAGAAAATGGGAATCATGTATCCAATTAATCATTAGATATTAACGTCCATGTTAATATACTTAGTTCAAAGGTCGTAATTGCAATTCTCGTATGATTTATAGTTCGATTATTTATCAAAGCGGGATTTCAAATTAAATTGATATTATACATTCATACTCACCCTCCCGTCATGCAAACATATATACACACATACCCCTACACACACACATGATTATATATATATATATATATATATATATATATATATATATATATATATATATATAATATATATATATATATATATATATATATATATATATACTGTATACATATACATATGTATATAAAAATTAATATATATACATATATATATTTATATTGTATATATATATATATATATATAATATATATATATATATATATATATGATATACATATATACTGTATGTATGAATACACTATATATACATTCATAACCGGTATATATTGATATTTCATATCATATATATATATATATATATATATATATATATATATATATATGTATATAGTGTCCCCGAGTGTACCCTCAAGCAAGAGAACTCCAACCCAAAAAAGTGGAAGACCATGGGGCAGAGGCAACACTACCCAAGACTAGAGAGCAATGGTTTGATATTGGAGTGTCTTTCCCTCACAAGAGCTGCCTACCATAGAAAAGGAGTTTTTTCTACCCTTGATAAGTGGAAAGTAGCCACTGAAAAATTACAATGCAGTAGTTAACCCTTGAGTGAAGAATTCTTTAGTTAGCTTAGTGTTGTCAGGTGTATTGTTAAAGAGAAGAATGTGTAAAGAATAGGTCAGACTATTCAGTGCATGTTAGGCAAAGGAAAAATGAGCCGAAACCAGAGCGAGGGGGATTCCATGTAGTAATATCTGGCCAGTCAAAGGACCCAACAACTCTCTAGCGGCACTATCTCAATGGGTGGCTGGTGCCTTGGTCAACCTACTACCCTCGCATTTATTAGATTCCGGTACTTCGCATTCTTCAGTGAGCTCCGCTATTTAAGACCTCCGCCAAGGAATTTGGAAGGAGGTTATGTTTTCATCTATGTTTAGTCCATTTGTCTTTTTGTCTGTTTGTGAAATACTTCCTGGCCACAATTTTACTCACAGAGTAGTGAAACTTTCACGGATTAATTGTTATGTTGAGTCGTGGTAGTGATTCAATTTTGAAGGTCCCAGGTCAAAGGTCAAGGTCAAGGTGTAGCAAAAGGTCAACCGAATTAACTTTATCTTTACTTCCAAGTTCGCACATTGGTATCACTATTGGTATCACACAGACTTCAAATACACCACCTTTCTAAATTAATTTTGGGAAAAGCAACCTGCCTTCGAGAAATAAGCTGCCGTGGCAGAGGTCTGCACTCTCAGAGTGCTTTTCTAGTTCCAGGAAATTAGTGGTTACTCAGATCCTACAGGAAATTCCTTTGTTAAATCCTTATAACGATCGGCGAAGCGATGAACTGATAGAGCGGTGCGTAGAAAGTATCCTATTGATCGTCGGATATTGCAGAGTCTGTGTGGCTTTTTGTATACAGACAGTTCAAGATGTTCTTATATTGAGAAATTGATTGATTATTTTGATAGGTTTTGCTGTTTTTTTTTTTAGGATTTGACGAATTAAGTAAGTTAAAATGTGGAGATGACATTGCTGAACAAGATTAATTAAAAATAATTTTTGAAAAATGTAAAAATGATCAATACAGAAAAGGAAATGAAGTTTGGGTAGTAAAAGATCTCACAAATGTTTGTGAAGATTCTAAGTTTTTGACATTTTACAGAGGAAGCTGAAATTGATTTCGCCTCTGATCATTTTGGTTTTAAGAACCGCGTTTAGAAGATCATTTTAGTTTTAAGAACCGCGTTTAGAAGATCATTTTAGTTTTAAGAACCGCGTGTAGATCATTTCAGTTTTAAGAACCACGTTTAGAAGATCATTTTAGTTTTAAGAACCGCGTGTAGAAGATCATTTTAGTTTTAAGAACCGCGTTTAGAAGATCATTTTAGTTTTAAGAACCGCGTTTAGAAGATCATTTTAGTTTTAAGAACCGCGTTTAGAAGATCATTTTAGTTTTAAGAACCGCGTTTAGAAGATCATTTTAGTTTTAAGAACCGCGTTTAGAAGATCGTTTTAGTTTTAAGAACCGCGTCTAGAAGATCATTTTAGTTTTAAGAACCGCGTTTAGAAGATCGTTTTAGTTTTAAGAACCGCGTTTAGAAGATCCTTTTAGTTTTAAGAACTGCGTTTAGAAGATCGTTTTCGTTTTAAGAACCGCGTTTAGAAGATCATTTTAGTTTTAAGAACCGCGTTTAGAAGATCATTTTAGTTTTAAGAACCGCGTTTAGAAGATCATTTTAGTTTTAAGAACCGCGTTTAGAAGATCATTTTAGTTTTAAGAACCGCATTTAGAAGATCATTTTAGTTTTAAGAACTGCGTTTAGAAGATCATTTTAGTTTTAAGAACCGCGTCTAGAAGATCATTTTAGTTTTAAGAACCGCGTTTAGAAGATCATTTTAGTTTTAAGAACCGCGTCTAGAAGATCATTTTAGTTTCAAGAACCGCGTCTAGAAGATCATTTTAGTTTTAAGAACCGCGTTTAGAAGATCATTTTAGTTTTAAGAACCGCGTTTAGAAGATCATTTTAGTTTTAAGAACCGCGTTTAGAAGATCATTTTAGTTTTAAGAACTGCGTTTAGAAGATCATTTTAGTTTTAAGAACCGCGTTTAGAAGATCATTTTAGGTTTAAGAACCGCGTCTAGAAGATCATTTTAGTTTAAAGAACCACGTTTAGATCATTTTAGTTTTAAGAACCGCGTTTAGAAGATCATTTTAGTTTTAAGAACCGCATTTAGAAGATCATTTTAGTTTTAAGAACCGCGTTTAGAAGCAACGGTCTTTCAAAATTAGTCACAAAATATTAGAAGCTGAACTATTTTACAGCAAAAATCAAACACGGTTACTTTTTTAAAAAACTGTAGCTCCAAATTTAAACATAGGTTTTTATTCTCTGGTGCCAGGAAGGGCAACTGCCGCCATAAACGTTAACGTCAATGCAAGGTGTCTCCAGAGGCACGGGCGTTGGAAGTTAGTGTCAAACAAAAATGTTTATGGCGAAGACTCCGTTGGAAAAAGGTTCCATCTGTCAAAACAATTGTTACTGGAATCCGTTTTATTCCCTTCCCTCCCTTTCTTCTGGTGTTATTTAGGGTCAACCTGCACAGTGCGTTGTCGTGGAATTTAATGTTTTATTATGTTTATACATGTAGACATAAAGTGTATGGGGTGTGGACACACACACGCACTCACACACACACACACATATATATACATATATATATATATGTATATGTATATATATATATATATATATATATATATATATATATATATATACATATATATATGTATATATATAATGCATATATATATATATATATATATATATATATATATATATATATATATATATATACGTCATTTTAGGGGTTGTTGTGGCCTGATTGGTAACGCCTCTACCTATTGACTCGGGGTTCGAGTCCAGCTCACACTCGTTAGTTCCTTTAGTGTCTGCAACCTTACTATCCTTATGAGCTAAGGATGAGGGGTTTGGAGAAGCCTATAGAGGTTTATCTGCTGAGTTATCAGCAGCCATTGCCTTGGTCCTCCCTGGTCCTAGCTTGGATAGAGAGGGGGCTTGTGCGCTGATCATATAATATATAGTCAGTCTCTAGGGCATTGTCGGGCTTGCTAGCTCAATATCACTGCCCCTTGCCTCTGCCATTCATGAGCGGCCTTTAAACCTTTAAACCATGATAAAGCACGAAAGATAATATTGTTTTACGACAAAGGATCATATCCCGAGGATATCTGTCTGTCTGTCTGTCTGTCTGTCTGTATAGATTGCCTTACCTTGTGTAAGACCCGGGCTCTTGCCTTTGGGCAGCCCAAAAAAGAATGTAATTTGAATTGTAGAGCTTTATATGTGTATAAAAGAACTTGTAATGTGAATAGGGTAAGAGTAATTAATGTTAGAGAAAAGGGATTCAATTAAAAAGTGATTATATTACTTTAAAGTTTAATAGTTTAATCTACGTTAGATTGAGATAGCCGAAGCTAATTGATGTAAGGCCAAAAAGTAGTAGTAGTTTCGACTGAACTGCTTATCCTCATTCAGCAGCCTAGGATATTGGTTATGTTTCTAGGTGGGGGTGGTCGCTTTTACAATAATCAAAGATACTTCCGACATTGGCATTAGTAATGGGAACGATTATTTATAAAAGATCTGCATCAAATCTTAAAATGATCAATACAGAGTACAAATCTGTCTGTTGGTAGGTAAGACAAAATGTGGATGAAAGAGATCTCCTATGAAGAGACGAAGAATGTTACATGACTAGCGCATGTACTAGATTGTATTTGTACTAATTTGTGCTAATATTATTCTCATTTAAGCCTAAGTTTAGGACAGATAAAATGACAAACGCGTAGCATTAAAATCATCGACTGACATTGTATTTTACCAGAATGCGCATGTCAATTTTTTTATTATCGAGAATGAGTGATATAAAGGAGAGACCAGAAATCGAATTTATTTGCAGCGATTAAGAGGTGAATTAAAGTCAAGGAGTTTATCTAACAGAAAAAAAAATTTGTGCGTGTTAAAATTATTAGGATGTTAACAGCGTTACAGCAATGACTATAAGTCCATTTCTTTTAGCGATGCATATTTGCACCGACTCGCAGCGGTGCCCTTTTAGCTCGGAAAAGTTTCCGGATCGCTGATTGGTTGGACAAGATAATTCTAACCAATCAGCGATCAGGAAACTTTTCAGAGCTAAAAGGGCACCGCCGCGAGCGAGGCATATTTGCACCGACTCACAGCAGTACCCTTTTTAGCTCGGAAAAGTTTCCAGATCGCTGATTGGTTGGAGAAGATAATTCTAACCAATCAGCGATCAGGAAACTTTTCCGAGCTAAAAGGGCACCGCCGCGAGTCGGTGCAAATATGCATCGCTGAAAGAAATGGACTATAGAGGGGACTCAGTAGAGAGAATGAATGCTTTCGCCACGACGAGCAGTCTTATTTTGCTCTCAAATCCACTGCCTACTTGTGTTAGTGTGGTACTGTTATAAACACACATTAGTTTTCCAATCACATGTCTCTTCAATGTGTTATAATGTTTAGACTTGGTAGGTTACTTCTTCTGAATAAGTCTAAATTAGTTAACTTTAAAATAGTTTATTACTTTAAAAACAGTTATTAACATCTCCATCACAGGAGTATAGATGGTTTGGTCGGATGACCATTCCGTATGACAGCTTGACCAGAAGTAACTAAAATATCCATATTGATGATAGCGTCTAGTTAGTTATCTCAGCATTTAATGATATATGTAAACACAACATTAATACCGGAAGGTACTTGGATCCGGTGAGATACAACTCTTTCTCACGGCTTGTATTGTGTTTACTCTTCATGAAAAATGTTACATTGCAAATGGTTAGCAGTGTCTTGACTTTCGCATCCTGCTTATGACTGATTTGGCGTTCTCACACTCGCTCCTAATTTCTACATTGACCTCTTAGGTCATGGATTTAAACATGTAATTTTACATACATTACACTTGTACTTCGATGTACATTCCTCAAAATCTAATGGATTTGTTTTTAGGTCATACACCACATGTCTACCAAGTTTTCTTGAAATGAGTTTTGTAGCATATGCGTAACGTTGTTCACAAACAAAATATAAACTAACAAAATATTTGCAATTTACTTAACATTGCGATTATTTTCAAAGTACTGCTGCGTACTTGTACTTTGATGTACATACTTTATCCAAAATGTTACAGATTTATCCTTGGCTCATACTCAACATGACTAAGTTTTGTCAATATCGGTTCAGTAGTTTTTGTGTAAAGCTGCTCATATACAAAACTATATCATGGTATATACCATACGATTGGCAATTGAATTATCATGCACATTTTGGCACTAGTCTCCTGCAAATCAGAACTGGCCACGAAATGGCAAAAAGCCGTTTTTTAATGTATATGAATGATTTATTTAACGGTACTCCAATAACCAATAATAATAAGAATAGGGAAGTGGGGAATATGGGGAAAGGAAGAGTACCCCTGGATACAATCCAGTTTATAGCTCAAAGGCAGGTACTCAGTATGGGAAAGATTTAGGGAATAGGGAGAAAGAGAAGTACAGGAGGAGAATAAAAGAGAGGGGCAGACCCTCCTGCGATATTAGGGAATTGGTTTTAGCTAAGAAGCTAGTTTGACATCTAAGTTATTTATGTACAACGAGAAGCATATGCTTAAGATATCTCAACATTTCCCATCAAAGTAAAGTAAGCTATGAAATATTTACCACCAAAACAGATCCCTATTTAGAAATCAAAATTGATAAAATATTTAGTTATCAATTTTGCAATTCAATCATTATTGATACGTAAGTATTTGTATTTAAATCTAATTTGTCTTTAGACCTTTCTTTTATAAAATCATATATTGGTCTACTAATTAATGATACGTAAGTATTTGTATTTAAATCTAAATTGTCTTTAGACCTTTCTTTTATAAAAACCATATATTGGTCTACTAATTATTGATACGTAAGTATTTGTATTTAAATCTAATTTGTCTTTAGACCTTTCTTTTATAAAATCATATATTGGTCTACTAATTAATG
>NC_090761.1:74855678-74870678 GCF_036898095.1 Palaemon carinicauda | reverse complement strand
CCTCACTGGGCTATTTTCCCCTATTGGGGCCCCTGGGCTTATAGCATCTTGCTTTTCCAACTAGGGTTGTAGCTTGGATAGTAATAATAATAATAATAATAATAATAATAGTAATAATAATAATAATATAAATATATGAAAGAAGTTTTATTCCACCAATGATAAAAGTGCGGACATATTGGGCCGAATTATTGGCTTTATCTCAGGACTCTCAGCTCCGGGTAAAAGATTTTTCTGCTCGGCTTTTGGGTCTGACAAAAATCTTCCTTTCATTTAACACCAATTCACCTGATTGGTAACGTCTCTGCCTGGTGATCGCCAGTCGGGGGTTCGAGTCCTGCTCAAACTCGTTAGTGCCATTAGTGTCTGCAACCAGCCCGGGTCTTACAAAAGGTAAGGCAATCTATACAGACAGACAGACAGTGTCTGCAACCTTACCATGCTTGTGAGCTAAGGTTGGGGGGTTTAGGGGAGCCTATAGGTCTATCTGCTGAGTCATCAGCAGCCACTGCCTAGCCCTCCCTGGTCCTAGCTTGGGTGGAGAGGAGGCTTGGGTCAGTCTCTAGGGCATTGTCTTGCTTGCTATGGCAATGTCACTGTCCCTTGCCTCTGCCATTCATGAGCGACCTTTAAACTATTTACTGATACTCCCTTCAACATATCAAAATGCGATAACGTACTTTATCAAAATGTTAACATTAAAATGACAAACTCAAACATATACGTACACTCACACACATGCAGAAACAAACAAACACACATACACTTATACAGTGTGTATAACATTATCATCATCATCTCCTCCTACGCCTATTGACAAAAAGGGCCTCAGTTAGATTTCGCCAGTCGTCTCTATCTTGACCTTTTAATTCAATACTTCTCCACTTATCATCTCCTACTTCACACGTCAAAGTCCTCAGTTATGTAGGCCTAAGTCTTCCAACTCTTGTAGTACATTGTGGTGCCCAGTTAATTGTTTGGTGAACTAATCTCTCTTGGGGAGTGCGAAGAGCATGCCCAACCCATCTCCATCTACCCCTCACCATGATCTCATCCACATATGGTACTGGAGTGATCTCTCTTATAGTTTCATTTCTGATCCTGTCCTGCCTTTAACTCCCAATATTCTTCTGGATATTTGGTTTAATTTTGTCTATAACTATTTTGAAATTCGGTAAAGAAAAGTTTTGATACTCTACTTCATAAATAATTTCATTAACGATATATTAGATATCAGCTCAGCTAAACATCCAGATATCTAGCCACAATTTTAAATCAATAATATTTCTTTTCACTCCCAATCATGATTCCGAGTGAAAATCATATCCATTTAACTTATTTCTCTTTGTCACTTCGGCTAAACATCCAAATATTTAGCCACAATTTTAAATCAATAATATTTCTTTTCACTCCCAATTATGATTTCGAGTGAAAATCATATCCATTTAACTTATTTCTCTTCGTCACTTCGGCTAAACATCCAAATATTTAGCCACAATTTTAAATCAATAATATTTCTTTTCACTCCCAATCATGATTCCGAGTGAAAATCATATCCATTTAACTTTATTTCTCTTCGTCACTTTGTTCATGAAAATATTTTCCAACGAAAGTAAGCAATCTTAATCTTAACCTTACATCTTCAAGAAGTGTAAACTAAACTATTTAAAAGATAGAAACGCGAGTATTAATCTTACATCTTCAAGAAGTGTAAACTAAACTATTTAAAAGATAGAAACGCGAGTATTAATCTTACATCTTCAAGAAGTGTAAACTAAACTATTTAAAAGATAGAAACGCGAGTATTTATGCAATAAAAGAAAGAGAAGGATGGAAAGAAGCATTTGTAGTCTATCCAAAAATATCAATAAATGAGGCGAGCTTTGTCGTTGGTTTTGGTTCTATTATTTTAGAATCTACTATTGGCTTAGTATGCTGTGCCATACCCGTACACTGTAGCGGTACTTCTGTGTGTATATATATATATATATATATATATATATATATATATATATATATATATATATATATATATATATATATATATATATATATATATCTATATATATATATATATATACATATATATACATATATATATACATATATATATATATATATATATATATATATATATATTCATATATAGATATATATATATATATATATATATATATATAAAAGAGTCGATGAGAGATGTAGCGGAGGCTGGGGTTAGGAAGGAAATCTCATCTGATCTTCCATCTATGAAGATGGATTTAAAGAAAAAAAAAATTTGAGGAGAAAAATATTTCAAGATTACAGGAACGAAGTAGAATAAAGGCAACTATGGGATTAAAGTATATTATCACTACATTGCTGTTTGACTAAAATATTGTTGTATTGACTTTTAAATATCGTTGGGATTTATAGAATTGTAAAAACGCGTTCTTTATGAGATCGAAAAAAATAGCTTGCAAGTGAGAAAGCATTTGCTTTTGGAATGTAGCATTCGAAAAAAGATTGTCTTTATACTGTATATTCTATACTCGTAAAATTTGAAGCGAATTTCTTTCTCGTGAATAAGAATGCACAAAAGCTGTAAATAAGGCAGTCATTAATTTTGTGAATATTTACCAAATATAAAGTCCTGCTGCTTCCTCCGGTGCCTTAGATGACCGCGGAGGTAGCAGCAGTAAGGGATTCAGCATTATGAAGCTTCATCTGTGGTGGATAATGTGGGAGGTTGGGCTGTGGCACCCTAGCAGTACCAGCTGAACTCAGTTGAGTCCCTGGTTAGGCTGGAGGAACGTAGAGAGTAGAGGTCCCCTTTTTTGTTTTGTTTCATTTGTTGGTGTCGGCTACCCCCCAAAATTGGGGGAAGTGCCTTTGGTATATGTATGTATGTATAAAGTTACTTTTTGCATTCTAGTAACGGCATATACGATAATTCTACATTTAGAGAAATAAGAAGACTTTTTTAACAATATTTTCTCGATATCAATGCCTTTTTTGTTAGTTTTGTAAATGATAACTGAGTAAATCAACAGCATCAAATTTTTTGGAAACATAGCGATAGTATTTTTAAGGATTATATAATAAATGAAATAAGTGAAACGCTAAGAAAGCTATATAAAGTTTTTTGGATAAGCCCAGCGCGAAACTAAAAAAAACTACATCAAGTTTTTTCGGTTTCCATTTCCTGGGAGGAGATCAGCATGGAATAAATATGCAATATCTGCGGTGACGAATGTTCTGTTGCTCCAGAGCTTCGTGCGGGAAATTTCCAATCTCAAAGATTTAGATTCTCGTAGTGACATGGACGCACGATGAATAGCCAAAGATCGGGTATGAAACTTGCAGTTTTATATTGGGTTGAAGGGGCTCTCGATTCAAAGGAAAATAGCTCTTCCCGAGAAGCTTTACATTCAACATATAATTGAGAATCTTGGAAATATTCAAATCTGAAGGAAAATTAAGGGTACGTTGAGAATAAAATTAGTTTTTTTTAATACAAAAGTTATAACTTTCATCTGTAGAAAATTACCAGTTATTCAACAGTAGATAGTTAATTAAGGGCTATTTGTAATGAAGAGGCGAGAAAAAGGCCTGTTCCTCATTTATTATTATTATTATTATTATTATTATTATTATTATTATTATAACTATTCTTGTTTTTATGCCCCCGCTGTGACACCCTAGCAATACCAGCTGAACTCGGTTGAATCCCTTGTTAGGCTGGGAGGAACGTAGAGAGTAGAGGTCCCCTTTTTGTTTTTGTTTCTTTGTTGATGTCGGCTACCCCCCAAAATTGGGGGAAGTGCCTTGGTATATGTATGTATGTGATTATTAGTAGTAGTAGTAGTAGTAGTAGTAGTAGTAGTAATAGTAGTAGTATTAGTAGTAGTAGTAGTAGTAGTAGTAGTAGTAGTAGTAGTAGTAGTAGTAGTAGTATTTTCTTTTAATCACAGTCTACAAAGACTAAGGGTTTATAATGTGGAGTTCCGGGGTTACATCCAGCTTCCTTAGGGATTTATCACTTTCCTCCCTAGATGTGCCATTTCAAGTAGCACGCTCTTTTGCGCATGCACCGGGGCTATATCGGCTCCTACCTTCTCAAGATTTCTTTTCAATGACCTAGGTATGGTCCCTAGTGCTCCTATTATTGGCACCACTTCTACTTGCATATTCCATAACCTTCTCAATTCAATTTGTAAGTCTTGGTACTTTTCTATTTTTTTCTTTCTCTTGAGTCCTACGGTACTCTGACATTTATGAGTGATACATTTTTGTTGCCTTGTCAACCAGAGGGACGTCTGGTCGACGTGCTTGTATCACCCTGTGCGTCCTTATGCTGTAGTCACGGAGTGGTTTAGGTCGGTCATTATCTACCACGGCTTGAGGTTGATGTGAGTGGTTCAAGTTGGTCATTATCTACCACAGCTTGAGGTTAATGTGTGTACCATTTATTGCAGCGTTATATTTCATATTTCTGAGTAGACTCCAATGGAGAGCTTTAGCCACTATCATGTCATTTCTTATAATGATTCTGAGCAAGTGCTGATCATTCACTGGTGATGTGGTTACTGGTTTTTTCTTTTCCCACACATTTCCTGCACTTTGATGAGATGTTAGTTCCTTCTATTGCTCTTTAAATATATCTTGTTCATAAGGCTTGGTTTTTTGCTGGCATTGTCATTCCTTCAGTTTCCTGACTATGTTCTCCTCTCTGTAGCCGTTGTCACGTTTCCCAACAGCCCCATTCCTCAATTTATCTCAGGAATTATTATTATTATTATTAAATGCTAAGCTACAATCCTAGTTGGAAAAGCAGGATGCTATAAGCCCAGGGGCCCCAACAGGGAAAATAGCCCAGTGAGGAGAGGAAATAAAAAAGTAAAATATTTTAAGTATAGTAACATTAAAACAAAAATATTTCCTATAAAAACTATAAAAAAAACTTTAACAAACCAGGAGGAAAGGAAACTAGATAGAAGTGTGCCCGAGTGTAACCTCAAGCACGAGAACTCTAACCCAAGACAGTGGAAGACCATGGTACAGAGGTTATGGCACTGCCCAAGACTAGAGAACAATGGTTTGATTTTGGAGTGTCCTTCTCCTAGAAGAGCTGCTTACCATAGCTGAAGAGTCTCTTCTACCCTTACCAAGAGGAAAGTAGCCACTGAACAATTACAGTGCAGTAGTTAACCCCTTGGGTGAAGACGAATATTTTATCATGACTATGTATTATTTTTTTCCCACTCTTCTAGACTTTTTTCCTATTCTCTCCTCATACACTTTTCGGTCATCATCCTCCTTTTTTCACTTTGTCTTCCCATACACCCTTCAGCCATTCATCTTCATTGATCTTAAGGTACTGACCCAGTACCCTACTTTCGATCTTGACACAATCTTTTGTACTAATGATTCCTTTTTCTCATTCACTGTGTGGTATATAGAACTTGTCAATAGTAGCTGGTGTGTGCAGTGCTTAGTTTTATTGGCCAAAAGTATTTTTGCACAGCTCAAGGTCCTCTCAACCATATTTCATCTAGTAACATTTTACTCTTCATGCCGAGACGTAGGATATCCTCTGTTACCTCACGTCACTTTCTATTGTACCAACCGTGTGTCACACGATCGTGCATAAATTATTTTGTATATATTATGCTTGTATCTGCGCTCTTCCCTCGCACTAAAAAGAACCAGAATAAACATGTCTGCGTTTTTCCTCTGTAACATTGTCTGTTTCTCGAATATGAAATTTCCTGTTGTTTTGAGGTTTTGTAAATGAAGGAGAGTGTTCTTTAATAAAGTTACTCAGTTATTCTTAATTTAAACTTGTAGTTCTTCATTTATCTTGATGGAACAACCTTAAAAAGGTGTAATTTACCGCTTCATTTGCGAAAGCTTTTTAGGCTTTATTACGTTTATGAGTTTGCAGATATTTAAGAGAGAAGAGAACTAATCTTCCTTTCTCATTACACTTTAGCACTCCCTCCTCCATCCTCCTGTTCTTCTTTCCTCCCTCTGTCCCCGTGCTCCCTCCCCCACTCCTTCTCTCTATCTCCCTCTTGCTCTGAATCTATCCCTCTCTTCCCCCTTTATCCTTCTTTCCCTCCTTCACTCTCGTCCCCACCCCAAAAAAAAGATGTATAACTTTTATACTGATAAAATATGATTCTAAAAATTTAATATCTTCGTGGATCCTGGGCAATTCTGAAGACAGATTAGAAGCTCTAAAAAAGCAATTTCTTGCAAGAGATTACTTTAATTGAAAGTGGACAGTGACTAAAATGTTCAGCACAAGTTTGGTAAAAGTTATTTTTTAAACGGCCGTACTAAATGATCCATTGAATTGGGAAATTTAAGTGTCTTAAAATAAAACTGATCATTTTGTTTTAAGACCATCCTAAACTTGATATTTTTTTCAAATAATGCATTGTATTCAAAAAACAAAGTGACATGAAGTCTATTTCTAAAACGAAAAGATGTATTATCGACATAACGTCTTTAAAATAAGGGCTTGTTAGTGAGTTTTTTTTTTCTTTTCTTTTTTTTTCTTTTTTATGTACTCAATTTCCAATTTAATTTTCAAATATGTTGAGATATGTGCAAGGGAAGAGGGAAAAGTTGGCACAGGCCACTTGGAAACTAAAGACACAAAATGGCCCGAAGAATTTTTTTTTTTTTTTTTTTTTTGACATATGCAATGTCCAATTCCATTTTTCATGGAATTGCAGTATGCGGAACTTTCCATTTCAAGTATTGTAATCTGTGCAATTCTCTGGATTTAATTAAATCTGACCTCTAAAAACCAAAATTTGATCCACGAACCAAGTTTCATACGTTTTGGGATTGTCATTTTTCACCTCTTTCAGTGTCATATAGGACGATGCCAGGGAGAGGGGGGGAGAATTTTTTTTTTTTTTTTTGAGCTAGTATACTTTAAAGATTAAATTCTGTCTGTTTTAGGTTCAATTCATTTGAAACTGAAAATTGTATATATCTCAATACTGTAAAGGAAAAGTTGCAGCTATCGCCATACCTTTGAAAATTTGATTAGACATTACACATGTCATAAAGTCTTATTTTCCTTTGGCCTGAAAATTTGATTAGACATTACACATGTCATAAAGTCTTATTTTCCTTTGGCCTGAAAATTTGATTAGATATTACACATGTCATAAAGTCTTATTTTCCTTTGGCCTGAAAATTTGATTAGATATTACACATGTCATAAAGTCTTATTTTCCTTTGGCCTGAAAATTCGATTAGACATTACACATGTCATAAAGTCTTATTTTCCTCTGGCCTGGTTTGTGTTTATAGTTTGCCCGTGGCCTGTGCTACCTTCAGCCTTCTCTTCCTGCCCAGATTCGCAACTTCTACCCGTGCCTTATCTTCCTCTCACCATCCCCTTTCACGCGTACAGTGTGTAAAAAAAAATCAAGAAATTTAACTCTCCAAACCCTGTCTGGTTCAAAACTCTTTTAATTCCTTTTTGGGGGGTGTCATATTTCTCCATTTATCCTTTTTTCTGTGTCATGCCCCAGGGAGAGGGGAAGATAGGGCCAGGATTGTGGCAGTGACTCAAGGGAGGAGGACGGTAGGCTAGATTCCTAGTAAACTAAAAATGCAAACAGCGCTATATATATATATATATATATATATATATATATATATATATATATATATATATATTTATATATATATATAATAGATATATATATATGTATATATATTCATATTTATATTTATATATATATATATATATATATATATATATATATATATATATATATATATATATATATATATATATATATATATATTTATTTATACATATATATATATATATTTATATTTATATATACAGTATATATATATATATATATATATATATATATATATTTATATATATATATATATATATATATATATATATATATATATATTGTTATGTGTACAATATCCATTTCAGTTTTCAAAGACATTGGGATATGTGAAATTTTCAGATTTAAATTAAACATGATCTTCAAAAGCCAGAATTTGACCCACTGATCTTGCTTGGGCACAAAGGCACAAAACTAGTTTCATCCGTCATATGGGAATGAATACTCTACCCCCCCCCCCCCCGCCCCACCACCCACCCACCCCTAGCCCTTAATCGTGATATCAGTGGAGGGGGGGGGACAAAGTGTCAAATTGTGGTTTTAGTAGGTATGGAATATGCTATAACAAAAAAAAAAAAAAAAAAAAAAAAAGTCACATTGTATCGCCCCTAAGATATATCGTAAACTATACTCCATTAGAATAGTAAATATAAATACTATATATCTTTTTTTTATGCACTGCTTAAACCAGGCAGATTGATTCATATTATTATTATTATTATTATTATTATTATTATTATTATTATTACTATCCAATCTACAATCCTAGTTGGAAAAGCAAGATGCTATAAGCCCAGGGGCTCCAACAGGGAAAAATAGCCCAGTGAGGAAAGGAAATAAGGAAATAAATAAATGAAGAGAACAAATTAACAATAAATCATTCTAAAATAAGTAACAACGTCAAAACAGACATGTCATATATAAACTATTAACAACATCAAAAACAAATATGTCATAAATAAACTATAAAAAGACTCATGTCCCCCTGGTCAACAAAAAAGCATTTGCTCCAACTTTGAACTTTTGAAGTTCTACTGATTCAACCACCCGATTAGGAAGAACATTCCACAACTTGGTAACAGCTGGAATAAAACTTCTAGAGTACTGCGTAGTATTGAGCCTCGTGGTGGAGAAGGCCTGGCTATTAGAATTAACTGCCTGCCTAGTATTACGAACAGGATAGTTTGGGTAGACTTTAACAACAATTCATACATTATCAGTTTCGACAATATGCATTAAACAGGAAGGAATTCACTTTTCAGATTACAAATGTTTGAAATTTTTTTCACGTATGAGAGAGAGAGATTGATTGATTGATTGATTTAAAGTTTTCAAGCATCCTGACATCTAAGGTCATTGACGCCGGTAACATTTAATTTATGTATACAAAAATAAAAAATAAAATAAAATAGAAAATAAAAGAGTATTCAATTAAAATCATAAAAGTTGAATGTCATAAAAGTTAAATAGCTTTCAGAAGACCTGCTTCTGAAATAAATCTAAAAATGCCACTTGCATAGTAGGACACATCATTTCCAAGAATCTTGGCAAGGATGAACCTGCCACCCTCACCTCGAGCCTCAAACAAATATCTATTCCTTAAGTTGTTATAATTGGGGCATTCGGTCAACACATGCCTCACTGTTAGGGGTACTAAACAGTCGTCACAATACATCATTGCTATCTGAATACAGTATATCTAAATGAGAGAGAGAGAGAGAGAGAGAGAGAGAGAGAGAGAGAGAGAGAGAGAGAGAGAGAGAGAGAGAGAGAGAAAGATTCATTATGGTAATACCTACTGTTCCTTATGAGTAGAATTAAATCTAGTGAAGTATATATGGATACTCCATTGACATTTCAATTACGGACCTGTCAACTCAACCCTATATTATTAGTGTTGAATCTAAGACATATTAATTTAGGAGAGTGTCACTCCCTCCTTCATTTAAAGCTGAGACTCTCTCCCTCCCCCTCTCCCTCTACATACACGCACACACACACACACACACACACACACACATATATATATATATATATATATATATATATATATATATATATATATATATGTATATATATATATATATATATATATATATATATATATTTCTTCGTGGCTGAGTGGTATGGTCACTGGCATACAGATATCCTGGACGAGGGTTCAAATCCCCGTCGGTCCGATATTATAGTCTTTGGGCGGTTCCGCCTGGGGCTCTGATCCCGAGGTCGTTAAGAGAATCCAGACTTTAATGTATTAATATATATGGCTTATTTGAAATATGAAAGAAACACGTTTAAATGTGCAAAAATTTATCATATATATATATATATATATATATATATATATACATATATATATATATATATATATATATATATATATATATATACATATACATTATTTCTATCAAACTTCATATGATTTCCTCAAAATATTTGATAAAATGTGTTTATTTTGTCGATGAAGTACCCCACCGCTGCAAATCACCCAGTCAGCCTATCAATAAACTCTCTCTCTCTCTCTCTCTCTCTGCATTCCACCAATTTTTCTATTCCATCGTTCTTGCCTCTGTCTCCCTTTCCCAGCCTGTGGAAATCTAAAATCTTAAAAAATGCATCGAGATAATGAATTCATTTCCCTGTAATTTCCTGGATTCAGACGAGACACTATAGTGTGGGGAATCAAGTAAAACACATGATGCCATTGATCTCATTCCAGGATAAGCTTGGTACAAATCTGACTCGTGTCCTTTTACTTGAAAAGAATAATCTTACTAATTTTCTTGTGGTCAAAAACAATGAGTAAGTTCTCATTCCAGGATAAGCTTGGTACAAATCTAAATCGTGTCCTTTTACTTGAAAAGAAAAATCTTACTCATTCTCTTGTGGTCAAAAACAATGAGTAAGTTCTCATTCCAGGATAAGCTTGGTACAAATCTGACTCGTGTCCTTTTACTTGAAAAGAAAAATCTTACTCATTTTCTTGTGGTCAAAAACAATGAGTAAGTTCTCATTCCAGGATAAGCTTGGTACAAATCTGACTCGTGTCCTTTTACTTGAAAAGAAAAATCTTACTCAGTTTCTTGTGGTCAAAAACAATTAGGGGACTCAGCAGTATGAAGCTTCATCTGTGGTGGAAATGTGGGAGGTTGGGCTGTGGCACCCTAGCAGTACCAGCTGAACTCGGCTGAGTCCCTGGTTAGGCTGGAGGAACGTAGAGAGTAGAGGTCCCCTTTTTTGTTTTGTTTCTTGTTGATGTCGGCTACCCCCCAAAATTGGGGGAAGTGCCTTGGTATATGGATGGATGGACTCTTAGTTACGTTTTACGTCCTGCAAAGTCGTAATCGAAATGAATGATTAAAATCAGGTAGAATTTAAAAAAACAAAAGAGTTGCGCGAACTTTACGCCTAGCACAAAAGCAGATATAGGAAGGACTATCAAGATCAATGGACCTACCATTCGGAATAATGTGCCCATCATGTTAAAAGGAATCTGCAACCTTGAAAATGTTTCAAGATAGGTTAAAAAGATACCTATTGGAAAATTGAAAATAGAATATTAGCTTCTTTATAATTAATCGTCAATACTTTTAATATATATATATATATATATATATATATATATATATATATATATATATATATATATATACATATACATATAGAATGTGGTTTTAAGTCTTAATGCTTTCAAAGGTGGGGTCTTGGTACAATAAGTTTAAACTTAAATTGGAAATAAAGATTTGTTATTATTATAAATCTCTCTCTCTCTCTCTTTCTCTCTCTCTCTCTCTCTCTCTCTCTCTCTCTCTCTCTCTCTCTCTCTCTCTCTCTCTCTTCCAAATCATCGGATGTAGATTAAAGGGAAAGAAAGAAAGAAAGAAAAACGCCCCTTCTTGCTGTGGAAACTTTACCCTTATTCCTTGGGGGTTAGGAATAATTCAGCCCCAGATAAATTCAGCGCCAAGAATAATTCAGCCCCAGATAAATTCAGTGCCAAGAATAATTCAGCCCCAGATAAATTCAGCGCCAAGAATAATTCAGCCCCAGATAAATTCTGCGCCAAGAATAAATCAGCCCCAGATAAATTCAGTGCCAAGAATAATTCAGGCCCAGATAAATTCAGCGCCAAGAATAATTCAGCGCCAGATAAATTCAGCGCCAGATACATTCAGCGCCAGAAGGTATTTTAATTCTCTCTCTCTCTCTCTCTCTCTCTCTCTCTCTCTCTCTCTCTCTCTCTCTCTCTCTCTCTCTCTCTCTCTCTACATTGAGAAGTATAAAAGAAAATGCAATGTTCAATTAAAGGTCTGAAGATTTATTACAAAACACTTACAAAATATTACTTGTCCTGTACTCACCATCCAATGGCATGAAGCTGTAACATCTCGCTTTTCCTGTTGAAAGAGAAAAGACAGGATTAGTCTAATGATTTTGTTACAAATATACATAATATCCTAAGTTCATATGGTAGCCAGATGTGGCATATAGGAAATGATTAGCTAAAACATTGTGAAAATCGGTATTATAACATATACACAGTATAATAATATAGATAGAAATAACTCAGATATAAATAGTTGTTGGATGAAATTAAAAAGTCAAGACGAAGAGACTTAATGGTATGTATAATAAACTAATTTCAAAAGTTCAAACTTACATCAAATGTTTTTATGTTGAACAGGCTGACATAAGTCTTTTTATAGCTTATATATGAAATATCTACCTTGATGTTGTTAATGATTTTAAAGTACTTTATTTTAATTGGTCATTACTTCTTATATAGTTTATTTATTTCCTTATTTCCTTTCCTCACTGGGCTATTTTTTCTTGTTGGAGCTCTTTGGCTTATATCATCCTGCTTTTTCAACTAGGGTTGTAGCTCAGCCATTAATAATAATAATAATAATAATAATAATAATAATAATAATAATAATAATGTCCCAATTTACAAGTTACTCACAAACACTACGTAACAAGACTGCAGTATCCTTGAACAGTTTCTGACCAATCTATACATACTACACTTCCTAAAAGGAGAATATTTGAACATCTGAAACCTATTCTACTGGTATAAACCTCATGACAAAATCTATGGAAATTTGTTGGCCTTTCAGGGAGATACTAAAGTCAGGCACTGGTGCCTGGGAGGCCGTTCAATAGCTCTGTGAAACTGAAGGAAACTCTGCAGTTTCTGTATGAAATGAAGTCAAATGATTGGACAGCAAGATGCAAGAATTGAAATGGACACTGAAGTAGAGTTCAAGGTTAAAATTTAGGTCCAGAAAGGGGTTGAAATGACAATGCAAACACATTGAAGTAATGCCTACAGTGTTCCTGCTTTAGGTGCATTGATGGCATTATTCCTCCCTATGGAGAAGGTGGCACTAAAATGGCTTTAATTAGAGTACTTTATAAATGCTGATTCGTCTTTCACCCTTCACAGCTTATACAGATAAGCAAGAGAATACAAGTTTGATGGGGAAGTAAAATCTCGAGTCCCTTCATGATAACAGCCAGAACATTCACGTTCACAGCCTTCTGAAGGGACTTAAAAATGTGAACTGGGAAGACCCTAAGGTACTTGTATAACAGATGTAGAAAAGGCAACTATAACGTTCAGGAGTTTTGGAAATTTATCAGAGAGAAATATTAAACAGAATACCCGTTCGACTACAGGATGCTAAAAGCCCAAGGGCTCTAACAAGGAAAATAACACAGCGAGGAAAGGAAATAAGGAAAAGTATAGAAAAGTGTGCCTAAGTGTACCCTCAAATAAAAGAATTACTAAAAGTCCAGCTTCAAACTAAAAAAAAAATGAAATAAAAAAGGCTATTCGACATATAATCTCTCTTACTTTGGTATGAGCATATCTCAGAAAAAAATTTGTTCGCTGGCACAGTTGGGTGATTTCGTCTGTGAAATATATGATAAAATTAACGTTGCTACTCTCCAATATTTTCTTCAAACATACCGTATCTGATAAGGTCAATCAGAAGTCAATTTCAACAATCTCTAACGAATCCCTACGACAAAATTTTCTCTCATGCAGTTGTTCAAACTCTTCTAGTGAGGGCATGAAACATACTCAAGCAGTACCAGAGACATAAAGGAAGCTACCATCAGCACACGTTGAGGTCCCTCCGTTTGACACAAGCTAAGTATGCTTCAATTTCTTTGACCAGCCTCTATACTTGGCAAATGGGAACTTATAAACCGAAGATACATAAGATATTCTTCTTTGTCTACATCTTTTCCCACTTCCATGTGGGGTCGATGTTTCTGACTAGCTTTCTCTATCTACCTCTGTCCCACACCTCATCACAGGTTAATCCCTTTGATCGAAGGTCATCCTTGATACAGTCCATCCACCTTCGCTTTGGTCTCCCTCTCCTTCTCGTTCCCTGTACTTCCATTCCCATCACCCTCCTCCCAATATACTGTTCATCTCTTCTCATGACATGACCGTACCACCTCAGTCTACTTTCTTGGATCTTATCTGATAGTTTTCTAAATAAATAAATAAATAAATGAGTTATTATCATGATTATTATTATTAATTTTAGTAGTATTATCATAATAAGTAGAGAATCACAATGAAAACAAAACGAAACAATATATTACAGCGTTATTACATCCTACGAGTTCCAGCCCACTGACCGTGTTTTGGTGTTAAATGATAAGCATTTCCTTCTTCATATTTAAGGCACACTTTAGATTCCAACGATATATATAATTCAACATCAAAGCAAATATATATATATATATATATATATATATATATATGCATATATATATATATATATATATATATATATATATATATATATATATATATATATATAGTAATGGAGGTACAGGGAACGAGAAGGAGAGGGAGACCAAAGCGAAGGTGGATGGACTGTATCAAGGATGACCTTCGATCAAAGGGATTAACCGGTGATGAAGTGTGGGACGGAGGTAGATGGAGAAAGCTGACCAGAAACATCGACCCCACATAGAAGTGGGAGGGGATGTAGACAAAGAAGAAGAAGAAGAAGAAGAAGAAGAAGAAGAAGAAGAAGAAGTAATGATAGATGAACATTAGGAATAACAGAATGGGTCCTTAAAGATTGCAAAAGAAGTAGAAGGAAGAGAAGACGATGGATTAACAAACTAAGAAAGTGAGCTAGTATAGACGGGCATAGAAAGACCACAAACAGATGCAAATGGAAGGACATGTCTGAGGCCTGTGTTCTGCAGTAGACTAGTAACAGCTGGTGTGATATATATATATATATATATATATATATATATATATATATATATATATATATATATATATATGTGTGTGTGTGTGTGTGTG
>NC_090761.1:74838178-74850678 GCF_036898095.1 Palaemon carinicauda | reverse complement strand
AAAGCTTATTCACTAGAAGCGAGATTCTTCGCACGCTTCCCCCACTCGAGGGCTGCTCGGGATTAACGGCCATTTCTACCATTTAAGAGTCTACTGATGGCCACTGATCCACTCCCTCTAACTCTCCATCAAGTTTACTGAAAACCTTTTCGAGATAAGTTCTCACGAGTAGAGAATGAAGTGTATATAAATACATATATATACATACGTACATATAGGTATATACATATTTATGTGTATTGTTACTCTTCTGGTAACAATGAGTATAGAGACTCAGGATTTAGTACATAAAGGAGATAAAACCTAAGTTAAACCTTGTTTTTTTTTCTTTATTTGAAAACAAAAAGACCAAAACAGCTTCAACTATTAGAACAAAAGTAACGTCAAAAATACTATTGAAACAAATTATAATCTAAGAAGCAAACTGTACCCCAGAAGAAGTGGCAAACCAACATTTCAAACAATCATAGTAAATTTCACGAGAATGCATAAGGGGAAACAGTTATATAACTAAGTAATAAAGATTTCATAACTTCCCTCCACTTGATAGGGGACAGCATTATGGATCCAAGTAATAAAAGATGATTCAAGAACCTTTATACACCAATTGTTACTATTCTGTTAACAAGAGTAGAGAGACTGTCGTCTTAATAGGATTTAGTACATAACAAAGGAGACAAAAACCTGAAGTTAAACCATCTTTTTATTTAAAAAATAAACGAATACCAAAACTTAAAAAACTTAAACTATAAGAACAAACTTCAAAAATACTATTAAAACAAAAAAAACCTAAGGAGCAAACTATACCCCAGCAGAAATGACTAACAGACCAAACAATCAGTAAATTTCATGAGAACAATTAAGAAACCAGAGTTGAATATTTCATAACTTCCCTCTGGGGACAGCATCATGGATCAAAGTAATAAAATATGCAAGTATCTTCATACACAAAGAATTACATACGGAAACAAAACGTAGACACCCTTAATGTCTGTCTGCAATACGGTTATATTTTTTATATGAAATATCACATGTTAATGTTATAGTGCTGCAGGTTACAGAGTTCGCCTTTAATTTGTTTTTAATTTTACTTACAAAATACAGATTAGTCAGAAAAACTTCATACAATGAGATGATTATTTATAAATTAAATATATAAATTAAATTTTAAGAATGAAAAATCCCAAACCTTCTCCACTATACTCTAGGAACTGAGGAGGCTTCAGTTTTTAATTAGAAAATGGGCGAATTAAATAAATAGCTAGTCTGCAACAGGCTTCAGTTTTTAATTAGAAAATGGGCGAATTAAATAAATAGCTAGTCTGCAACAGGCTTCAGTTTTTAATTAGAAAATGGGCGAATTAAATAAATAGCTAGTCTGCAACAGGCTTCAGTTTTTAATTAGAAAATGGGCGAATTAAATAAATTGCTAGTCTGCAACAAAACTGTTCCTATACCCACATTGTTATGTGTAAGTTAGTCGAATTCAGGTTCCTTCAACATACTTCAAAAAGGCTTTTGATAGCTTCAAAGGCACGTTGATAATCCTCTGTCCACTTCAGTCGATCTTAGAGCTGATAAAAATCTAGGTGCAGCAACTTAAAGGTTAGGACAGGACCTCCTATTAATCCAGCCATACCAATAACACCAAGCATTGCAGCGTTTATAGGAGTAGACAATTCTTTGTGGTATGTAACGTCAGCATCCTTTGGTGCAATTATTCCGCTCCAAACATCATGAGTCTTAAAGACATTTGGTAATTTTTTTTGGAAGGTTAACAATCACTCTTACGTTAAAGTGAAGAAACAGGTCCCTCTATATCCTTCATCCCGTAATTGTGTGCAGTCATCAATGACACTTACCCATCTGAAAATGAAATTAAACTTAAAGTTGCAACAGCATTTGTAATTTCAAAGGGAAGAACCGTATTGAAATGATACCTACAGATTACAGATATAAAAACTTTATTTTCAGTCATGAATACTTGGTATCAATCCTTTTAATATTAAAAATGTGGCATTTCCAACATCAATTATGTAAATAATAGACAAAAACACTTAACTGGTTTTGGACGAGGATGCAGGGAGAGACCCAGGTGGTGTCACTGTTCTACCAACTCATTCCTTATAAGAAACTAAAAAGTACCATAGCTTCAGTCTTAAAGAAGATAATTGTATAGTCTCCCTTCGACAGACTGGATTACTCACAGGTTTCAATACCATATGTGAAGCCACAGGTGAAGGTATCTGTAAATCCGAAATAATATTAATCAAACTCAATAACAGCTTAAATACCACGCTGAGGGACCTGGGAAATGTATTGAAGGTCCTGAAAGATTAGAAGGTCGGAATTACAGTCAATCTTCTATGGTAGTAAGAATTTAATTCCATCTTGAGCGGTAATGTTGAAACTAATTTCCACTACCTTCATACAATATCTTCATGAGATTCACAACTAGTTTAGGGTTTAAAATCTTCCAGGTGTGTAATTTTAATCATAATTACTTTAATATTATAAAATCAAGGTTTAATGGGATACCTCTAACAATTTCTAAAACACTAACTATTCTCTTAGAGTGACAGATTTAACCCACTTGTCAAAATAGTTAATCAAAGTAAGAGCATATTCGACACTATTTTTGTTAGTTTTAAAAAGTTACGAATGTTACTTCGAAAATATTCAGTGAGCAGCTTTTACTACTTACAAGCAGCCTCAGAGGTTCTTAACCAGCATGGTTAAATTAGTATACATAGGTAATTCGACCCTTACCCTTCAAGACACTGAACTAAAGGGGGTTACTTCTCTGGGATGCCACAAAATATATACAAATAAATAAGCTATGTACATGCAAATACCAAAACACCACCTATCACAAACGAAAAATGCTAATACAATAAAGCCATAAAATAAAGTTTCTTGCTGGGTCAACTTACTAAATACTGCCGATCTTTAGAGAGTAATCCTTAACACTTCCACAGAACAAGTGATTCTAAAGATAGTACAAATTCTAACTTCCAAAGAAGACTAAACTTCACTCCAGCAAGGAGAACTAAATACAAACAAAATCACTGTTCAAACAAGGATTACAGAGTAAATGCTATGACAGTACAATTAAGGGGGAACTACTCGAAAAAGACAAAATAAATATTACTTGACATTATTAAGCTAGCATAACATTGTGTATACAGTATATATATATATATATATATATATATATATATATATATATATATATATATATATATATATATATATATATATATACAGAATATCCAAACAGCTAAATTCCTTACATTTTATCTATTTTTGCTGATCACTTAAACGACCAACAGTGATTTGATTTATGTCAAACTTTTGTTGATATATTTCATAACTGAATTTTAAAGGTTTAAGATTTTAGCTTCCCAATGTGCATGTCAAAACTTTTCAAGATAAAGGAATGAAGTCTTTCGTCAAAATGACAAACTCCATTTGTCTGAATATATTTTTCTATGACGTCATGGTTGTAAACAACATGGGAAATGGAAATTGCCACGAATTTTAAACTATTGCATTAATTAAGATCATTTGATGTTTGTTAGACGACTTATAGTAACATTCAATAGGCGTAGATGAGCTAAACTTTATAAAGACACAAGCCTTTGATCATATAATTGTATCAGAGGTTGTGACAACCATTTCCATTTTCAGTTAGATTTACTCTTACATGTGTTTACAAGCTGCAGGATAACACGAAAATTAACGGATAATATAGGTTAGCCCAATTGTGAGACTATATGTAAATCATTATTTCTCATTTCATTTGATTTCTCAAATTTAATATCAATTTATGGTACATAAAAAAGAGTAATGAACCCAAAAACTGAATGTTCCTTTAAAGGAACGTGATGGAGCCACATGCAGTAGACATTGCCTTCATTTTTATTTCTATTGGATTACCTTAGGACCATATAGAATACATACTGTCGTCTTATATAATGACCAACAAGAACTTGGCTATATGATAAATAACCTAACCTGATAGTTACCTAAAGACCTTAAAGAATATTAGATAGCCTTACCTAACCTAACCAAACCTAGGCTACCTAGAAATAGGATATTTTACCCACATATACTTATATAACTTAGCATGCCTAACCTAACTAAACCTAGGGTACCTTAAAATAGGATATTTTTACCCAGATATACTTATATAACTAAGCATACCTAACCTAACTAAACCTAGGCTACCTTAAAATAGGATATTTTTACCCAGATATACTTATATAACTAAGCATACCTAACCTAACTAAACCTAGGGTACCTTAAAATAGGATATTTTTACCCAGATAAACTTATATAACTAAGCATACCTAACCTAACTAAACCTAGGGTACCTTAAAATAGGATATTTTTACCCAGATAAACTTATATAACTAAGCATACCTAACCTAACTAAACCTAGGGTACCTTAAAATAGGATATTTTTACCCAGATATACTTATATAACTAAGCATACCTAACCTAACTAAACCTAGGCTACCTTAAAATAGGATATTTTTACCCAGATATACTTATATAACTAAGCATACCTAACCTAACTAAACCTAGGGTACCTTAAAATAGGATATTTTTACCCAGATAAACTTATATAACTAAGCATACCTAACCTAACTAAACCTTGGCTACCTTAAAATAGGATATTTTTACCCAGATGAACTTACATAACTAAACATATCTAACCTAACTAAACCTAGAGTACCTTAAAATAGGATATTTTTACCCAGATAAACTTATATAACTAAGCATACCTAACCTAACTAAACCTAGGGTACCTTAAAATAGGATATTTTTACCCAGATATACTTATATAACTAAGCATACCTAACCTAACTAAACCTAGGCTACCTTAAAATAGGATATTTTTACCCAGATATACTTATATAACTAAGCATACCTAACCTAACTAAACCTAGGCTACCTTAAAATAGGATATTTTTACCCAGATAAACTTATATAACTAAGCATACCTAACCTAACTAAACCTTGGCTACCTTAAAATAGGATATTTTTACCCAGATGAACTTACATAACTAAACATATCTAACCTAACTAAACCTAGAGTACCTTAAAATAGGATATTTTTACCCAGATAAACTTATATAACTAAGCATACCTAACCTAACTAAACCTTAGCTACCTTAAAATAGGATATTTTTACCCAGATATACTTACATAACTAAGCATACCTAACCTAACTAAACCTAGAGTACCTTAAAATAGGATATTTTTACCCAGATATACTTACATAACTAAGCATACCTAACCTAACTAAACCTAGGGTACCTTAAAATAGGATTTTTCAATATTAATCTTACCCGATAATCATGTAGCTGTCAACTCCGTTGCCCGACAGCATTCTACGGAAGGGATACGCCAGCGATCGCTATACAAGAGGGGGGTGTACTCACCAGCGCCACCTGTGGCCAGGTACTGCAGTACTTCTTGTTGACACCACCTCAATTTTTCCTCTGTCGTGCCTCCGGCTAGACCTACATGGATACGCTGTTGATTCTGGAGTTTTTGCTCACGATTTGGTGATGTATTTGCTCTAGAGTTTAGCTTTCGCTATTCAGGAAGTTTTATCATTAGCTTAGCTAGTTTTTGGAATTAATTTGATTAATTATGGTGACGAAGAGAGTATGAACTCTCTTTCACTTTTAAATGGCCGACCCTTCCCTTAGACGGAAGTGTTGGTGTCTAAGAGAGTATAGACTCTCTTTCTTAATTTTGCTTAACAAAAGTTATAGATTTATTTTATATCTCTCCGCCTTTTATAGGCCTCTTCGATTAACTTCCTTTTATTATAAACTTATTAAAATTAATTTTTATATTTGTTTATATTCGACCTTTCCTAATAGTAGGCGGTCTTTTCTTGGTACCGAAGTTAATTAACATTGAGCCCGTCATTTCGGTTTTACCTGTTAACATATTATGCTATTTTAATGTTTTTGAAAGAATTTCTTTGATAGTCTCGTACTGTTTTCAAAGTTGAACTAACGTTTTGTTTTGTCTCTGCAGTTGTTGACGTTCAGAACGTTCAACTTGCGCTCTATCGTTACGATAGAGAGAGAATTTTCACGGAGTCACGTTGCAGTAAGAGTAAACCGTTTCTAGCGTTTTGTTCATTCTTTCTTAGCTTAATGGTTTTAATTCTAATAAAGGAACTTTTTATTTGGGAAATCTTTCAGTTTTTTTCCTTTAACAATAATATGTTTTAACGATATATATGATTGGGCTCTTCTCTCAGGTTCTAAGTCAAGAGAGAGAGAGAGAGAGAGAGTTAGAGACGGAGGGAGAGAGAGGAGGATAAACGTTTCGTTCAAGCGAGTAACGTTGTTATCGTTTTTGCTCTTCTCCCTAGTCTCTTTAGGGGAAGAAGGTAAACGTTTATAGAGTTTTATTCTTGTTCTCAAGCTTTATGCGGTGAGAGATTTTAAACGTAGTTTATTTGATCTAGTGTTTAGTCTCTTTCCAGCCACTGAATTATTTATCTTTCATTAGATTTTTCTGTTACATTGTAATTCTGTTTTCGCAATTACTAACTTTTAAGGAAGGATAGAATTGCGTGTTTCAGGTACAAACCACTTAAAGTTTCGAGTTCAGTGAAATAAGTGCAAACAGAAAATCAAAAGTGATAAGTGATAAGCGCAAAGTGTTACAGTGTTGCGTTCGAGGGTTCGTCTGTTCGTGCCAGTTGTTCGCCTAGTCTGGGACCTCTTACAAGCTCCCAAGCCCAGGGGAGAAGTAATGTCGAAGGACTTATGGGTTCAGCAGGCCTTGATCGACGAACAGACGTTTTCCCTCCGTGGTTTCGGGTGTATCTACACACGTTGCCGACGTGATCACCCCACCCACACAAAGACGAGAGAGCCCTTTTATTCCTCGTCTTCGGAAGAGGTTTCTCGCAGAAACCATGGACCAAATCTTGCAGCTTTTAAGTGCAAGTCGGTCCCTTCCGCACAAGTCCAACTCCTAGGTGTAGCCATTAGCCCTGGGTCAGTTCGGACTTGCTGCAGTACGACAACTGCACACCTCCCAGAGAGGCAAGGTGGTATCGCAACAGGCAGTAGCTCCGTCTGTTGCCGCACCAGCTGTTTTAGACCCTCAGTCTCAACGGACAGTAGCTCCGTTTGTTGTTGTCTTTCTTAAACTCTAGTGGTCTATGCTGCAGACAATGCAGTCTCAGCTTGCGGTGTTGATGCAGGAGTTTCAGGCAGAGAAGGTTAATACACCTCCTCCTGCGAACGCTCCTCCTCCTCTGCGCAGTACAATCTGCCAGACGTATGAGGTTGAGGTTCCTCAAGCTACCTCCATGCGTGAGCTGCCGCGTTGGGAGTTGCCAGATACCAGCGCTGTGCAGCAACCTCCACTTTCCTTGAGGCAGGAGCCTCTTACCACGCAGCAACCTCCTCAACAATGGGGGCAGGAGCCTTATGCCTTACAACCTCCTCTACCCTTGAGGCAGGAGTATCTTGCATTACAACCACCCTCGAGGCAGCAACCTCTTGAGGTACGACAACCTCTACCATCCTTGAGGCAGCCACCTCAACTCTCGCAGCAACCACCTCCACTTTCCTCGAGGCGAGAAGAGGCAAGCTCCTCAAGAACCTCAACTCGTGAGTCAAGAGCCTCTCTCTGCGCAGCCACCTCAACCCTTGAGGCAAGCGCAACTCTTGACAGTGCTGCCAGGTCAAGTTGGACAAATTACCTTAGATTCGTCCACGAAATTACCCCATTTTCATCAATATTTCCCTAGATAATTTTTTATTTGTATATAATACAATAACACTGATTCCTACAACCTTTTTGTCTTCAAGAGACAGGTTTATCACTTCTTAAAGGGTTGACTTTCCGCTAGCAGCTATCTATCTCAGTTTTTGAGCCGTGGGCTATATGAAAGCCAAGAGCTTATCCCATCAGCTTACAACTTAAAAAAAAAAAAAAAAAAAAAAAAAAAAAAAAAAAAAAAACATTAAATGGAACAATCAATAATACTCACTTGTATTCTTTTTTTTTAATGTTTTATTAATAAATTTACATTCTAATTTCATTAGAAGGGGCTAGTGTTCGATCCCAAGTATGAGGTAGAAATTTATTTCTATTTGAACACGATGTTGTGTTGATATTTATCCATATTGACTCATTAGAGGTAATTTGAATGAATTACTACCAATTGTGTCACGTGGTGGCCCGGGGAAATCTGGTAAAACTCTCTGGTAAAGAGACTGATGTCTCACCAGGTAAATCCTCGGACAGCTAGATTAGTGTCAGGTTCAGATTTCTTTTAAGCAGCATGAGCCTCATCCCATGCAGCATGAGCCTCATCCCATGCAGCATAAGCCACACGCCATGCAACATGCTCTGCTTACCTTACAGCATGCTCTACATACAGCATGCTCTGCATACAGCATGCTCTGCATACCTTACCGCATGCTTCTCAGTCACACATCTTTGGTTGTTTCCAACTCACTAGACTGTCAAGCAGTTTCATAACGTTGCCTTCTAGTCTGCTGCTATTGCACCAGTGAAACCCTCACTGAGAGAACTTAGCTTTTCTCGGATATGGTTCCTGTAGATGAGAAAGTGCTATTCTCCCTCCTTCTGATATTCCCTTGAGGACTCTGTCATTTGGAGAGGAGCCTTTAGCTGCGTAGCCTCCTATGGACTTTTATTTAAGCATAACATGCTTCCAGGGAAGGTAATGGTTCCACTTCAGTCGCTAACCCCGTCTGTTACCACACCTGCTCCCATAGACCTTGAGCTGTGTTGCAAGACATGCAGTCCAAGCTTAGTCCTTGTTAGAGGATTTTTTGTTTACGGAGTCAGTGTGTCACTGGGAAGACGTTCAACAACCAGCAGAAGTGACTTGTTGTGACGCAGTGCGGCAACCTCAGCAACCCGATAAGGAGTTGTCTGTACGACCCAGACAGTCTAGACAGCTTCGGGTTGTCACTGTACTTCCTCGCTTCCCCATGGTTGACAGTTCACAGACTGTGCAGCAGTACCATGATCTTGTGTCCGGCTCCGTCAGACGACTGGCTTTTAAGAGCTCCCACAAGTCGTCGCTGTCTGGAGATTCTCAGATGGACTATGGATCTGACCAAGGAACTGGGCCTCCTGGTCAATTTTGAGGAGTCCCAGCTCGTCCCATCCCAGACCATTGTCTACCTGGGTATGGATCTTCAGAGTCGAGCTTTTCGGGCTTTTCCGTCGGCCCCAAGGATCTTCCAAGCCCTAGAATGCATCCAGAGCATGCTGAGAAGGAACCGATGCTCAGTCAGGTAGTGGATGAGTCTAACAGGGACACTTTCATCGCTGGCCCTGTTCATCGTGTTAGGGAGACTCCACCTCCGCCCCCTTCAGTATCATCTAGCTGCTCACTGGATAAAGGACATGACGCTAGAGACGGTCTCAGTTCCTGTTTCCGAAGAGAGGAGGCCTACTCTCGCGTGGTGTAAGAACAGCTTTCTTCTCAAGGAAGTCTACCTTTGGCTGTTCAGAAACCCGACCGCCGTCTCCTCTCGGACGCATCAGACACGGGCTGGGGTGCGACTTTGGACGGACAGGAATGCTCGGGAACATGGAATCAGGAGCAAAGGACACTTCACATCAATTGCAAGGAGTTGTTGGCGGTTCATCTGGCCTTGATAAACTTCAAGTCCCTCCAGCTTAACAAGGTGGTGGAGGTGGACTCTGACAACACCACAGCCTTGGCTTACATCTCCAAGCAGGGAGGGACTCATTCGTGGAAGTTGTTCTAGATCGCAAGGGACCTCCTCATCTGGTCAAAGATCGAAAGCTCACGCTGGTAACGAGGTTCATTCAGGACGATATGAATGTCATGGCAGATCGCCTCAGCCGGAAGGGTCAGGTCATCCCCACAGAGTGGACCCTTCACAAGAATGTTTGCAGCAGACTTTGGGCCCTGTGGGGTCAGCCAACCATAGATCTGTTCGCTACCTCGATAACCTAGAGACTCCCGTTGTATTGTTCTCCGATTCCAGACCCAGCAGCAGTTCACGTGGATGCTTTTCTGCTGGATTGGTCCCATCTCGACCTGTATGCATTCCCGCCATTCAAGATTGTCAACAGGGTACTTCAGAAGTTCTCCTCTCGCAAAGGGACACGGCTGACGTTGGTTGGCTCCGCTCTGGCCCGTGAGAGAATGGTTCATAGAGGTACTACAATGGCTGGTCGACATTCCCAGGACTCTTCCTCTAGGAGTGAACCTTCTACGTCAACCTCACGTAAAGAAGGTACACCCAAACCTCCACGCTCTTCGTCTGACTGCCTTCAGACTTTCGAAAGACTCTCAAGAGCTAGGGGCTTTTCGAAGGAGGCAGCCAGAGCGATTGCCAGAGCAAGGAGAACATCCACTCTCAGAGTCTATCAGTCTCAAGGGGAAGTCTTCCGAAGCTGGTACAAGGCCAATGCAGTTTCCTCAACCAGTACCACTGTAACCCAGATTGCTGACTTCCTGTTACATCTAAGGAACGTAAGATCCCTTTCAGCTCCTACGATCAAGGGTTACAGAAGTATGTTGGCAGCGGTTTTCCGCCACAGAGGCTTGGATCTTTCCACCAACAAAGATCTACAGGACCTCCCTAGGTCTTTTGAGACCTCAAAGGAACGTCGGTTGTCCACTCCAGGCTGGAATCTAGACGTGGTCCTAAGGTTCCTTATGTCATCAAGATTTGAACCTCTCCAATCAGCCTCTTTTTAGGACCTCACATTAAAAACTCTTTTCCTCGTGTGCTTGACAACAGCTAAAAGAGTAAGTGAGATCCACGCCTTCAGCAGGAACATAGTTTTCACATCTGAAACGGCTACATGTTCCTTGCAGCTCGGTTTTTGCTAAAACGAGCTTCCTTCACGTCCTTGGCCTAAGTCGTTCGAGATCCCAAGCCTGTCCAACTTGGTGGGGAATGAACTGGAGAGAGTACTTTGCCCAGTTAGAGCTCTTAGGTACTATCTAAAAAGGTCTTAACCTTTACGAGGACAATCAGAAGCCTTATGGTGTGCTATCAAGAAGCCTTCTTTTCCAAGGTCTAAGAACTCAGTTTCTTACTATTCAGGCTTCTGATTAGGGAAGCACATTCTCATCTGAAGGAAGAAGACCTTGCTTTGCTGAAGGTAAGGACACATGAAGTGAGAGCTGTGGCTACTTCAGTGGCCTTCAAACAGAACCGTTCTCTGCAGAGTGTTATGGATGCAACCTATTGGAGAAGCAAGTCAGTGTTCGCATCATTCTATCTTAAAGATGTCCAGTCTCTTTACGAGTACTGCTACACCCTGGGACCATTCGTAGCAACGAATGCAGTAGTAGGCGGGGGCTCAGCCACTACATTCCCATAATCCCATAACCTTTTAACCTTTCTCTTGAATACTGTTTATGGGTTGTACGGTCGGCTAAGAAGCCTTCCACATCCTTGTTGATTTGGCGGGTGGTCAATTCTTTCTTGAGAAGCGCCGAGGTTAAAGGTTGTGATGAGGTCCTTTAGTATGGGTTGCAGCCCTTGATACTTCAGCACCTTAGAGTTGTTCAGCCTCCTAAGAGGAACGCTGCGCTCAGTAAGGAAGACGAACTTATTAAAGGCAGAGTAATGGTTCATGTCGACTTCCTTACCAGGTACTTATAATTTCATTGTTATTTTGAATAACTGATAATATGAAATACGGGATACTTAGCTTCTTGATATACATGTACACTGGTTTTCACCCACCTCCCTGGGTGTGAATCAGCTACATGATTATCGGGTAAGATTAATATTGAAAAATGTTATTTTCATTAGTAAAATAAATTTTTGAATATACTTACCCGATAATCATGATTTAATTGACCCACCCTTCCTCCCCATAGAGAACCAGTGGACCGAGGAAAAATTGAGGTGGTGTCAACAAGAAGTACTGCAGTACCTGGCCACAGGTGGCGCTGGTGAGTACACCCCCCTCTTGTATAGCGATCGCTGGCGTATCCCTTCCGTAGAATTCTGTCGGGCAACGGAGTTTACAGCTACATGATTATCGGGTAAGTATATTCAAAAATTTATTTTACTAATGAAAATAACATATTTTTACCCAGATATACTTACATAACTAAGCATACCTAACCTAACTAAACCTAGGGTACCTTAAAATAGGATATTTTTACCCAGATATACTTATATAACTAAGCATACCTAATCTAACTAAACCTAGGGTACCTTAAAATAGGATATTTTTACCCAGATATACTTATATAACTAAGCATACCTAACCTAACTAAACCTAGGGTACCTTAAAATAGGATATTTTTACCCAGATATACTTACATAACTAAGCATGCCTAACCTAACTAAACCTAGGGTACCTTAAAATAGTATATTTTTACCCAGATATACTTATATAACTAAGCATGCCTAACCTAACTAAACCTAGGGTACCTTAAAATAGGATATTTTTACCCGGATAAACTTATA
>NC_090761.1:74828178-74833178 GCF_036898095.1 Palaemon carinicauda | reverse complement strand
ATATTAAAATAATAATAATAATAATAATAATAATAATAATAATAATAATAATAATAATAATAATAATAATAATAAATGATAAATAATTAATAATAAAAATATATCACTAATAATAATAGTAATAATAATAATAAAAATAAATGTAATAATACTAATAATAATGATAACAATAACAATATTAATATTAATATTGATATTAATATCGATATTGATATTATCATTAATATTAATATTAAGATTATTCTTAATATTAGTAATGATAATAATAATAATAATAATAATAATAATAATAATAATAATAATAATAATAATAATAATACTGTAATATTAATATTAATAATAATATTAACTAACATTAACAAAAATATTATTATTATTATTATTATCAATATTAATATTAATATTATTATTATTATTATTATTATCATTATTATCAATATTACTATTATTTTATTATTACTCTTAGTATTGTTATTATAATTTTTATTATAATAATAATTAATAATATCGTTATTAGTTTTACTATTATTATTACTATTATTATTATTACTATGATGATCATGGAGATTAATGAAAATATTATATTTTGCATTACTATTATCATTGTTATTATTTTTTATCATTGTAATAAATGTTATTATTGTTTATCATTGTAATAATAATAATAATAATTATTATTATTATTATTATTTTTATTATTATTATTATTATTATTATTATTATCATTATAATTATAATCATAATTATAATTATTATTTATTTTATTATTATTAATTTTATTATTATTATTACTACTATATATAAAATTATTTATATTATATTATTATTATTCATATTATTAAAATCATTATCATTATTATTAATATTATTATTGTTATTATTGATATTAATATTATCATTATTATTATTATTATTATTATTATTATTATTATTTTTATTATTATTATTATCATTATTATTATTATCATTGTTAATGTTATTACTATTAATAATAATAATATTATTATTATTATTATTATTATTATTATTATTATTATTATTATTATCAATATTACTATCATTATTATTATTTTTAATATTATTATTTTTATCATCATTATTATTATTATTATTATTATTATTATTATTATTATTATTATTACTTTTATTATTATTATTATTATTATTATTATTATTATTATTATTATTATTATTATCTTTATAATTATTATTGTTATTAATATTTATATGATTATCATAACTAATATTATTATTATCATTATTAATACTATTAATATTATTATTACTATTATTTTTGTTTTTATAATTTATTATTATTGATATTATATTTATTATTATTATTGTTAACATTAATTTCATTATTATTATTATTTTTATTATTTATAGTATTGATATTATCACTTTTAGTATTGTTATTATTGTTATTATTATTATTTTTATTATTATTATTTTTATTATTATTATTATTATTATTATTATTATTATTATTATTATTATTAATTTATATAGATATATATATATATATATATATATATATATATATATGTATATATATATATTGTCTGTATATATATATATATATATATATATATATATATACATATATATTTTATTTGTAATAAAAATATACTTAGTATATTCATTAATAATGATATTTAAAATGAAAATAATAATAATAATAATAATAATAATGATAATAATAATATTAATATTGATACTAATATTATTATTAATATTAATATTAATATTATTCTTACTATCATTATTACAATTATTATTGATATTGATATTATTAATAATAATAATAATAATAATAATAATAATAATAATAATAGTAATAATAATAATATTAATAATAATAATCATAAAAAAAGGGTTCTCTCCAGGTTGAGGGGGTGAATTTTCCCAATTGTTTATTTCTTTGCTAAAAGTCTTCCTTTTACCTATCAGAAGGCCGTGATATGTGTAGAATTCATCTCCAGCCTCTATAATGCCCCCCCCCCCCCTGGTCATCAACGCCCCCCTTATGTTAATAGAAAAAATACGAAATATCATTAGTAATTTTCTAATTTTTATAGGTTACCCCTTTAAAACTGTTCAAATACGTTTTCTCATATCAGTGATATCAAAGAAAATGGGCTCAGGGGAGACTATGATTTTATATCCAATATTTTCGTCATCAGACAAAAATCGTAATTTCTCGTTTTTTCTTTTTCGGGAGAGGGGTGTATTTCTTTGCTTGTCCTGCTCTTATGCCTTAAGTAATATAATATTTAGATGTTGTAGGCCATTAAGTGACATAATACCTAGAAAAACACAGAAGGTTTTTTCCCTAAATCGAAATTTTAATTTTTGGTGAATATTTATTTTTAGGTATCCCTCCATCACCAGCCGGGGTTTCACTACCTAACCTCCTCGTTTTTTTCTTTCTGTGTGCTTATTTACTGTTCGATTTTGATAAAACTTGGTCTGCTTGTTCCATATGGATAAACAAACATAATGACAGAGCGAATTTCAATTCAAGACATTAGTTTCTCACTGGTCACCAAACAACTTTAAGTCACTAGCTCCAATTTTCACATTTTTATTCATAAAATCCTTTATTTTCCCTGTAGGATGATAAAACTTACAGAGGATATGCCTTATTATAGTGCTAATAATGCCTCAAAATTTCATTAGCCTGTCTTGATTAGTGTATTTTTGGCAAATATTTTTACAATTAGCACCCTCTCAACCCGTAGGCTACCCTTAATAATGATAATAATTATATTTATAATAATATTTCCAATGTTAATATCGATATTATTAATTTTAATATTAGTAACAATATATGTATGTAAAATATGGAAAAATATTGGTAATGTAAATATTGATATAAATATTATTAACATATATTAAAAAATTAATCTTGGTGGATGTGTAAAATTTTAATACTAGAAATAAATATAGTACAAATAACAGTTTTATTAAGAGGAGACGAAAACCATTATTACTCAATACAGAATAAATTCTTATATTTTACCGATGAATAGTTAAATGTGGATATCAAACACCGTAGATGTTTTTATTTTATAAAAAAAAAAAAATAATAATAATAATAATAATAATGATAGAAAATTAATAATTAATAATAATAATATATCACTAATGATAATAATAATATTAATATTAATATTAATATTAACTAACATTAACATTAATATTATTATTACTACTGGTGCTATCTATATTATTATTATTATTATTATTATTATTATTATTATTATTATTATTATTATTACTACTGGTGCTATCTATATTATTATTATTATTATTATTATTATTGTTTTTATTATTACTACTGGTGCTATCCATATTATTATTATTATTATTATTATTATTATTATTATTATTATTATTATTATTACTACTACTACTGGTGCTATCTATATTATTATTATTATTATTAGCCTATTATTATTACTACTGGTGCTATCTATATTATTATTATTATTATTATTATTATTATTATTATTATTATTATTATTATTATTACTGGTGCTATCTATATTATTATTATTATTATTATTATTATTATTATTATTATTATTATTACTACTACTGATGTTATCTATATTATTATCATTATCATTATTATTATTATTATTATTATTATTATTATTATTATTATTACTACTACTGGTGCTATCTATATTATTATTATTATTATTATTATTATTATTATTATTATTATTATTACTACCGGTGCTATCTATATTATTATTCTTATTACTATTATTATTATTATTATTACTACTGGTGCTTTCTATAATATTATTATTATCATTATTATTATTTTTATTATTATTATTATTATTATTATTATTACTACTGGTGCTATCTATATTATTATTATTACTATTATTATTATTATTACTACTGGTGCTATCTATATTATTATTATTATTATTATTATTATTATTATTATTATTATTTTTGTTATTATTATTATTATTATTATTATTATTATTGTTATTATTACTACTGGTGCTATCTATATTATTATTATTATTATTATTATTATTATTATTATTATTATTATTATTATTATTATTACTACTACTGGTGCTATCTATATTATTATTATTATTATTATTATTATTATTATTATTACTACTACTGGTGCTATCTATATTATTATTATTATTATTATTATTATTATTATTATTACTACTGGTGCTATCTATATTATTATTATTATTATTATTATTATTATTATTATTATTACTACTACTACTACTACTACTGGTGCTATCTATATTATTATTATTATTATTATTATTATTATTATTATTATTATTATTATTATTATTATTATTATTACTACTGGTGCTATCTATATTATTATTATTATTATTATTATTATTAGTATTATTATTATTATTATTATTATTATTATTACTACTGGTGCTATCTATATTATTATTATTATTATTATTATTATTATTATTATTATTATTATTATTATTATTATTACTATTATTATTATTTTCATTATTATTATGATTATTATTATTATTACTACTGGTGCTATCTATATTATTATTATTATTATTATTATTATTATTATTATTATTATTATTATTACTGGTGCTATCTATATTATTATTATTATTATTACTATTATTATTATTATTATTATTATTATTATTATTATTATTATTATTATTACCTCTGGTGCTATCTATATTATTATTATTATTACTACTGGTGCTATCTATATTATTATTATTATTATTATTATTATTATTATTATTACTACTACTACTACTACTGGTGCTATCTATATTATTATTATTATTATTATTATTATTATTACTGGTGCTATCTATATTATTATTATTATTATTATTATTATTATTATTACTAGTGCTATCTATATTATTATTATTATTATTATTATTATTATTATTATTATTATTATTACTACTACTGGTGCTATCTATATTATTATTGTTATT
>NC_090761.1:74613178-74773178 GCF_036898095.1 Palaemon carinicauda | reverse complement strand
TTATTATTATTATTATTATTATTATTATTATTACTAATACTACTGGTGCTATCTATATTATTATTATTACCTCCGCCAGGAGGTTATGTTTTCGGTTCGGTTTGTTTGTTTGTTTGTTTGTTTGTTTGTTTGTTTCTCTGTTTGTCTGTCTGTCTGTGGACAACGTAGAGGCCACATTTCTACACGGAATCACTTCAAACTTGGCCAAGTAGTTCCCCAATGTGTATGGAAGAACTGATTAAATTTTGGTCAAGGTCACCCCAAGGTCAAGGTCACAGGGGTCACTGGTGTCACTATGACATAAGTGGCCATATCAAGAGACAGAAATAAAGCACTGACTTTTGCATAAGCCAACAGGGAAGTCCTAGTCCAGGCGCAACCCATGGGTGATGTTCAAATTTATAAAGGTCAAAGGTCAAGGTCATATTGGTGCATTATATCAATGTCATATTAAGTATCAGTGGCAAATGAACAAAGATCACTTGAAGGTCAAAAGTCAAGCAGGTCACTTGAAGGTCAAGGTCACGTGAAGGTCAAGGTCACGTGAAGGTCAAGGTCACCTGAAGGTCAAGGTCACGTGCGGAGGTATGTCCTCTACGAGGACCATGTCCGCGTTCAGGACTTGCTCACTTGTTATTATTATTATTATTATTATTATTACTACTGGTGCTATCTATATTATTATTATTATTATTATTATTATTATTATTACTACTGGTGCTATCTATATTATTATTATTATTATTATTATTATTATTATTATTATTATTACTGGTGCTATCTATATGATTATTATTATTATTATTATTATTATTATTATTATTACTGGTGCTATCTATATTATTATTATTATTATTATTATTATTATTATTACTACTACTGGTGCCATCTATATTATTATTATTATTATTATTATTATTATTACTACGACTGGTGCTATCTATATTATTATTATTATTATTATTATTATTATTATTATTATTATTACTACTGGTGCTATCTATATTATTATTATTATTATTATTATTAATATTATTATTATTATTATTACTACTACTACTGGTGATATCTATATTATTATTATTATTATTATTATTATTATTATTATTATTACTGGTGCTATCTATATTATTATTATTATTATTATTATTATTACTACTACTGGTGCTATCTATATTATTATTATTATTACTATTATTATTATGATCACTACTGGTGCTATCTATATTATTATTATTATTATTATTATTATTATTATTATTATTATTACTACTGGTGCTATCTATATTATTATTATTATTATTATTATTATTACTACTACTGGTGCTATCTATATTATTATTATTATTATTACTACCGGTGCTATCTTTATTATTATTATTATTATTATTATTATTATTATTACTACTGGTGCTATTTATATTATTATTATTATTATTATTATTATTATTATTACTACTGGTGCTATCAATATTATTATTATTACTATTATTATTATTATTACTACTGGTGTAGAAAATAATTTATCGTAAACCAAAATTGGAGAAGTTGAAAGTGATTTCTTTTGTTAAATATAATAAATATCAAACCTCTTAAATATTATTCGTAATATTATTTTTGTCATGTTCAAGTGTAGAGCGGGGCTGACTTTAGTTCCTCTAAACAATCTTGTTATTAGTGATCTGTCGCCTAGTATTGTTTTTAAGGTGAACTGCTTGTTTACGCTGTTGTCCGAGAGCTGGAAGTTTTTGTCAAGGCGATCGGAGTTTCCAAGTCAGTTCTCAGACAAATTCCTTCTTGTATGGTGGACGTTTTTACAACTCTCGGTCATGGAAGGATAAACCCCTAGTGATACCGACACTATGCCACTTTGGGGGGTAGCAGGAGCAACAGTAATTCAGTGAACGGCAGGAGTATTGAGGTGAGTCAGCCTTTTCACATCTGAACATGAGTTGATTTGATACCCTAGCCATAAGGATTTAATACATTTGATTAAATTAGTTCCCTTCTCAAGACCTTGTTAAAAATAAATCTCGGGATCAAAAGAAATTACTATTTTTCCAATTTTGTTTTCGGTTTTCTTTTTTATAGCGTTAAAAGTTATGTTTTTTTACAGTGGATTGCCACTTTTATTGAAAATTCATTAATTGTTATTCGTGGATTACCACATTAGGCGATTAGCCATTAAGTTTCGTTTTTGGTGGATTACCACTTTTATTGAAAATTCATTGTTATTCGTGGATTACCACTTTAGGCTATTAGCCATTAAGTTTCGTTTTTGGTGGATTACCACTTTTATTGAAAATTCATTAATTGTTATTCGTGGATTACCACATTAGGCTATTAGCCATTAAGTTTCGTTTTTGGTGGATTACCACTTTTATTGAAAATTCATTAATTGTTATTCGTGGATTACCACATTAGGCTATTAGCCATTAAGTTTCATTTTTGGTGGATTACCACAGTTTATGAACAAAATGTTTGTGTTTTTAAAATTACAAAATCGAATTCTATCGAAGGTAATTTTAGTGAACAGATTCCCGTTTTGAGTTTTGTTTTTGTTAATACGGATTCCCGTAAGTAATTTAGTTTCCCTTTTACCTGACCAGTTTTACAGGGAGTGTTTTTTTGTTTTTCAGATCCTGAGAGACATGATAGTCATTGGTAGGGGCTTGCTTCATACGGTTGTTTTCCGGTGAAGTAAGTTACTAACTTGAGGGAGGCAGGACAGCAATTAATCGTCTCGGTTGTCTCAACCAGTAATTTTTATAAAAAATATTAATTTAATTATTATAACTGGACTTTAAAAAACTTCTTGCTTCATTTACCTCACTTTATTTGTTTTTTACCTTGCCATTGATAAAATAATGTGTATGGAACCCCTGGGGGGACTTGAGAAGAAATTGCTGCCTGCTGCCCTTCCTTCGGTGTTGTTTAGTGTCGGTGTCTTTGAGCATATTTTGTTAAAGGTTACATGAAAATCGGTGTTTTAGGCCATAGTTACGTTCGGGACTTGCAGCAGTTAGGTTATTCGTGTTTGACATACGGTGATCTTAAAGTGCCTGTTGAATTTTTTGCATTTCCTGGATTCGGATATAGAAACTTTATACTTAATCCGAAGTTGTTGGACGATTTGTCTGAATATAATCCAGAAGTGACCGTTGTATTTTTGGGTGGAAACGATATAAAGGAGAATGTGGATTTGGATATTGTTAAAGCAGATTGTGAACGTTTTTTTTGCTATTTTGAGATTAAGGTTACCAAATTCACTATTTGTTGTTGCTCACGTTGAAATTCGCCACTTGAAAAGTACTAATAGACACGGCACCCCTTCTGCAGATTTGTATAAGAAATTAGCTAGAAATTTTAATAAGTGGTTAGACCGTCAACCCTTTAAATATAAAACTTTGTTGATTAACGGTTCGTCAAAACTCGATGACCCTAGCTATTTTAAAGCTGACGGCATTCATTTAAATAGAGGGGGTTTAGACTGTCTGTTTCAGTGGATTTATAATTGTTTATCAGACATTGTAAAAGCAAATTCCTAATTAAACATGACGTCTGAATTAAAGTTGTTGATCAATTCCCGAAAATATATTCGCAAGTTAGTAACTGAATGTTATAATAAAAGGACTAATTATTGTCAGTTAACTGAATTGGAAAAGAGTAAGATTAAGTCAGAGTTACAAGATCATTTAGAATCGCTTAAAAAGTATAATAGTGAAATTCAAAGGCTCAAATGGTCTGAAGAGGAGGATGAAACATGGCTAAATGCCGAACTTGATTCCTGTGAAAGTTATGTTGTTAAAATTCGGGAATGTACTGCTGAGCTTACACGAAATGTTTCCCCTTTTAATGTTAGTGTTGATACTGCCCGAAGTTTGTTGAAGAGTCCCACTGCTCCGCTTCCAGAATTTCGTAGCCAAGAAGGGGAGGATCTATTGAAGTTTTTTAAAGATTTTGAAGACATAACGTCTGTTCAAATATTCAGAATATGACAAATTTATTCTGTTAAAGCAGCAAATCAGTGGAAGGGCCTTAGTACTTTTAGAATCATTAGAATCGGACAAGAAGGGTTATGTTCATGCCAAGAAATTACTAACAGAGGCCCTAGCTTCTAAAGACCTCAGAATTTTTAATACCATCAAAAAAATCTCTGAAATCAATATGAAATTAGAAAGTGACCCATTTGAATATATTTCACAGATAAGAAATCTAACTCAAGCAGCTGAAAGTTTGTCTCTGGGACGTGAGGATTTTTTGAGGTATTTTTTCTGGCAGGGCTTAGATAATAGTTTTAAAGTACACTTAACCCAGATTACTAATTCATCAAGGCCAACATTAAAGGAAATTAATGATAATTTCTTTGAGGCCTGTGAAAGATTTAATGAGCAAAGTAAGAGGTCTAATGTAGGAAATAAATTGCATGATAATCATAATCATAGGAAAAATAGTGCAAGTTATGCTGCTAGTGTTAGTTCCATAAGGAAACCGTCAAATTTCTTTCCTTGTGTCTTGTGTACCACAGAAGGCAAACCCGCCTCGCATCCTATTTATAAATGTGAAATTTTTTCGGATGTTACCACTAAGCTTGACAAAATTCAATCTGTAAATGGGTGTTGTAAGTGTGCAAGCTTGAGTCACACTACTGACAAATGTAACTTTAAATTTAAGATGAAATGTAAGTTTTGTAAAGCATGGCACTTTAGTTTCCTCTGTAAGAATAGTAAAAAATCAGCATCTGCTAATAATAATAGAAAATCTGAATCTCCTAAGACTTCCTCGAAAAAGGATAATAAGAATTCGTCCATGGAATCTTATAATAACGTAGTTATAATGAAGGCTCTTAAAAGTAATTTGGACTGTGATTCCAGCATTCTCCCTACCTTTTCTTGTAGCATCCGAAACAGACGCATAAGAGCATTGAAGGATGATGGAAGTCAGTTAAATCTGATTAGTGAGGAACTAGCCAATGCTTTGGATTTAAAGGTATTAAAAGCCAAGGTTGAATTGAGAATAAATGGTATTAATGTTTCTCAGAAATATGCCTCAAAATTAGTGGAATTTGAAATTATAATTGGTAATGCTATTCACAAAATAGAGGCATTATGTATCCCATCTATTAACATAAAGTTGAAATTAAAAGGTTTGGGCAAAGTGGTTTACGGTTTCCAGACGAAAGGGTATGTGTTGGTTGATGAGTTCCTAACGCCTAATAGTGATTGCATTGAGAATATTGATTTGATTTTGGGAACTAAATCAGGATATTGTTTACCACTCACAGAAGTAGTTTTTGGTAGGAATAGCAGGTCTATGTATGCTATGACCCCGTTTGGTGTCCTCCTTAAAGGTGAAATTGACACCTTATTGAAGGATATTCCTTATCTACATCCGTCCTCCTCGGTTATAAATTGTCTCAGTATGTTACTGGTTTGGGTGTAAAGATAGATAAGCCGTGTTCTCTGGATAAGTGTGAAGTTGATTATCCTATTAAGGTTTCAGAATTCAGTGTAATCGATGAAAAAGGTAATGTAATTCGTTCAGAGTTAGATAAAGCCACAGATGATGTGCTTGCCAGTATTTGTAATAAATATATTCACTTGGACAATGAGGTTTATGATTTGGAGAATTCAGAGCTGCATGATCAGCTTGTCAAATTTTGTTTGGATCACACTATTCAGAATGAGGAGGGTAGATTAGTTATGCCACTTTTGTGGAATGCAAAAGTATCTCATATGCTTGGTAGAAATTTTCATTTGGCTAAAGTTATTTTGGAATCTAATCTTAAAAAACTAAAGAGAAATCCATCTCATTTACAGTTAATGAATGAAGCCCTAAAAGAACAGGAAAGGGTTGGAATAATAGAAAGGATTCCTAATCTTGACCAGTTTGTACATGAACACCCTGAACACTCTTTTTTGCCTCATATGGGTGTGTTCAAATTGAATCGTGAAACTACCAAATGTAGAGTTGTGTTTCTATCAAACTTGTGTGAAAGAAACTCAACCAAGGGTCAGACAATAAGTCATAACCAGGCCATACATGCAGGTCCATGCCTAAATCAGAAACTTTCTTCATCATTATTACATTTAAGGTTTGATAAATTGTTAGTATGCTTTGATCTATGTAAGGCCTTTAACCAGATTGCATTAAGTGATGTTGATGCTAATAGACTTTGTTTTTTATGGTATAAAAATGTTGAGAAGGGAGATTTTACCATTGTTGCATATCGGAATGTTAGGTTGAGCTTCGGCTTAAGATGTTCCCCAACTTTGTTGATGCTCGGTCTTTACAAGATTTTGATTTTAGATGCTGAGCATGATGAAAACCAGTTGAAGGAGTTGAAAAGGTGCATTTATTCTTTGTCTTATATGGACAATTGTGCTTTTAGTGCAAATGAAATTGAAAATCTGCACTGGGCATATTCTGTGGTAGGATCTATATTTTCTCCTTATGGTTTTGATTTACAACAGTTCGTTACTAATGACAGGTCCCTACAGGGAGAAATAGATACCTGCACAGGTTCTGAAACGAGAGAGGTTGTTAAACTTCTTGGTATGCAGTGGAATCGAACACTTGATTGTCTGTTGGCAAATAAATTTCAGTTGAATGGTAAGGCTAAAACTAAGAGGGAAATTTTAAGTACCATTGCCTCTCACTTTGATCTTTTTGGTATTACTGGTCCCATCCTAAATCGAAGCAGATTATTTCTTCATGGTCTTCAGTGTGATAGAAATTTAGGATGGGACGATCAATTATCACCAGAGTTACGTAAAGAATGGCATAATATTGCCAATCAGGCCAATTCTGCTCCTGATATTGCTATTGATAGATTTGTTGGACGTAGGGATGGAAAATTTCATTTGGCTGCTTGCTGTGATAGCTCTAAATTACTATATGGTGTTGTTGTGTACATCATTGATATTGATTCTATGTCGTCAAGTTTTGTGATGGCAAAAAATCGTATGATAAATAGGCAGTTGGAAAGTAAAAGCATTCCATCTTTGGAGATGCAGGGAGTAGCCTTTGCAACGGAAGTGGTTTTAGATTTGTATAACGAATTAGCTGGACCATTATGCATCAATCCTTTAAATGTTGTTGGCCTTCATGTGTTTTCAGATAGTCAGGTAGCGCTCTCTTGGTTGAATTCGTCTACTAATAAATTGTCAAAAATGCAGAAACGATCAGTTTTTGTGATGAATCGAATTCAGCATGTAGAGAACTTATGTGCAAAACACCCCCTCCATTTTGCTTTTGTTGGAGGGAATGAAAATCCTGCAGATGCCATAACTCGTTGCCTTTCATATCGTAAGTTGATGCAAACCAATTTCTATTCTGGTCCTGAATGTTTTAAGGAAAAAGAAACCTTCCTATGTAGTGAAAATGGTAATTTATCATTTATGGTTCCAAATCCTTATGCAGAGTGCAAGCTGGATAATAGTTTAGAAATAGAGGAGTCTGTGTGTACTAGTTCCAATGTTGTGGCCATGTCAGATAATTTTGAATATTTTCTTAAATTTGAAGAATTTTCCAGTTTTGATTTACTTGTATCTATTTATGAGAAAGTTATTCTTTTCGTAGAGAAGTTAAAGGGTCGTTTGAAAGCTAAGGACTCCAATAAATTTGCTCACTTAGAATTAAAGAGCAATAGTATACATGAAAGAGCTTGCAAGTTAGTTATACTACAGGATCAACGGGCACATTTCCCTGAGGTTTTTACATATTTCAGCTGTTCTATTCAAAGAAAAAGACATGCCTAACATAGTAGGTCAGCTTAATGTTTACGTTGACAACGATGGTTTGCTTAGAGTACGTAGCAAGTGTGACAAACTCATTCGGAGACATGGTTTTCCTTTGTTGCTGGCTAAAAATAGCCATCTAACTTCCCTGATTGTGCATAACCTGCACAAAAAGCTCAACCATACGGGATGTTACTCTGTTTTGTCAGAAATGAGAAAGCGGTTTTACGTACCGTCATATTTTTCAGTGGTTAAGAGAAACCTTAGAGAATGTGTTTTTTGTCGTAGGTTTAAGTCAAGAACCATCAGTATTAATCAATCTCCCTAGGGAAATGGAGAGTGTCGCCACCTAATGTCCCCTTTAGATATTTATTTATGGATTTCATTGGTCCATTGAGCGTTAAACAACAGGGTAAGAAAGGAAAAATCTATCTACTATGTATCACTTGTATGTGGAGTAGAGCAGTTAATTTGATTATTTGTTTAGATCTTTCTGTTAAAGAATTTCTTAGAGCCTTTCAGATTCATTGTTTCCAGTTTGGAATCCCGGAATATTGTATTAGTGACCTAGGCTCCCAATTAGTCTCTGCCTCTAATATAATTATTGACTACATCAAAGATCATGAGACTCTGTCATATTTTGAACGCAATGGGGTCCAATCTTTAAAGTTTGACCAATTTGTCAAGGGTCATAGTCAGTTAGGTTCGATGGTGGAAGTATGTGTTAAACTGGTTAAAAGATTGATCTATGGAGCTATTGGTAAGAATGTCTTAGAATACCATGATTTTGAGTTCCTAATTCAACAAGTCATTCATTTAGTCAATCGTAGGCCAATAGCATTTAAAGAAGCCTTAAGGGATCAGATTGGCGATGAGATTCCAGAACCTATCACCCCAGAAAATTTGATTCATGGGTACGATCTGATATCGGTTAATATAATTCCCGAATTGCATGAGGGGAGAGACCCTGACTGGATTCCTGAAAATTATTCTCAATCAAAGTTTAAGCAAGATTGCAATCAATTGCAAAAGGTGAGAAACAATTTAGTTAAACTATATCAGGAAGAATTTATTGCTAATCTAATACATCAGGCTGTAGATGTCCCTGATAGATACAAGCCAGTCACTCATAATAAGATCTCACCTGGAGATATTGTACTGCTTAAGGAAAATTTCACTAAGCCAAATGACTACCCGATGGGCGTTGTAAAAGAGATTTTTACAAATACTTTGGGTGAGGTTACTGGTGCCACTATCCTTAAAGGGAAAACCCAAGAACTTGTGAAGAGACATTCGTCAGTCATTATCCCACTTCTCACCCGGAAAGATGAAATTCCGAATAATTCTAAGGTTGATGTACAGGAGTCTCGAGTACCCAAGGATACTAGAGTTAAACGCCAGGCTGCTATTGACAGCTCGGAGCGGACTAGAAAAATCTTGGAAGCCTAAAATGATTTAGTTTCGGGTGAATAAGAGAATCTTTACTTGTAAATAGTTATTATATAGAGTATTTGGTTGGACATTTAACTGTCAATAATGTCATGTTATATTTAAATTTTAATATACCTTAGTATATTGAATGTATTAAATATTTTTTGTAATTTAATGTTTTCAACTTTTCTTGTTTTGGGGATCCCATTTATCTTGAATTTCTGTATTCAATTTTAGTTTATATAAATAAATTGAATCCCCTCCCCCCAGTGTAGAAAATAATTTATCGTAAACCAAAATTGGAGAAGTTGAAAGTGATTTCTTTTGTTAAATATAATAAATATCAAACCTCTTAAATATTATTCGTAATATTATTTTTGTCATGTTCAAGTGTAGAGCGGGGCTGACTTTAGTTCCTCTAAACAATCTTGTTATTAGTGATCTGTCGCCTAGTATTGTTTTTAAGGTGAACTGCTTGTTTACGCTGTTGTCCGAGAGCTGGAAGTTTTTGTCAAGGCGATCGGAGTTTCCAAGTCAGTTCTCAGACAAATTCCTTCTTGTATGGTGGACGTTTTTACAACTCTCGGTCATGGAAGGATAAACCCCTAGTGATACCGACACTATGCCACTTTGGGGGGTAGCAGGAGCAACAGTAATTCAGTGAACGGCAGGAGTATTGAGGTGAGTCAGCCTTTTCCCATCTGAACATGAGTTGATTTGATACCCTAGCCATAAGGATTTAATACATTTAATTAAATTAGTTCCCTTCTCAAGACCTTGTTAAAAATAAATCTCGGGATCAAAAGAAATTACTATTTTTCCAATTTTGTTTTCGGTTTTCTTTTTTATAGCGTTAAAAGTTATGTTTTTTACAGTGGATTGCCACTTTTATTGAAAATTCATTAATTGTTATTCGTGGATTACCACATTAGGCTATTAGCCATTAAGTTTCGTTTTTGGTGGATTACCACTTTTATTGAAAATTCATTAATTGTTATTCGTGGATTACCACATTAGGCTATTAGCCATTAAGTTTCGTTTTTGGTGGATTACCACTTTTATTGAAAATTCATTAATTGTTATTCGTGGATTACCACATTAGGCTATTAGCCATTAAGTTTCGTTTTTGGTGGATTACCACTTTTATTGAAAATTCATTAATTGTTATTCGTGGATTACCACATTAGGCTATTAGCCATTAAGTTTCGTTTTTGGTGGATTACCACTTTTATTGAAAATTCATTAATTGTTATTCGTGGATTACCACATTAGGCTATTAGCCATTAAGTTTCGTTTTTGGTGGATTACCACTTTTATTGAAAATTCATTAATTGTTATTCGTGGATTACCACATTAGGCGATTAGCCATTAAGTTTCGTTTTTGGTGGATTACCACTTTTATTGAAAATTCATTAATTGTTATTCGTGGATTACCACATTAGGCGATTAGCCATTAAGTTTCGTTTTTGGTGGATTACCACTTTTATTGAAAATTCATTAATTGTTATTCGTGGATTACCACATTAGGCTATTAGCCATTAAGTTTCGTTTTTGGTGGATTACCACTTTTATTGAAAATTCATTAATTGTTATTCGTGGATTACCACATTAGGCTATTAGCCATTAAGTTTCGTTTTTGGTGGATTACCACTTTTATTGAAAATTCATTAATTGTTATTCGTGGATTACCACATTAGGCTATTAGCCATTAAGTTTCGTTTTTGGTGGATTACCACTTTTATTGAAAATTCATTAATTGTTATTCGTGGATTACCACATTAGGCTATTAGCCATTAAGTTTCGTTTTTGGTGGATTACCACTTTTATTGAAAATTCATTAATTGTTATTCGTGGATTACCACATTAGGCTATTAGCCATTAAGTTTCGTTTTTGGTGGATTACCACTTTTATTGAAAATTCATTAATTGTTAATCGTGGATTACCACATTAGGCGATTAGCCATTAAGTTTCGTTTTTGGTGGATTACCACTTTTATTGAAAATTCATTAATTGTTATTCGTGGATTACCACATTAGGCTATTAGCCATAAGTTTCATTTTTGGTGGATTACCACAGTGTATGAACAATATGTTTGTGTTTTCAAAATTACAAAATCGAATTCTATCGAAGGTAATTTTAGTGAACGGATTCCCGTTTTGAGTTTTGTTTTTGTTAATACGGATTCCCGTAAGTAATTTAGTTTCCCTTTTACCTGACCAGTTTTACAGGGAGTGTTTTTTTGTTTTTCAGATCCTGAGAGACATGATAGTCATTGGTAGGGGCTTGCTTCATACGGTTGTTTTCCGGTGAAGTAAGTTACTAACTTGAGGGAGGCAGGACAGCAATTAATCGTCTCGGTTGTCTCAACCAGTAATTTTTATAAAAAATATTAATTTAATTATTATAACTGGACTTTAAAAAACTTCTTGCTTCATTTACCTCATTTTATTTGTTTTTTACCTTGCCATTGATAAAATATTGTGTAATTGGCATATATATATATATATATATATATATATATATATATATATATATATATATATATATATATATATAACTCACAGGGAAACGTGATGCTAAAATGAAAATTGCCGTGAATTACTGACTAATGTAGTTTCGTCTTACTACATACATACATACTGCTTACATACATACATATATACATGTATACATACATACATACATGATAACCAATTAAAATCACTACGAATTAAATAAATGACATAAACAACTGACATGACTGCAAAGGGTAATTGCAGTAAAATTCCTTAGACCTATGTTTGCAAACTTCCTTTGCTGGTAGATGCAAAATGCAATTCAAACAAATACAGCTGATTTTGAAAGTATAATAAGTGTCAATTAATTTAGTAGCATATTGCAAGCACAGCAAGCAGTTGACATGAAATACGAGGTGAAATTCATTGGGTACTTAAACAAATTAGATGCTACGGGTTGTGGCTTCGTGAGCTTACGAAAAATGTTTACCAAAAATTTTCAGAATTATACAGAATTTGTCTTTTTAATGAAACGTACATTTTTATGAGCATTATGTATATAAATACCATTTCCTAACGAAAGAAGGGATAACTGTTCCTATATATGTAGTTATACTAATAGGCCTATCCTAGAGAACTGAAATGAACTTACATAACCTTATATGAATAGAATGGTTTTAGCTAAAGCCACATTCCTATCCCTAGGCCTACTGATTTTTATAAACGTAAATTCTTATAAATATTATGTATATAAATACCATTTCCTAACGAAATAAGGGATAACTGTTCCTATATATGTAGTTATACTAATAGGCCTATCCTAGAGAACTGAAATGAACTTACATAACCTTATATGAATAGAATGGTTTTAACAGAAGCTACATTCCTATCCCTAGGCCTACTGAACTTAAGCACTGAAATTTCCGTATTTTATCTTAAATACATAGAATGTTTTCGTATACAAGTACAAAATCTAAGCATTGCTTTGTATACATAAAAACATAGGTCTATTCCAAGTAAAAATATGACTTGTGGTAGAACATTAGTCAATTTGTAAAGGTGAAAATATATGCTTGTCTTATACATTCTTAAGTGTTTAGAGTATCATACACAGTATTCCATGTTAATTGACAAATATACATTGCCCGAGGATTTAGAAAACAAGAAAGTCCATAGTTACTTCTTGGAAACCTCAATATCCTAAGTTTTATATTTTATCATTTTACATTTATTTATTTTTTTATAAAAATACATATACACACATACATATAATTTACAGCGCAGAATTACATAATTTTGTTTTAGTTATGCTGTATTTATCATAGTTTTTTATATTAGCAGTCTAGGCGATCGTAGATGTGACGTAACAATGATGCCAAAGTTCTACTTTTTAGTTTAGTTTTCTAATAAAATATGCTTCCAGTCGTTGACTAGTAGTATATATATATAAGATGTAGCCCTTAATATATCTTTTATTCGTTTCATTTATCTATGATTCAAATTTCCCTCGTAGCTAATAAGAAAACTAAACTGAAAAGTAGAATGTTTTTCATCATGACGTCACAGCTGTTGATGATGAAAAAAAATGATGTATACAATACAGCATAGATAAATGAAACGAATAAAAGATATAATAAGGGCTACATCTTATATATATATACTACTAGTCAACGACTGGAGGCATATTTTATTAGAAAACTAAACTAAAAAGTAGAACTTTGGCATCATTGTTACTGATTTAGTTTGAGTTCGTACGGGTGTGGATGTGTGTTTCAGTGCTCTGTATCGAATCTGGCTTTAAACGGAATCATTGTGTATTTCGTTGTTTGTACTATGAAAAATCTCTTTGTGAGTGTTTGCTAGTATTGATATTAGTGAAATATAGTGCTAAAAATCAGTGGTTTCCTTGTATGTGAGGTCTGTAGTGAAAGGCCTGACCCAGCATTTTTGCGTTGGGGTGGGGCTACTTGAAAAGTTCATTGAAAAATGATTCTATATGTCTTTCCTTAGAAAACGAAAAGGAAGACGTAATCCCGTGAATGATCTCGGTCTATTTATGACTGAAATTGACGAGATACTCACAGGAAGGGAGGAAAGTATAATGGCAGCAGCTTATGAAGAATGTGATGACGGAGGCAATCGTGGCATGTGTGGGCACTGTGAGTCCTATGTCGATGATGGGATGCAATGCGATCAATGCCGAAGATGGTACCATGATGAAGTAGCTTGCTCTAATTTAAAAGATGGTTCAAGTACTCTTTTAAAAAGCAGGAACATCATTTATAAATGTCCAAAATGTGTTGAGTCTGCATGTGTTGATGACATAACGAGACTAAGCATCATCATAGAAGAGATGAAGGTAAATGTACAACAACAGATGTCTGGTTTTATGGATATGATAACTGCTCAATACATGGATATGCGTCAAGAAATTGTCGAGCTGAAAGAGAAACTTATGGAATACGAAAAAGAGAATGTGACCAAGACTACATATGCAAGTAAGTTGAAATCAAGAAACACTTTGGTTATAAAATCTACGGAGGAAAATAAGAAGGCTTCAGATATCAAGAAAACTATCATGAAGAAGATAACCACGAATGTCGAACAGGTCAAAACCTCTAAACAAGGACACTTGGTAGTTAATTTTGCGGATAAAACTGGGTTAGAAAAGGCTAAAAATGACTTAGAAGAGGTCAAGAATGACATTAAGGTAGAAGTAGATAAAAAGGATCTACTTAAACCGAAGATCAAGGTCTGCAATATTGATGAAAATGAAGATGATATAATTGCCAGTATAATGGAGAAGAATGAATGGTTGAATGATATATGTGAAAATGAAGAAGACTTTAAATTGATCAGGAAGTTTAAATCAAGACAAAGCGGTAAATTACACGTCATTATAAAGTGTAGTCCAACTATCAGGAAAGTCTTCCGTAAAAGAGATGATAGAGTATATACCACGCTTGGAGGATGCTGTAAAATCTATGATTCCTACAATGTATTTCAGTGTTATAAATGCCAAGAATTTGGTCATACTGCTGAAAATTGTAGCAAGACTCAGGTATGTGCCAAGTGTAGCCAGGATCATCGAACCACGGATTGTAATGTAAATACGTTAAAGTGTCATAACTGCACAATGAGGAATTACAATGATACGAATCATAGGACATATGATGATAACTGTAAAGTATACAAGGAGGAGCTTACCAGGATACAAAATAGAACCGATCATGGAGTCTAGCCCATTGGTTAAGTGTGGTCTGATAAATATTCAATCGGTGGGGAATAAAACCTTAGAGATTAGAAATCTTATAAACGAAATGGAATTAGATTTATGCTTATTAACGGAAACTTGGTTGCAGGGAAATATTAGTGATAACTCAAAGATTCAGGAGATGACGCCGTGTACTCATGATTTCTATCACGTACCAAGAAAGAACAAAACTGGAGGAGGAGTGGGTGTCTTTGTGTCGAAAACTTTCTCTAGGGTTTCTATCATGAATGAAATGGTATTTGAAACGTTTGAATATATCTGTTTAAAACTGACAAGAAACAATAAGGTATTGAATATAATATCATTATATAGACCACCAGCGAGTAATATGACTAAATTCATTGAAGAATTTAGTATTCTTGTGGGTGTGGTGGACGATATTAAAAATACATTAATTGGTGGAGACTTCAACTGTTGGGTAGATGATGAAAATGATAATAAGGCTAAAGAACTCAAGGAAGTACTTGAGATGTTTAATTTAATAAACAGTGTTTTGGTATCAACGTCAGTAGGTGGTCATACACTCGACTTGGTCATATGTGGAAAAGACTCAGACCTAATAAAAAACCTTGAAGTGGAACCAGACTTTGAGATCTCAAAAACACATAAACTCATCACCTTTAATGTTAATATAAATTGCACCAGAGTATTGAAAAAATGGATCACATATAGGGAACGGGAAAATTTTGATGCTGAGAATTTTATTGAAGCTAGTGTAGCGCAAATGTCTTGTGTGAACACACAATGTGAACATATGGTAGACATAGAATGTGTTGGGTGCTATACCAAGAAATACAACGACAATTTTGGAAAAATGTACGATACCATGTGTCCCATAAAGAACAAACAAATAGTGGTACGCGAAAATGTTAGATGGTATAATAGTGAACTATTAAAGGCAAAAAGACACAGACGTAAGATGGAAGGTAGATGGAAAAGAGCCAAATCCTTACAAGCCAGAAATCTATATAATAAGGCCAGAAATGACTATAACATCCTGTTAGAAAAAACAAAAAGAAAATTCTACAACGGCGAATGTAAAAAAACTAATAACATGAAGGACTTTCATAAAAACCTTGATGATTTGATGGGATTAAAGAAAAAATATGTCTTGCCTGACAATGTTTGTGCAGAGAGTTTTGCTATATTCTTTAGTGAAAAAATTGATAAAATCTATAGAGGCTTCCCCCAAAATCACTTGGAGGGACAGTCAGCTATGCCAGTGAAGGAGGGAAAGAAGTTAATAAAATTTAGGGAGATAAATATGTGCGACTTGTTAAAGGTTATGAGAGAGATGAAGAATACATATTGTGGAAACGACCCTTTCCCAAACAGTTCAATAAGTGAAGCTCCAAACAAACAAGTCGTATATAATATTTACCTGAACATAATTAACCTAAGTATATCGCAATCCTGTTTTCCTAGCTGTGAAAAAACTGCGTTGATCAAACCAATTTACAAAGGGAAAGGTGATGTAAACGAGCTAAATTCATATAGGCCCATTTCAAATTTATCCTACATGTCAAAGCTTATTGAAAAAGTCATAAGTGAGCAATTGTGGGCGCATATTGACGAGTTAGAGGTATTCCCGGAAAATCAATCGGCCTACAGAGCTAATCATTCTACAGAAACTACTTTGTGCTCAATAATGAATGATATGATAGGTCTTCTTGATGGGGGAAAGTGTGGAATTTTAATTATGTTAGATCTTAGTGCTGCTTTTGACACTGTTGTGCACGAATACTTACTTGACGACTTGAAGTCTATTGGAGTGACTCAGGAAGCACTGAAATTTTTGCGAAGTTACTTAGTGAACAGGAAGACTATTGTAGAAGTTTCTGGAAACTGATCCAATGAGAGAATACTTATGAAGGGTGTCCTGGGCCCTATCTTGTTTAACATATATACTATCGAGCTATCACACATCTTGAAAAAACAAAAAGTGGGTTTTAAACTATATGCAGATGATACTCAGTTTTACCTCTCAATTTCAACAACACAAGATACAGGGAAGAAAATTGATGAGATAATGACTGAAATAAAAACATGGATGCAGAGGAAAAAGCTCAAATTAAATGATGATAAAACAGAATGTATGTTTTTCGGCACAAGGGTGGCTTTGAAGAATTACCAGTTAATTCAAAGTATAAAAATTGGTGATGCTGATGTTGGGATTGTGCCTGTTGTGAAAAATTTGGGTGTACTGATAGACTGTAATTTGTCAATGAAGGACCAAATTGTGAACACAGTGAAAGTGTGTAACTATCACCTGAGAAACATAGCATTTATTAGAAAATATTTAACAGAGGGCAGTACAAAAATTTTAGTGGTGAGTCATGTAATATCAAGGCTTGATTATTGCAATTCTCTGTACTACAAATTGCCCAATACACTACTAAGGAAGCTTCAAAATGTGCAAAACCGGGCGGCTAGACTGATAAAAGGCATTAAATTTCGGGAGAGAATAACTCCTGCACTGATCGATCTACATTGGTTACCTGTTAAGGCTAGGATTGAATTTAAAATTTGCTTGTTGACTCACAAAGCACTTACAGGTGATAAGCCTAAATATCTTCGTGATTGCTTGATCCCCTACCCTGAAGCTACCAGCGCCACTGTAAGAGTTAGACATGCAGATGACCCACATAGACTATTCGAAATTAGTGTGAATCATGCAATAGGAGGAAGAACGTTCAGTTATGCTGCACCGAGACTCTTTAACGACCTTCCACTCGATGTCAAGAATAGCACAAATGTGGCTGCCTTCAAGAAAAACCTGAAGACTTATCTTTTTAGAAAGTGTTATAATAGTGACCTGAAAACTATTAAGCCTGAATACAAATGCTAGCGAAATAACTGATAACGATACAGAGCAAAATATTAACTGGAAAGGAATTATTTTTTCATACACCAAGGCCCGCCTAAACAGACCTTTAGTGTTTGATGGAGGGCGAGAAATAAACCTCTAAAAAAAAAAAAAAAAAAAAAAAGCCAGGCCGACGATTCCGTTCATCCAAGTCAACCTAGATTTAATTTTCTTAAAGTAATGACGTATAATCATTAATTTAACTTTTACTGATAAATTCCTAGCTGTATCAAAATTTTAGGTGTTAAGGGATGCCTTCCTTTAAAAAAGAATTTATAGTTTATTATTGCATTTTTCCGTACATAAGAGTATAAGCAGTCACAGTATTGATTTTCGTATTTTCATTTATTAAGGAGAAGCTGTCCAAACATATCATAGAAATATATAAGTAGGAGTAAATTATATATTTTCATAGTTATTAGCATATAAAACTTGGCAAAATACTCCTAAAGGAGGTAAAATAAATTACATAGTCTCCCATAAATTCTTTTTCTTTAAGGAAAGTTTGAATATCGTTTTCTTTAACTCTTATGATAGACTAAAGTAAATAGTTCCAGCATTGGTATGGCTGCGTTCATAGAGTAGAGTTTATGAAGGAAAAACAATTGTCTTGGATGTTTTATATTTTTATACATAGTAAATGATGAATTACCCTCATGATTATATCGTATTCGATCAATTTATTCATATATTTATTATAGATACTGAATTATCTTATTAAATAAGTGTTTTGAAATGGTGTTTCTAGTCCAATCAGAGCTCCACTTTTGAAAAAACGTAAAGATTTTAACCAATGAACGAAGCCATGGTATGCTGGAGGCCTCTGATTGGTTTGAGCAATTTTCCCGCCTGGAGCGTGAAAATTTCAGTCCAATTACGGACACACTACAAGAAGGTTGGATTTGAACAGTGCTAGTGTATCGAGATAATTTCAGGTAAAAATAGTGATTTAATGAGTTTTTTTTTTTTTTTTTTTTTTTTTTTAACTTTTCGTTAAGACGATCATCGAGTAATCATTATTTGCTTCGTAAAGGTGTTATTTCGCTGAAAAATTATGTATATTGGTTTCGAAAAGGGATATAATTTCGAAACAGGAACGGCCATTAAGTATTTTCCGGTGCTGACAATATTTACCGTTTATTAATAAACTGACACTTTTTTTCAGTTTATTTTAATTCCCACATACGGTGAAATTATCTAAGATGAAGGCCATAATCACTGTTATTATATTAATCTGGGTACGTTGATAATTCTTGACGGTTTTTAAACAAGCAATTAGCCTTTTATTGCCAGTCTTACGCTAAATATATTGAAGATATTCAAGTCTAGAATATTCATTCATCCATACAGGTGATGCTATTTAAGGATCGTATAATGGATAGTTTAGCGAGTTTAATTTCGTTGCGATGGTTGTTTTGATAAATGTACGTTTGTATCTCTGCCTGTGTGTATGTAATTTGCGTTTGTGATTTGCTTAAAACTAAAACTATTTGACCGAATCTTAGGAAATTTGGTGGGATGATTGGTCCCAATCGAAGAACAATTTGATTAGATTTTGGGAGTGATTGGGTCAAAGATCAAGGTAACGAAATGTTATAAACGTCTTTGCTATATCGTGGTAAATTTTTATCGGATTTTCATGAAACTATACCAAAATGTTCATAATTCAATTGCATATCTTGTGATATATAACAAGGTCAAGAAGGTCTTTACGTCCTTTTGCTATATCGGAGACATATTTCATGAAATTTGGTGGGATGATTGACCATGATCCAAGGACAATTTTATTAGATTTTGAGTGATTGGGTCAAAGGTCAAGGTAACGAAACGTCATAAACGTCTGTTTGCTATGTCGTGGTCAATTTTTATCCTATTTTCATGAAACTAATGCCAAAATGTTCATAATTCAATTGCCTATCTTGTGATAAACATCAAAGCCAAGGTCTTTACGTCTTTTTGTTATATCGTGGGCAAATTTCATGAAATTTGGTGGCATAATTGACCATGATCCAAGGACAATGTGATTAGATTTTGGAAGTGATTGGGTCAAAGGTCAAGGTGAGGAAAAGATCCAAAATGTCTTTTTGCTATATCGCGGTTAATTTTTATCCGATTTGCATGAAACTAGTGGTAAAATGTGCATAATTAATTGCCTATTTTGTTAAGTGGTGTTGGCGAAGGTATGTGCTCTACCGAGTACCCATTTTAGTTTGTCATGCTTTATACGTCATGATTGATTTGAGGAATTTAAAAGAAACAATCAAAATTAACTATTCTTTTAGCAGGATGTGTTCGCCTACAAGATTTACAATCTCATTTTCCTTGTTTCAAAATACTTAGAGTAGATATCGTTGAATTTCTGTGATTAAAATGCGTAATTGATTTAAAGTTAAGTTATTGAGATTTATTCATAAAATCTATATTTATTTATATCCCAGAAGATAGTGATACTTTCCTTACTTTGGAATACTTAGAGTAGATAGTCTTTTCATTCTTGTGCTTAAAATGCGTAATTGATCTAGGAAATTAATTTACTGAGTTTTATTCATAAATTTTATCTAAATTTATGCATAACATTTAGGGCTAAGGGAAATTAAATACATACGTCATCAGAATTTATTTTTTAGAGGACAAATTACGGACAGTGGTTTTTTTTCGGGTTATTTTCTGGAACATTCAATGAATTTATTGTTCAAAATTATTGTAGAATCGATTTTCCTGCGTTAACAATGCCCATTGCGTAGTTGGTACGAGATGTTGTCAGTGTTCTTAATATACTTTATTTTAATTGTTCATTATTTCTCATCGTTTATTTATTTCCTTATTTCCTCTCCTCACTGGGCTATTTTTTCCCTGTTGGAGCCCTTGGGCTTAAAGCATTTGGCATTTTCCAACTAGGGTTGTACCTTAGCTAGTAATAATAATAATGGTCTAACACGTAAAGCACGTAATTATATGCGAGATGTTGATTCTTTAAGAATTAAACGCAATTTAGCCAAACTTAACTATACGTACGCAAATAAATTAGGGTAGATAATGGATTTAGTAACATATGATCTATTGATAATATAGCACATTATATGGTTTGTGTAGATACTTTTATAATATCATTCAACTTTGCAGAAATTGCAATTATAAATAGAAATCTAGTCTACAGAACTTGATACAAATTTCTTATATATTCTCTCTCGAAAAAACTACTTCTCAATATTATCATTTTAAACTACGTTGATGTTATGTCAATTGTTACATATTCTTCCTTAAAAGCAATTTTCGTAATTAGTAACAAAGTTAGTAATAAGGAAACCATTCAATATATCTTGTTATAGATTTAGAAAATGAAAAACTACGTATAGTCAATCTTCGAAGCCTTTTCCTTTCCTAAATACTAAATGGTAGTTCATAACGCAGTAACAGGTTGTGTCACTTCTAAAGAAAAATAATTCTAAATAAAATAAATTTGCTTTTTATTGGGTTGATACCCGATCCTCACTGATACCCATTGTTGCATGTACCAGATCGCCTAAGTGTCTAATTAAGAAAAGTAAAAATACCAGAGAAGGCAAAACAAAAGTAAACTCGGTTGGTAAGAAGAATCAGCTTGTAGGGTGACACAAGGATTTTTTACCTCTCTCTCTCTCTCTCTCTCTCTCTCTCTCTCTCTCTCTCCCTTCTATTCGTACCTTACAACTCTCTCTCTCTCTCTCTCTCTCTCTCTCTCTCTCTCTACGTATTTTTCAACTGTCCTTCCATGTACGTAGTCTCTCTCTCTCTCTCTCTCTCTCTCTCTCTCTCTCTCTCTCTCTCTCCACACATTTGTTTCCTCTACTCAAGTCTCTCTCTCTCTCTCTCTCTCTCTCTCTCTCTACGTATTATTCAACTGTCCTTCCATTTACGTACTCTCTCTCTCTCTCTCTCTCTCTCCTCTCTCTCTCTCTCTCTCTCATTCGAAATTATAATAATTTTTTTAACACACTACGTTTATTCAGCCCCAAATCTATATATTTTCATAAACGTCTAGTATTTATGATCATAAATACTCTCATTGACACGATGCTATGACGTAACATTGACGTAACACCTCACTGAAAGTATGGGTGGTTTAGTCCAGTTTAGCAGGGAAGCCTGCCTATCAGTTACCAGCTGTCTAAAGGTGTTTTCTGTTTCCTTTTAGAAAGAGGCCAGTGGTGATAATCTCATTACCTGAACTTGAAAGTAAAGTTAGTCTTTAATTTGATTTTGTGTTGAAGTATTTGAGTAACAAAGTGTTTTTCATTGTGAAGGAATGACCCTTAATGTAAGTTAGTGTAGATAAGCTGGGCACAAGACTGACTATACTTGATTTGTGAATGAAAGTGTGCGCCATTTAATTCGGTGAGATTTGAAAATCAATCATTGATTCTATGTAAATACAAGTTTTTGTTACGATTTCGGCGTTTAAGGTCATTAAAATAGGATTGTTCATCTCGTGTTATACATAAACAGTAGTCTTAAAAGTGTGCTTCCTACAATACAATTATTCTATAGATAATTGTTTTCAATCGTGGGTGATATTTTGCCAGGGAGGAATTACGGATTTGGGCATGGCTATTAAAAGGACGTCTATCAAGAGCTTATATAGTATATATTACGGTATCCTAAGTCTGAAAGATTTAGTGAGTTAGTGAACTTATTAATACGAATATGAAGTGAAGTTTATGGTATTCTAAGAATTATATTTTAAGCAATTTTGAGGTTAAGCCGATATATTTAGACAAACAGCAATCTTAAACTAATTGCCACCTAAGCAATAATCGTGATTGTATTGCTATAGATTTTTTTTTACCGTATTGATGAAAACGTAGACTACGGCAAGGGTTCTCCTCCATTGTTGACTGCTGTAAACAACCTTGCACAGTTTGACTACCGGGGAATAATTTTCAGAAACTCGGTGGTTTTAAATCTACCATATGATTCGAATTATGTATTCATTTGATTTGTTTTCTTTAAATTTATTAGCGAAAAAAAATTAAACTTGTAAGTAATGCTATTATGTTGAACAGACTGACATGTCTTTTTTTATAATTCATATTTTAAGGATCTATTTTAATGTTACTGTTCTTAAAATATTTCATTTTAATTGTTATAACTTTCGTAGTTTATTTACTTTCTTCAGTGGGCTATTTTTCCATGTTGGAGCCCTTACGCACAAGGCATCATGCTTTTCCGACTAGGGTTGTAGCTTAGCTAGTAATAAAAGTGAAATAATAGAAATTTATGATAAATTTCATTCAGAATGAGTTCTGATTGACTGTCGACCTTAGCACAGGTGGTGTAGCAAATGTACGTCTGTACTAGGGGGAGGAGCTTGGTTTTAATACCCCCATCCACCCCTCCCCATTTAGTGTGTCCTCTTACTGCAATGGTCGTTAGATTTGGATTTATTAAGTAAAACATCTTAATATCTATACATTACCTGAAGAGGTTACTTCACTATTCATGCCTTATTAAAATAGATATGTTGAGGAGTTGTATTATCAAATTTCAAGGGCTTTAAACTGGAGAAATTAATGTTAGAAGATTTAAATTTGGTATGTAATTGTATTAACAAGAATGTCGTCCTGTATATTTGAAAGACCTAAAATATTAAGACTTGCAACTGAAGATTTTCTTGTTTTCTAAATGAACTGATTATGTGGATTTGGCTATGAACGCAGAATACGCTGTGATACAAACAGATTTCTTAGGATTTCATTGTGTGATGCAAGGAAAACGGCCCTTAAATCAAGTAAAATTAAAATTAAGTTTATATTGCTTGGAACATTTGTTTGTAGCAAGTAATTAATACAGATTAATCTTCCTTTCAGAAAGGGCATCGTATCGAGACCTAAGCTGTTGTTACAATTAAAGTAATTTCAATACATCTCTTAAGTTAATTCAATACAACTCAAGGTAACTCGAGCAGTAAATGTTAAATTACCCCGATTGAAAGATATTTTTTTCACCATTCACTATACATCGCGTGCTTCATTTTTTTTTTTTTTTTCAGAACGTTAAATTCAAAGAGTGCATTTAAGTTAGTTAGCTTATGCTTTTAATAAGTAAATTTTATAATATCCGTTAAATAGTTGATATTATTACGAGGTTTAATTCAGTCATTGTTTTGAACAAATTGTAAATTTTTTTATGGCAACTTTTTAGTTATTTTTACCAGTTCTTGTGTTATTGCGAAATATCTATAGTAAATTAATATCTGGAAATTAGTATAATTAAGATCAAATTCAAGATTTTAACTAAGAAATTATTTAAAAAAAAAAATAAATTGAAAGAATTATCAAATAGAGCATGTTGGTAAAGTAGATATCTGAATTAGCTATAAATTCTGTACTAGTTTTAAACATCTTTAATTTAACGGTAATTAATGTCTATTAATATAACTTAAATGATTTTGATAAAAAGTTTTTAAATAAAAAAAATCATTTTATTTTTCAATTGTCTTCACTTTTTTGATACTCCAATTAGTTCCAGCTAATTAATAATAATAATAATAATAATAATAATAATAATAATAATAATCCTTGGGTTGTATCGAATCGTCTTTGTATATACTGTAGATGTATCGAAATGAAATTAATTTGGATGCAAGTGTCTGTCAATGTCTCGAATCTCACTTCACCAACAAGATGGAAAAGTTAATGTCGAGGTAAGTTTTTTAGGTTTTATTTATTTTCCATTTGAAAAAAGAGACTATTTTTACACTCCCCAAGTTAAAATAACATTTATGACCCCTAAGTTCCAGTAACTTTTATACCCTCTAATTTACATTTAACTTTTACACTCACAAGTTACATTACATTTTAGACCCCCAAGTTACATTAAATTGTATGCCAGTTTAGTTACATTAAATTTTATACTCTTAAGTTACATTAACTTTTATACCCCAAGTTACATTAACTTTTATACCCCCTAAGGTACATTTATTTTTACACCCCGTAAGTTATGTTAACTTTGTTTTACGCCCCCTAAGTCACATTGTTTTACTCCCCCTTGAGTCACATTGTTTTACGCCCCCTAAGTCACATTGTTTAACGCCCCCTAAGTCACATTGTTTTACGCCCCCTAAGTCACATTGTTTTACACCCCCTAAGTCACATTAGGTTTTACGCCCCCCAAGTTACATTGTTTTACGCCTCCTAAGTTAAATTAGCATTTACACTTCCTAAGTTACATAAACTTTTATACCTTTTATGTTAGATTAACAAGTACCTCTAGTTACAATAACTTTGACGCCCCTTAAGTTGCATTAACTTTGATGCCCCTTAAGTTACATTAACTTTGATGCCCCTTAAGTTGCATCAACTTTGACGCCCCTTAAGTTACATTAACTTTACCCCCCTTATACATTAACTTTATGCCCCCAAAGTTACATTAGCTTTACGCCTTAGCTTTACGCCCCCAAAGTTACATTAACTTTACGCCCCCAAAGTTACATTAACTTTACGCCCCCAAAGTTACATTAACTTTACGCCCCCAAAGTTACATTAACTTTACGCCCCCAAAGTTACATTAACTTTACGCCCCCAAAGTTACATTAACTTTACGCCCCAAGAGTTACATTAACTTCACACCCCCAAAGTTGCATTAACTTCACGCCTCCAAAGTTACATTAACTTTTACGTTCCTAAGTTACATTAACTTTTACATTCCTAAGTTACATCAACTTTTACGTCCTTAAGTTACATTAACTTTATGCCCCCAAAAGGTACAGTAACTTTACGCCCCCAAAGTTATATTAACTTCATGCCCCCAAAGTTTATTAACTTCACGCCCCCAAAGTTACATTAACTTTTACGTCCCTAAGTTACATTAACTTTTACGTCCCTAAGTTACATTAACTTTCACGTCCCTAAGTTACATTAACTTTTACGTCCCTAAGTTACATTAACTTTACGCCCCCAAAGTTACATTAACTTCACGCCCCCAAAGTTACATTAACTTCACGCCCCCAAAGTTACATTAACTTCACGCCCCCAAAGTTACATTAACTTCACGCCCACAAAGTTACATTAACTTCACGCCCACAAAGTTACATTAACTTCACGCCCCCAAAGTTACCTCAACTTTTACATCCTTAAGTTACCTCAACTTTTAGGCCCTTAAGTTACATTAACTTTACACCCCCAAAGGTACATTAACTTTGACGTCCCTTAAGTTATATTAACTTTGATGCCCCTTAAGTTACATTAACTTTGACGCCTCTTAAGTTACATTAACTTTGACGCCCCTTAAGTTACATTAACTTTGATGCCCCTTAAGTTACATTAACTTTGATGCCCCTTAAGTTACATCAACTTCGACGCCCCTAAGTTACATTAACTTTACGCCCCTAAAGTTACATTAACTTTACGCCCCTAAAGTTACATTAACTTTACGCCCCCAAAGTTACATTAACTTCACGCCCCCAAAGTTACATTAACTTTGACGCCCCTTAAGTTATATTAACTTTGACGCCCCTTAAGTTACATTAACTTTGACGCCCCTTAAGTTACATTAACTTTGACGCCCCTTAAGTTACATTAACTTTGACGCCCCTTAAGTTACATTAACTTTGACGCCCCTTAAGTTACATTAACTTTGACGCCCCTTAAGTTACATCAACTTTGACGCCCCTTAAGTTACATCAACTTTGACGCCCCTTAAGTTACATCAACTTTGACGCCCCTTAAGTTACATTAACTTTGATGCCCCTTAAGTTACATCAACTTTGATGCCCCTTAAGTTACATCAACTTTGATGCCCCTTAAGTTACATTAACTTCACGCCCCCAAAGTTACATTAACTTCACGCCCCCAAAGTTACATTAACTTCACGCCCCCAAAGTTACATTAACTTTTACATCCCTAAGTTACAGCAACTTTTACGTTCCTAAGTTACATCAACTTTTACGTCCTTAAGTTACATTAACTTTACGCCCACAAAGGTACAATAACTTTGACACCCCTTAAGTTACGCTAACTTTGACGCCCTTTAAGCTACATCAACTTTTACTTCCCTAAGTTACATTAGCATGATCAATTACTCCCCACCATATGTGAAACAGGGCCCTTGTGCTGGCAGGCCGTAACCCATTAACAAGCAAAGAATCAATATGAATGTAGATAGGTTTTGTCCAGGCTTGGACAATGTTGATATTGAAGGCTTGTTGGAAGCCCAGATGGGAATAAGACAAGGTTGTATAGCTATAAAGGGGCCAGAAGTATAATGCTAAAGCATCCATCCAAGAATACTTTTGATATGTTATTGTGTGCTGTAGAAATATTTGATTCTGAAAGTCAGCTTTTTTATTATTTGGTTTTATTAACTTGTCAAGCTTTGTAATGTGTCCTAGATAAATGTTTGTTATAAGCCTTGCCAAAAAAAGAAAAAATGAACTAATAAAATTATCAATAATTCATCTGAGTTTGGACACAGCTTGTTATACCAAACTAGTGAATATGTTAATTGCCTTTTCATGTGAAGTAAATGCATCTATTAAAGGATCACGTTTAATCATAACATTTAATATATTGAATAGAATAATGTTGATCCAATATTCCTTCTTCGATTATTGTTCAGTAACTTATCCATCTGGCTAATATGCTCTAAATCGTCGTCTGGAGTCTTAGTTAAATAAATACATCAAAGAAAATTCATAAATGTACTTATCTAGATTCAACAAATTAATGTTTAAACTTTTTCAGGTAACTGGTTAATAACCAATAAAAAGCTTCGAGAAGTTGGGAATCGAAGTATTCCAATGATGCAAGACTCTTCCACAAATGGGCCCTTCACTAATAGGCCCTTCACAAATTTGGGCCCTTCACAAATAGGCCCTTCTAAAAGGGACTCTTCACAAATGGACCCTTCCACAACTAGTTCACCTCAAGCAATATGGTAAGTTATAAAACAACAATAAAGTGTCTCATCTTATTTGCTAAGATTTGTCAGTAACTAATCTTTAAGGGACTGTTATTTCTTACATATTACCTCGGGCAACGAAGATGGAAGGTGGTTATGTTTTTTACCCGTGTTTGTGTGTGGGTGTAGCTGTTTGTGAACAGCTTCCTGGGCACAATTTTAATCGTAATGATACTTGCATGGATTAACTGTATGTCAAAAGCAAGAAATTATTAAGTTTTCGAAGGTTAAGGTCACGGTCAAGCAAAATGTCCAATTCACATAATCAGCCATAAGTTTGGACATCGTTGTCACAGAGACTTCAAACTTGCCTCATATTTGAGTGTATGAAAATCCACCTCAATTAATACATGTAAAGGTCAAAGTCTAGCAAAAGGTCGAGAAATAGGTTGTTGCGGCGGAGGTCTGCGCTCTACTGAGTACCCCTCTAGTTAATACTGTGGTTGCAATTTTCTGCAAATGAAGGTTACTATAATTGATTTGTTTATATAAAAGGAAACTTTAAACTAGTTTAGTGGTTATTTATTTGTTGTGGTAAACTCTCTATGAATGGGTAATATTCTGTTAAATCTAAAGTTATTTCATTCATAATTTTTCTTATGCAGTCACATCAAAGGTAGCTATCAATACTGTACATTCGCAACCAGTGTATGTAATGCTAAATTGCCTTAAGAATTCACTAAACTTTAATTTTTAAGGTTTAAGATATGTATTGATCTAATGATATGAGCAGCATCGAAAAATCAGAGGCTCATATCCTGTTTCCATTCGTTAAAATTTTAGAACAAATTAAACTACATGAAGTTGAAATATTCTTTTATATAAAACATATGAAAACCCATGGGTTTTATGATTATGATAATTGATTTTATAAAATAAGTATACAAATTAAATAACGAGATTTATAATTTTTCGTTACTGGATCAAAATTAATAATTTGAGGTAGATATTCTTGACATGTCCCTGTACTAATAGAGCTTTGGTGATTAGGTCTTCGTCCCTCATAGTCTTTCTTTGATTGTTGGGAAATAAAATAATCCCCAATTAATTGCTAATATAAAGTACCTCTAAGTTGGATAATAAGTAAAACAGGGATTTAATCATAAGAAATTTCTCTCTCTCTCTCTCTCTCTCTCTCTCTCTCTCTCTCTCTCTCTCTCTCTCTCTCTCTCTCTCTCTCTCTCTCTCTCTCTAGTTTGACAATTACATGATGACTTGTGTGCAGAAGACACAACACTGTTAAATCTCATGTTTCCTTGACTTTAGGTTCACTAAATTTGTACAAGAAGTGTTTTGTATGTCGGTAGAAAGCTCCCCTTCATAAGATATCATCTGTAGATGAATTCTTGGTTCGTAAATTAAGCCTCCACTATCAAGAGTCTGAGCTAATATCACTTTTTTTTAGCTAGTATGTGCATCTTGCCCTCACTCAACAAAGATACCATCAAAGCCTCTGGGCAGTACGATAGATTATTGGTGGGCAAAGGCTTAAATATTTTATTATTTTAACAATTACCTTTGGATTTATGTATGAGAATATTCTAGAAGCTTAGTGGACCTGTTTTAAAGTGTGATTTTCTTATCCCTACCTCAACTATTCTGTCCATATAAGAAGGCACTAGTGTGGTTTGGTTTCCACCTGGTTTACGTTTGTCAGTAAATTTGAGCCAAAGGCCAAATGTTCATGCTGTGTATTTCCAAATCTGTAATTAGTTCCCTAAATACTATAGTTTGAAGTCATTTTAGTGAGTTTTATGAGACATTTACTCTTCATGGCATGAACTGATGTATCAGTCGATTCTGTTCATTTTTCCTCGGTGCGTATTTAAATGGAATATAACTCTAGTGCATATTTTTTTTTTTCCTAAACGTCTGGAGCAATGGTGCACCTTGCCTCATAGAATAGATATTCCATAATGTAGAAGTACTAAAAGGTTGAGCCCACTGCGAAATTTGCTCTCTCAAATCTTTGTAATGTTTTGTAAGAGACTGCATTCGTTTAATTGAACTAATATTCCTGTAAGGGGTTGTTGTGGCCTTATTGGTAACGTCTCTGCCTGGTGATTGCCAGACGGAGGTTCGAGTCCAGCTCAAATGTTAGTTCATTTAGTGTCTGCAACCTTACCATCCTAGTGAGCTAAGGATAAGGGGTTTTGGGGAGCCTCTAGGTCTACATGTCGAGTCATCGGCAGCCATTACCTAGCCCTCCCTTGTCCTAGCTTGGGTTGAGAGAGGACATTGTCCTGCTTTCTAGGGTAATGCCACTGTCCCGTTCCTCTGCTATTCATGATCGGCCTTTAAACCTAATTTGTTCCCTTCAAAGCTAACGGAATAGTTTCGATTGGTATAGTAATGCGCTTCCTTCAATGCTAAAGGAATGGTTTCGATTGGTATAGTATTCATACTTACTTGATTAGAGTACTTATTACAAAATTTCAAATCATTAAGGTACTTGGCGAGTTCCCACTGAAAGGGAAATAATTCTAGTACGTAATTATCCACAACATGCTAAAATCTAAAAAAAAAAAAAAAAAATAAATAAAAAAAAATAAAAAAAATCTTATAATTCTGTGGAAGTACAAGAAAAGTATGCATATCTATTTTAGTTGATTTTCAATATTTAAAATCATTTTAAAATAGAGAATTAAGGAAGAAGTGAATATCCTTTTCCTCTACACAGTAATGCTAGAATCTAATTACCATAATTCAAATAGTTGGAGGTAATGGTAGTTATGAGGTTCAGATTTTCTTCCATAGACTTTAGTAACCTATAACAAAGTATCCTTTTCTGGAAGCTTAACTGGCTAAGGGAGGCTGCGATATATTGTAGCTAAAAGAATAATTTATATGCCAGGTTATGACCACATTGAGTTGATAAGTAACTAATCATTGATGCATTCTTTTAGTAATTACAGTGATAACATACGCTAATTAGGGCATAGGAGAATATCAATGTCAATGGTAGACTGCACAACAGTGTATTCTAATGTTTTGTTAATGCCAAAAGATGGTCATAAATGGTTAGAATTAGTCTATACAGACCCGGGTTTGTCGCACTCGTTTGATTATTTGCGCTGAGTAATTCTTTAACTTGATAATCAATAGCCTGTTGTATATATCTGGTACATGGATGGAATCACTTTTGCAACAACTAAAAGTCTACAGTATAAGATATATGTATATATAAAAAAACGAGTTTGTTATGGCCGTCTATTGCTAATTTACCAATGAGAGATTTCCAGTACCCCCTTAAGACGACAACACAGACCCTACTGACAAAGGGGTACCCTTGTTCCACTGGACTTCTGTTAATACATCCTTAAAGCCAGACCCCTCACTCATACCCAGTATGTTGTTATTATTATTATTATTATTATTATTATTATTATTATTATTATTATTATTATTATTATTATTTTCTAAGCTACAACCCTAGTTGGAAAAGCAGGATGCTATAAGCCCAGGGGCCCCAACAGAGAAAATAGCCCAGTGAGGAAAGCAAACTAGAAAAAATAAAATATTTTAAGAACAGTAATAACGTAGAAATGAATATTTCCTATATAAACTTTAACAAAACAAGAGGAAGAGAAACCAAATAGAATAGTGTGCCCGAGTGTACCATCAAGCAAGAGAACTTTAACCCAAGACAGTGGAAGACTATGGTACAGAGGCTATGGCACTACCCAAGACTATAGAACAGTGGTTTGATTTTGGAGTGTCCTTCTCCTAGAAGAGCTGCAATGATCAGTTTTTAGTTGATTGCTTTTCATTCTTAATTTATCCTCCTCTTGCTGAGTTTACAAAGTAATCTTTGCTTTACACAAGTACTTTGCATCCAACCCTTTCACCTGTTTCACAATAGGCAGTGAATTTCCTAGTTCCTAATCATTAACATTACCACAACTTTTGTCTCTGATATTGGGCACAGAATTAACTCAATGTTATTTAAATATTTATCAATCTTATGAGCCTCCAAATACGAAATATAATTTATCTTTCACCTAACATAGCACTAATTAACTTTTTTTTTTTACAGGCCTGGCTGCTGTGATCAATATAGTCAAATGTACAGAGAGACAACTTGAAGAAAATCTTAAGGATTATTGACAACTCAGAATGGGATCTGTTGCTGCTGAATAAACGGTAAGAAAGTGTGCAATGAATTTCCCTTATCATCCTGACCTTGCCAAAAAAAGGGAGCATTTGGATTATGCAGTGTTATAATCTATACATTAGAGACTAATGTACTAGAATCAAGTTTGCTGGTTCAGTTAGCAAAGTGGTAAAGTGAAATTCCCCTTATTAAGACTCTGCCACTTGGAATGACAACTTAGTTTTGTAGCATTGTTCAGATAAGATTTCATGGATTTAGTTAAAACTTTTAATCTTCACTATTTTGACCAAATCTTAGCTTTCTCAAAAAGAAAAATCCTGATTCAAAAAACAGCTAAATATCTTACTTTTAAGCTAGAAAATCTCTTGATTTCTTGTTCTCATTGCAAACTTATTCGGAAATTGTATGCAAAGGCAACATCTATTCTATAATCAAAATACATGTTTTACGAAATTAGTTGGAATCTTAGTTATTTATAATAATTTTGTTTGCAACTAGCATTAAAAGATAAGGGGTTTGTGCCCGGCAATACAATGTTAGTCATGAAAAATGTTTATTCGAACTATAGCACATTTGACACATTCTTACAAACGATATTCTAGGCTCATTTTCCAGCAAATCAATAGCTTAAACTAGATGTAATATACACTCAAAACGTTGTTAATTTCCAGAAATAACGTACTAGGAATATTTCCACAACTAATTTAGTTTATAATTTACATAATTTAAGAAGATCAATGTGTGTAGATGTATGTTGATTAATGCATTGCATTAAATGATTAACACACATCCTCTTCTATTCAAATATTTATTTTTTCTTTACAGGCTCATCAGAACAGCAGACGACATAAAACATATGGAAGATGCACACGCCAGTCGCATGAATTGGAGAAACCCTTCATTACAATAAAAAAGACTGAAGAGATAAACTCTTATAGAAGCTACAATATGAAAAGGAATATCTCATTTGACTATAAACAAACGTTTAGGATTTTATTAAGACAGAAATAAGTTTGCTATGGTCATCTGAAATTCAGTTTGTCAAAATGTTCAGGTCCTCTTTTGAAAAAGATCCTCCCCTTCTGTTTCCAGCTGAGAAAAAGCAAAGTTTCAAGCCCATTTTTGGAAGCAGATAACTTTTGGTTCCTGTTTACGAAGCTGTAATATCTCTCTCTCTCTCTCTCTCTCTCTCTCTCTCTCTCTCTCTCTCTCTCTCTCTCTCTCTCTCTCTCTCTCTCTCTCTCTCTAAGTTTTCTTCTCTACTAAAGTTTCTCTTTCTAAAGTTTCTCTCTCCATTAAGGTTTCCCATTTTACTAAACTTTCTCTCCATTAAGGTTTCCCATTTTACTAAACTTTCTCTCCATTAAGGTTTCCCTTTTACTAGACTTTCTCTCCATTAAGGTTTCCCTTTTACTAGACTTTCTCTCCATTAAGGTTTCCCTTTTACTAAACTTTCTCTCCATTAAGGTTTCCCTTATTACTAAACTTTCTCACCATTAAGGGTTCTCTCTCTACTAAAGTTTCTATCTCCATCAAGGTTTTTCTTTCTACAAAAATTTCTCTCCATTAAGGTTTCTCTCGCTACTATTAAGGTATCTCCCTTTACGAAAGTTTCTCCATCTAAGTTTTTCTATTCATTAAGGCTTATCTCTCCATTAAGGTTCCTCTTTCTACCAAAGTTTCTCTCTCCATTAGTGTCTCTCTATTAAAGGTTCTCCATTAGTGTCTCTCTATTAAAGGTTCTCCACTAAAGTCCCACTATCAAGGATTCTCCATCTACTAAAGTTCTCCCTCCATTAGTTTCTCTCTCTCAATTAAAGGTTCTCCACAGAAGTCCCACTATCAAAGGTTCTCCATCTACTAAAGTTACTCTCTCCATTAAAGTCTCTCTCTCAAAGTTCCTCTTTCCACTAAAGTTTCTCTCTCTCAATTAAAGGTTCTCCACAAAAGTCCCACTATCAAAGATTTTCCATCTACTAAAGTTCCTCTCTCCATTAAAGTCTCTCTCTCAAAGTTTCTCTCTCCACTAAAGTTTCTCTCTCCATTAGTCTCTCTCTCAATTAAAGGTTCTCCACTAAAGTCCCACTATCAAAGATTCTCTATCTACTAAAGTTCCTCTCCCCATTAAAGTCTTGCCACTAAAGTTCTCTCTCCACTAAGGTTTCTCTCTCCACTAAGGTTTCTCTCTCCACTAAGGTTTCTCTCTCCTTTAGTCTCTCTCTCAGTTAAAAGTTCTCCACTAAAGTCCCACTATCAAAGATTCTCCATCTACTAAAGTTCCTCTCTCCATTAAAGTCTCTCAAAGTTTCTCTCTCCACTAAAGTTTCTCTCTCCACTAAAGTTTCTCTCTAATAAAGTTTCTCTCTAATAAAGTTTCTCTTTCCATTAGTCTCTCTCTCAATTAAAGGTTCTCCACTAAAGTCCCACTATCAAAGATTTTCTATCTACTAAAGTTCCTCTCTTCATTAAAGTCTATCTCAAAGTTTCTCTCTCCACTAAAGTTTCTCTCTAATAACGTTTCTCTTTCCATTAGTGTCTCTTTCAATTAATGGTTCTCCACTAAAGTCCCACTATCAAAGATACTCCATCTAGTAAAGTTCCTCTCCCCATTAAGGGTCTTGCCACTAAAGTTCTCTCTCCATTAAAGTTTCTTTCTCCACTAAAGTTTCTCTCTCCTTAGTCTCTCTCTCAGTTAAAGGTTCTCCACTAAAGTCCCACTATCAAAGATTCTCCATCTACTAAATTTCCTCTCTCCATTAAAGTCTCTTTCTCAAAGTTTCTCTATCAACTAAAGTTTCACTCTCCACTAAAGTTTCTCTCTCCAAAAAAGTTTCTCTCTCCATTAGTCTCTCTCTCTCAATAAAAGGTTCTCCACTGAAGTCCCACTATCAAAGATTCTCCATCTACTAAAGTTCCTCTCTCCATTAAAGTCTCTCTCTCAATGTTTCTCTTTCCACTAAAGTTTCTCAAATAAAGTTTCTCTCTCAATTAAAGGTTCTCCACTAAAGTCCCACTATCAAAGATTCTCCATCTACTAAAGTTCCTCTCTCCATTAAAGTCTCTCTCTCAAAGTTTCTCTTTCCACTAAAGTTTCTCAAATAAAGTTTCTCTCTCAATTAAAGGTTCTCCACTAAAGTCCCACTATCAAAGATTCCCCATCTACTAAAGTTCCTGTCTCCATTAAAGTCTTTCTCAAAGTTTCTCTCTCCACTAAAGTTTCTCTCTCCATTGAAGTTTCTCTCTAATAAAGTTTCTATATCCATTAGTCTCTCTCTCTCAATTAAAGGTTCTCCACTAAAGTCCCACTATCAAAGATTTTCCATCTACTAAAGTTCCTCTCTCCATTAAAGTCTCTCTCAAAGTTTCTCTCTCCACTAAAGTTTCTCTCTCCATTGAAGTTTCTCTCTAATAAAGTTTCTATATCCATTAGTCTCTCTCTCTCAATTAAAGGTTCTCCACTAAAGTCCCACTATCAAAGATTCTCTATCTACTAAAGTTCCTCTCCCCATTAAAGTCTTGCCACTAAAGTTCTCTCTCCATTGAAGTTTCTCTCTCCTCTAAAGTTTCTCTCTCCCTTAGTCTCTCTCTCAGTTAAAGGTACTCCACTAAAGTCCCACTATCAAAGATTTTTCATCTACTAAAGTTCCTCTCTCCATTAAAGTCTCTCTCTCAAAGTTTCTCTCTATCTACTAAAGTTTCTCTCCAATAAAGTTTCTCTCTCCATTAGTCTCTCTCTCAATTAAAGGTTCTCCACTGAAGTCCCACTATCAATGATTTTTCATCTACTAAAGTTCCTCTCTCCATTAAAGTCTCTCTCAAAGTTTCTCTCTCCACTAAAGTTTCTCTCTCCATTGAAGTTTCTCTCTAATAAAGTTTCTATATCCATTAGTCTCTCTCTCTCAATTAAAGGTTCTCCACTAAAGTCCCACTATCAAAGATTTTCCATCTACTAAAGTTCCTCTCTCCATTAAAGTCTCTCTCAAAGTTTCTCTCTCCACTAAAGTTTCTCTCTCCATTGAAGTTTCTCTCTAATAAAGTTTCTATATCCATTAGTCTCTCTCTCTCAATTAAAGGTTCTCCACTAAAGTCCCACTATCAAAGATTCTCCATCTTAAAGTTCCTCTCTCCATTAAAGTCTCTCTCAAAGTTTCTCTTACACTAAAGTTTCTCCAATAAAGTTTCTCTCTCTCAATTAAAGGTTCTCCACTAAAGTCCCACTATCAAAGTTTCTCTCTCCACTAAAGTTTCTCTCTCAGTTAAAGGTTCTCCACTAAAGTCCCACTATCAAATATTCTCCATCTACTAAAGTTTCTCTCTCCATTAAAGTCACTCTCTCAGTTTCTCTCTCTCCTCTAAAGTTTCTTTCCAATAAAGTTTCTCTCTCCATTAGAGTCTCTCTCTCAATTAAAGGTTCTGCACTAAAGTCCCACTATCAAAGACACTCCATCTGCTAAAGTTCCTCTCCCCATTAAAATCTTGCCACTGAAGTTCTCTCTCCATTAAAGATTCTCTCTCCACTAAAGTTTCTCTCTCTCCTTTAGTCTCTCTCTCAGTTAAAGGTTCTCCACTAAAGTCCCACTATCAAAGATTCCTCAACTACTAAAGTTCCTCTCTCTATTAAAGTCTCTCAAAGTTTCTCTCTCTATTAGTCTCTCTATCTCAGATAAAGGTTCTCCACTAAAGTCCCACTATCAAAGATTCCCCATCTACTAAAGTTCCTCTCTCCATTAAAGTCACTCTCTCAGTTTCTCTCTCTCCTCTAAAGTTTCTTTCCAATAAAGTTTCTCTCTCCATTAGAGTCTCTCTCTCAATTAAAGGTTCTGCACTAAAGTCCCACTATCAAAGACACTCCATCTGCTAAAGTTCCTCTCCCCATTAAAGTCTTGCCACTGAAGTTCTCTCTCCATTAAAGATTCTCTCTCCACTAAAGTTTCTCTCTCTCCTTTAGTCTCTCTCTCTCTCAGTTAAAGGTTCTCCACTAAAGTCCCACTATCAAAGATTCCTCAACTACTAAAGTTCCTCTCTCTATTAAAGTCTCTCTCTCAAAGTTTCTCTCTCTATTAGTGTCTCTATCTCAGTTAAAGGTTCTCCACTAAAGTCCCACTATCAAAGATTCCCCATCTACTAAAGTTCCTCTCTCCATTAAAGTTTCTCTCAAAGTTTCTCTATCCACTAAAGTTTCTCCAATAAATTTTCTCCCTCTCAAATGTTCTCCACTAAAGTCCCACTATCAAAGATTCTCCATCTACTAAAGTTCCTCTCTCCATTAAAGTCTCTCTCAAAGTTTCTCTTCCACTAAAGTTTCTCCAATAAAGTTTTTCTCTATATTAAAGGTTCTCCACTAAAGTCCCACTATCAAAGATTCTCCATCTGCTAAAGTTTCTCTCTCCACTAAAGTTTCTCTCTCCACTAAAGTTTTTCTCTCAGTTAAAGGTTCTCCACTAAAGTCCCACTATCAAAGATTCTCCATCTACTAAAGTTTCTCTCTCCACTAAAGTTTTTCTCTCAGTTAGAGGTTCTCCACTAAAGTCCCACTATCAAATATTCTCCATCTACTAAAGTTCCTCTCTCCATTAAAGTCACTCTCTCAGTTTCTCTCTCTCCTCTAAAGTTTCTTTCCAATAAAGTTTCTCTCTCCATTAGAGTCTCTCTCTCAATTAAAGGTTCTCCACTAAAGTCCCGCTATCAAAGATTCTCCATCTACTAAAGTTCCTCTCTCCATTAAAGTCTCTCTTTCAAAGTTTCTTTCTCCACTAAAGTTTCTCTCTCCATTAGTCTCTCTCTCAATTAAAGGTTCTCCACTAAAGTCCCACTATCAAAGATTTTCCATCTACTAAAGTTCCTCTCCCCATTAAAGTCTTGCCACTAAAGTTCTCTCTCCATTAAAGTTTCTCTCTCCTCTAAAGTTTCTCTCTCCCTTAGTCTCTCTCTCAGTTAAAGGTACTCCACTAAAGTCCCACTATCAAATATTCTCCATCTACTTAAGTTCCTCTCTCCATTAAAGTCTCTCTCTCAAAGTTTCTCTCTATCTACTAAAGTTTATCTCTCTCAAAGTTTCTCTCTCTATTAGTCTCTCTCAATTAAAGGTTCTCCACTAAAGTCCCACTATCAAAGTCACTCCATCTGCTAAAGTTCCTCTCCCCATTAAATTCTTGCCACTTAAGTTCTCTCTCCATTAAAGTTTCTCTCTCCACTAAAGTTTTTCTCTCCTTTAGTCTCTCGCTCAGTTGAAGGTTCTCCACTAAAGTCCCACTATCAAAGATTTTCCATCTACTAAAGTTCCTCTCGCCATTAAAGTCTCTCTCTCAAAGTTTCTCTCTCCACTAAAGTTTCTCTCTCCATTAGTCTGTCTTTCAATTAAAGGTTCTCCACTAAAGTCCCACTATCAAAGATTCTCCATCTACTAAAGTTCCTCTCTCCATTAAAGTCTCTTTCTCAAAGTTTCTCTCTCTACTAAAGTTTCTCTCTCCACTAAAGTTTCTCTCTCCATTAGTGTCTCTCTCCATTAGTGTCTCTCTCCATTAGTGTCTCTCTCAATTAAAGGTTCTCCACTAAAGTCCCATTATCAAAGATTCTCCATCTACTAAAGTTCCTCTCTCCATTAAAGTCTCTCTCTCAAAGTTTCTCTCTCAGTTAAAAGTTCTTCACTAAAGTCCCACTATCAAAGATTCTCCATCTACTAAAGTTTTTCTCTCAATTAAAGTCTCTCTCTCAAAGTTTCTCTCTCCATTAGTCTCTCTCTCAGTTAAAAGTTCTCTACTAAAGTCCCACTATCAAAGATTCTCCATCTACTAAAGCTCCTCTCTCCATTAAAGTCTCTCTCTCAAAGTTTCTCTCTCAAAGTTTCTCTCTCAGTTAAAAGTTCTTCACTAAAGTCCCACTATCAAAGATTCCCCATCTACTAAAGTTCTTCTCTCCATTAAAGTCTCTCTCTCAAAGTTTCTCTCTCCATTAGTCTCTCTCTCAGTTAAAAGTTCTCCACTAAAGTCCCACTATCAAAGATTCTCCATCTACTAAAGTTCCTCCCCCCATTAAAGTCTTACCAATAAAGTTCTCTCACCATTAAAGTTACTCTCTCCACTAAGGTTTCTCTCTCCTTCAGTCTCTCTCAGTTAAAGGTTCTCCACTAAAGTCCCACTATCAAAGATTCTCCATCTACTAAAGTTCCTCTCTCCATTAAAGTCTCTCTCTCTATTAGTCTCTCTCTCAATTAAAGGTTCTCCACTAAAGTCCCACTATCAAAGATTCTCCATCTACTAAAGTTCCTCCCCCCATTAAAGTCTTGCCAATAAAGTTCTCTCTCCATTAAAGTTTCTCTCTCCACTAAGGTTTCTCTCTCCTTTAGTCTCTCTCTCAGTTAAAGGTTTCTCTCTCCTTTAGTCTCTCTCTCAGTTAAAGGTTCTCCACTAAAGTCCCACTATCAAAGATTCCCCATCTACTAAAGTTCCTCTCTCCATTAAAGTTTCTCTCTCAAAGTTTCTCTCTCCATTAGTCTCTCTTTCAGTTAAAGGTTCTCCACTAAAGTCCCACTATCAAAGGTTCTCCTTCTACTAAAGTTCCTCTCTCCATTAAAGTCTCTCTCTCCATTAAAGTCTCTCTCAAAGTTTATCTCTCCACTAAAGTTTCTCTCTCCATAAGTCTCTCTCTCAATTAAGGGTTTTCTACTAAAGTCCCACTATCAGCGATTCCCCATCTACTAAAGTTCCTCTCTCCATTAAAGTCTGTCTCTCAATGTTTCTGTCTCTATTAGTCTCTCTCTCAGTTAAAGGTTCACCACTAAAGTCCCACTATCAAAGATTCCCCATCTACTAAAGTTCCTCTCTCCAGTAAAGTCTGTCTCTCAAAGTTTCTCTCTCTCTATTAGTCTCTCTCTCTCTCAGTTAAAGGTCCTCCACTAAAGTCCCACTATCAAAGATACTCCATCTACTAAAGTTCCTCTTTCCATTAAAGTCTTTCTCAAAGTTTCTCTCTCCACTAAAGTTCTCTCTCTCTCTCTCTCTCTCTCTCTCTCTCTCTCTCTCTCTCTCTCTCTCTCTCTCTCTCTCTCTCTCAGTTAAAGGTTCTCCATTAAAGTCCCACTATCAAAGATTCTCCATATAGTAAAGTTCCTCTCTCCATTAAAGTCTCTTTCAAAGTTTCTCTCTCCACTAAAGTTTCTCTCTCCATAAGTCTCTCTCTCAATTAAGGGTTCTCTACTAAAGTCCCACTATCAACGATTCTCTATCTACTAAAGTTCCTCTCCCCATTAAAGTCTTGCCATTAAAGTTCTGTCTCCATTAAAGTTTCTCTCCACTAAGGTTTCTCCCTCCTTTAGTCTCTCTCTCAGTTAAAGGTTCTCCACTAAAGTCCCACTATCAAAGATTCTCCATCTACTAAAGTTCCTCTCTCCATTAGTCTCTCTCCACTAAAGTTTTTCTCTCCATTAGTCTCCCTCAGTTAAAGGTTCTCCACTAAAGTCCCACTATCTAAGATTCTCCATCTACTAAAATTCCTCTCTCCATTAGTCTCTCTCTCAAATTTTCTCTCTCCATTAGTCTCTCCCTCAAATTTTCTCTCTCCATTAGTCTCTCTCCATTAGTCTCTCTCAGTTAAAGGTTCTACACTAAAGTCCCGCTATCAAAGATTCTCCATATACTAAAGTTTTTCTCTCCATTAGTCTCTCTCTCTCTCAATTAGAGGTTCTCCACTAAAGTCCCACTATTAAAGATTCTCAATCTACTAAAGTTCCTCTCTCCATTAAAGTTTCTCTCTCCATTAAAGTTTTTTCTCTCCAATGTAGTTTCTCCAATAAAGTTTCTCTCCACTAAAGTTTCTCTCTCCATTATTCTTTCTCTCAAAAGTTCTCCACTAAAGTCCCACTATTAAAGATTTTCTCTCCATTAAAGTTTCCCTCTACTAAGATTTCTCTCGCAACAAAATTTTTGCTCTTCACTAAAATTTATCTAATGAAGTTTCTCTCTCCAGTAACGTGTTTTAATCTTCTCTAAAGTTTCTCTCTTCATTAAAGCTTCTCCACTAAAGTTTTTCTTCTAAAGTTTCTCTCCACTAAAGTTTTTCTTCTAAAGTTTCTCTCTCCACTAAATTTTTCCTCCAGGGTTTCTGACTTCTAAAGTTATTCCACTAAAGTTTCACTCTTCACTAAAGTTTCTCCACCAAATTTTTGTCTTCATTAAAACTTTTCCACCCAAGTTTCAACAAAGTTTTTCCCTCCACTAAAGTTCTCCTCTCCATCAAGGTTTCTCTCTGTACTGAAGTTTGGCTCTGAACTAAAGTTTCTCTCTCTTAAAGTTTCCCTCTCCACTAAAGTTTCTCTACACTAAAGTCTATAAAAGATTTTCTACTAATGTGTCTGTCTTTTCTACCAAAAGTTATCCATTATAGCCCCCTTCCCCCCATTAAAATCACTCTCTCTCCCTTCCACGTCATTTTGGTGTAAATTTGAGATTGCAATCCTAGTTTTTTATTGTACTTTTTTAATGTTCAGTTAAGTCCAAAGAATTTCATTCAAGACGAAAGTGTGAGGCACAGTAACGCCTTTAAATTAATTATGAATAAGCAATCTCATTTAATATTAGCTCTGGAAAATATTTGTGTAATAGGCATAAAATATTTAAGATTTCTAATTACCATTAGTCATACATTTATATAACAATGTCAAAAAGTGTGACGTATTAGGTTGATGTATTGATGACGTCAGTGACGAGTACCCTTTCTATATTAATGACGTTTGTGTGGTCATTTATTTATGGGTACATGGTACCGTTGAATGACGTATTTGTGACGTCATGACTAAAGTTTGTTTTAAGGAAAATAAAATTCTGAATTTAACCGGACGCTCTTTTAATTAAATTTCCAAAATTATATTTTGTAAGTATACACTGGTTACCCCCTAAAAATAAAAGAAAATGGGAAAATAAAGAATATTTTTTTTGTTACCCTTGAAGCCAGCATTGCAATGACCCAAGGGAGGTTCTCGGCAGGGAGTAACCAGCCAGTTATCAGCTTCGAAGCAGATTCAAAGACCCGTTTTCTAAACTAACAGTTGATTTCTGAGGGGGTAAAGTCTCCTCCCTTCCCGTGTGCTCTTCTAAATGCATACCCATTTTCTATGTCAATGTTGAAGAATATTAGTACCTCTCTGATGTAAGATAAAACTGATATACACAGAAGTCCAAGGGAGGTGGGAGGGGTACCCCCGAGAAGAGCCAGAGCTTACGTTCTCTCCCATATGGCTGAGGTTTTGCACGTCGACAAACTCTAGTCTGACACGTAACGTTTACTGAAATACGGCGTGGAGAACCCGTAGAGTTTCGTCATCCGAATTTCGCACCAATGTCTAAGCAATGGCCAGAAAAATTTCTAAGTCCAATTCCTCTATGAATACCTTATGAAAAAATCTAAGGGGTGTAAACACAATATTCGACATCCTACTTTCAATTCGCCATAAAATTTGGCACAGGAATTTGTCCATCTAGGTATAGAAAATGGATATGTTGCTTGCTTTAACCTCATAGAAAATGTCGAAACTTCGCGCTAGACAAAACTGAATATATTACCGAGAGTGATATTGACTTAGTGACCGATATAAATCTAATTTTAAAGCTTTAAATGGATGATTTAATCGCAAATTATTACTTGGTGTATATCATTAGAGCTACTTATAATCGGAATTTACTTTAAATTTCTAGATGTTAACGAATTACTAAATTCATATAGCAAATTTAGGCGACTTCACACAGCCAATTCCCTGACATTTTCCAGCATTCTAATGTCAAATTTCACATCAAAATGTCAATAAAGGTGACTAAATTCAAGCCATTTCCATGATCATATGTTATAACCATGAAAGACTTCTATTTTGCCACAATTATTAGCTATTTGATGCAAAACCTGAGGGTAAAATGCCCGATTATGTCAGAAAATATGTCCGTGTGACACCACACAGAGACGCAAATACTCTACTCAAAGTGACTGAAAATTATTTAGATTTTTTAAACAAATAAAAATTTGATCGAATATATTAATTTGAAATACTTTATCGTCATTCACAGAGCTACTCATAATTAATATTTACTTTAATTTCCCCATATGAACGATTTACTGGAAGTACTTTAAGCAAGTCCAAGGGGCTCCACACAGGCTATTTCATGACAGTATCTTAGCCTTTTGACGTCCGATTTAACATCAAGATGTCAATACATATGAGGAAACGGAAGTCATTACATGATCATGTGAAATAATCACGAGTGACTTCAATTCTGTCACCTGCGTTGACTATTTGATGTAAAACATGATGACAAAATTGCCTGATTATGTCAAGAAATATGGTTGGATGAGACCCCTCCAAAACAGGAATATTCTCAAGTGACGGCAAAACCGTCGATTTCTTGAACTGAGATTACGGAATTTTACTTTAATATTTAACCTTAATTACAGAAGTTTACTTTACGATTTAAACTGAATTACGAAAATTTACGAGTTAAAATGAATTACGCGTTTACTTTGAACTGAATTATGGAAATTCACTTGAGAGTGAAACTGAATTACTGAAGTTAACTTTTACGATTTGAACTGAATTACGGAAATTTACTTGAGATTGAAACTGAATTACGAAAGGTTACATTACGATTTGAGCTGAATTACGGAAATTTACTTGAGATTTAAACTGAATTGTGATAGTTTACTTTACGATTTAAACTGACTTACGAGTTTACGATTTGAGCTGAATTACGAATGCAGACATAATTATTTGAATTGAACTTACGAAAGTTTGCTTTATAATTTCAATATTATATTTAGTTCCTTTAAATTATCTTTCCCTGGCCTTTTCCATGTGAAATTTATTACTTAGTACTTTTATTTATGACTTTAAAAACACCTAAGGTTTAAGATTACAGACCTATTTATTGAGAAATTAACTGTTAACTTTAACTATAGCCTTCAATTTGATGCAGCTTGTAAGAGGAAATATCAATTAAAGATTACCTTTCTGTTCAAGGAGTTTCTTTCCTGTTTAGTTTAAATTTTTTCTGAGTTTACTTCAGTTTACTTTAAATCTTTTGGTTTATTTGAATTTCAAGATTACTTTGTTTAAATTTTTTTGATGGTTTGAATTTTGTTAATATTACTTTAAATCATTTTTAATTTGAAATTTGCAGATATTACTTTAAATCTTTCATTACTTTGAATCTTGCTAAGGTTACTTTATTTAACTTTAGTTCTTTTGATTACTTTGAATTTTGCTAAGATTACTTTATTTTACATCAATTCTTTTGATGATTACTTTGAATTTTGCTAAGATAATTTTACTTCAATATTCTTATTATTTCTAATTTTGCAAAAATTATAACTTTCAAAAAATTGTTTCTTTAATTGAAGATTTTTTTTTTCATTTCTCATAACTTCATTTGCAAAATTTAATGCATTTATAAATATCTTTTTAAATTTTACTGATTTTACATAAATAATTTACATCATGAAAAGTTTAGCTGCATCATTACTAACTATTAATATTTATCCTCTTAATAAATTTCTATGGCTTGAATATAGTGATTATTTAGTTATTCTATTACTGATATTAGCTGCAATTTTCCTTAATTTTAGATATCAGTACCTAAATAAGAACTTGGGGTTTTCTAATCAAATAAAGACCACTTATACACACACTGATTTTTACACTTGATATATAGCACCTTCTATTTTACCTTTTTATTTACGATTTTATAGTTTTTGAGAAATTAAATTAATTTGCAAATTATCAATTAATCGGATTTCTAAGAAGCTAAAATTTCACGAATTGCAAAAATAAATTGAACCCAACATTCTAAATTCAAAAGATAATTTTTCATATTTTATGGCAAAGTTGATTACGTTAAAACTCGGCTAAGCCTTGAATTACGTAATTCAAGGCTTAGCCGAGTTACTTGAAATTACGTTACTTTAAATTACATTTTAACGGCATAGAAAACGGGCCGAGGTAAATTGCGTGTTTCATTAAATTACCTTTGAAACGGCATAGAAAACGTGTCTAAGAGGTAAATCAAGTTATTTCATTAAATTACCTTTAAACGACATAGAAAACGGGGTTTACAAGGTAAAATAAGCTATTTCGTTAAATTACATTTTAACATAGAAAACGGGTAACATGGGGGTAAACTACGTTATTCCATTAAATTACCTTCTAACGTTATTCCAATTAACTACCTTTTAACGCCAGAAAACTATTTTATAAGGTAAATTACGTTATTTCATAAAATTACTTTTTCAATGCCGTAGAAACGCAAGTTTTTGTGAAGAAAATTACGAATTTTCATTAAATTACTTATTCAATGACAGAAAACGGGTTTTGGGAAGATAAATTACGTTACTCCATGAAATTTTCTTTAAACTTATAGAAAACGAGTTTTGGAGGTAAATTGCGTTAATTAAATCACCTTAAAAAGGCAAAACACGGGTTTTTGGGGTAGATCGATTACGTTAATTCAGTAAACTACATATTTAACAGCATTCAAAATATTTTTTGGGGGGTATGAATAAATTCCATTGTGAAATTTTCAATATAAATTCTTATACCATTAAAAACTCCAATCAATTCTCTACTTAATCTGGTGCTATATTCATAAAAAAAAAAAAAAAAAAAAAACAGTTCACATAACTTTGTCTACAAACCTTGCTAAGTATAGTTTATATTTCTGCATATTCTTTTCATATGTCTTTTTGGGAATTACACAAGTAAACGAAACAAACTTCAATGAACTTTTTCATTTTATTCAGAATTACAAGTCATCCTTCAGTTTCAAGTTATTACAATACAGTTTAATTACATCTACACACACACTGCTGTTCCCCAAAAAGCAGATTGGAGACCCAAAGACTTTAGTCATCTTATGCCACAATACCATTTCGTGCAAGTGTCTAACACCATTTCAAGCAAGAGCTAGAATTGGAGGAACTGGAGACCATTTTCATAAGTGGGGTCTCATCCCATCTGCTGAGTACCAATGTGGGCATCCCATCCAGACAAAGGACCACGTACCCCGTGCGTGTGAACGGGCAAATCTGTACAGCTCTGGACCTCTATGAATGTAATCAGTCCGCTATGCAGTGGATACAATGTTATCGTGTTATGATGATGCAAGTCTTAGGCTACTTCCACACAAGGGACGCAAATGCACGATGGCCAGACACAGTTACCAATTTTGTGATCATAAGCGTAGGTGATGTTATAGAAGAGAAACCCACAGGCAAACCATCTAAGTGCCCGTTTCTGAGGCACTAGATGGGCGCCTGACTAGGGACTACATTGCCTGGCACACCACTTGCTGCACTCTGCCCATTGCCTCGAGTCATACGTTCGCCTGCCAGTGCCTACTGTCTTGAGAGTTTCGAGCAAATCAGAGTGCCTGGCTTGCCTTTTCCCCTCGAGTGGAAGGGGCTTTAAATAATCACACAAGCAAAGCTTCACCATAAACATGAACCACTGGGCCATTTCACCAGAATAGGTCTGCAAACAAATATGCTCACCAGAATAGGTCTGCAAACAAATATGCTCACCAGAATATGTCTGCAAACATATATGCTCACCAGAATAGGCCTAAAAATATTATGCTCAACAGCATAGGACTAAAAATAAATATTATGCTCAAAAGAGCAGGCCTAAAAATATATATTGTGCTCACAAGAGCAGTCCTACAAATATATAGTGTGTTCAGAAGAGCAGGCCTACAAATATAGTGCTGACACGAACACACTTACAAATATATATAGTGCTCACAAGACCAGGCCTAATTATATATACAGTACTGTATTGTGCTCACAAGAGCAGGCCTACAAACATAGTTTTCTCCAAATAGGCTTACAAATATATAGTTTGATTACCTAAATAGTCCTGAAAATATATAGTTTGCTCATCAGGATAGGACTAAAATATATACTAATGCTAGTAGAGGTTTTCAATTAAGGTCAACTTAATGAAAGTTTCAAGTATCCTAGAGATCACTAAAGAATGGCGACAAACAAATATCAAGGTTCAATATTGCTGGCTACACCATGGATAGATTTAGGACTCTATAAAACCTTCCCTTTTCATATTCTTATTAGTCAGTACTAGATTGCTACATTCTTCACCAACTAGCACTGATTTGGAATAAGATGCAGAAAGAGTACTATTCTCAATCCCTCCCTGATACTGTTTTTGGAGACTGAATTTTGGTCTATTGTCTTGCTTTAGATGGTGCAATTATACTAAATTTTAACACAGACTTAAATAGTGCTGTATAGGTTTGATATTATCAAGTGATAAATCAAAATGTATATTATTCAAAGTGCAATCAAATTCTTATTTCCATTCCAAAAACTTATGCATAACAGCCTCCTCTTGTTTTCAAAACTTTTAAGAAAGCACTAATGTTGTTGCCACTTATCAGAGTGGAAGAACTCTCCAACTGCTGGATGATTTAGATAGCCTCTCAAACTGACAGACTTCCAATACAAAAGAATCTTGAAATTACTGAACCCCTTGTAATAAAAAACCACTCTTGAACAAAGACTTTCGATGAAACAAAAAGCCCTCTTGAACAAAGAATTTATAGGTAGTAAGCACTCTAATAGAATTTATAGGTAGCAAAAATCACTCTTGAACAAAGAATTTATAGATAGAAAAAAGCACTCTTGAACAAAGAATTTATAGATAGCAAAACCCAATCTTGAACAAAGAATTTATAGATAGCAAAACCCAATCTTGAACAAAGAATTTATAGATAGCAAAAACCACTCTTACCAAAGAATTTATTGGTAACAAAAAGCACTCTTGAGTAAAGAATTTATTAGCAAAAAATACTCTTGAACAAAGACGTTATAGGCACAATAAAGTCCTCTTGAACACAGATTTCATAAGCAGTAAAAGGAACTTTTGAACAGACTTTATAGGCAGCAAAAGGCACTCTTCAACAAAGACTATGTTAGCAGGAAAAGATACTCTTCAACAAAGATCTTATAGGCAACAAAAAGCCCTCTTGAACAAAGAGTTTGTAGGCAGCCAAAAGGCACTCCTCAACAAAGACATCACAGACAGCAAAATATACTCTTCAACAAAGACTTTATAAGCAGCAAAATGCTCTCTTGAACAAAGACTTTAGAGGAAGAAAAATGTCCTCTTGAACAAAGATATTATAGGAAGAAAAATGTCCTCTTGAACAAAGATATTATAGGAAGCAAAATGCTCTTGAACAAAGACTTTATAGTTAGCAAAGAGCATTCTTAAACAAAGACTTTATGGGCACCAAAATTCACTGTTGAATAAAGGCTTTATAGGCCACAAAAGGTATTCTTTAGCAAAGACTTTATAGGCAGCAGGAGAAAAAGGCACTCAAAGACTTTATAGGAGAAAAATGGACTCTTGAACAAGGAAACTGTAAGTAGAAAGAGATGCTCTTGAACAAAGACACTGTAAGTAGAAAGAGATACTCTTGAACAAAGACACTGTAAGTAGAGAGAGATACTCTTGAACAAAGACACTGCAAGTAGAAAAAGATACTCTTCAACAAATACTTTATGGCACCAAAAGGCACTATTGGACAAAGACTCTACAGGCAGCAAAAGGCACTTCTAAACAGACTTTATAGGAAACAAAAGGCACTCTTGAACAAAGACTTTTTAAGCAGAAAAAGGCACTCTTCAACAAAGACTTTGCAAGCAGAAAAAGGTACTCTTCAACAGAGTTTATAACAACAAATTGCACTCTTGAACATAGACTTTATAGGGAGCAAAATGCACTCTTAAACAAAGACTTTACAGGAAACAAAAGGCACTCTTGAACAAAGACTATGTAAACAGAAAAGGGTACTCTTCAACAAAGACTTTATTGCATAAAAAGGCACTCTTGAATAAAGACTTAATAGGCAGGAAATGACACTCTTCAACAGACTTTATAGGCAGCAAGAACTTCTCTCAAATTGACAGACTTATCGAGAAAAAACTCTCAACTGAATACAGTATTTTTCTTGGCAAAACTCCTATATTATTAAAATGCCAATCTTGCTGGGCAGATTTTCCTTAGAACTGAATAATCTGGGTAAATACCCATCTTGAACTGACAACTTCTGGGATCCCAAAAAACTATTGAAGTGTTTCAGGGAAACAAGCACAAAAAGGAAAATCCCACGAACCAATAGACATTCTTTGTACGTAATGCATTCAATAAACTAAAATTCAACCTCAGGCTTTTCTTATACAGCAAAAAAGGGAAATACAGGGAAAGACTTGCTATGTGAGATTTTCTGATATAGAGGCTTTTTAGCTAAAGGTAATAACTCCAAAATTGACAATATCTACAGTACACAAAAACAGATTTTTTTTGTGGCTAAAAAGCAAGTTGTACTACACTTCCTGAATGCAAAGATGGCAAAAGACTTCATGAATACAAAAGTGTAGCAAAATATATTCATAGCTGTCTTTATATAAACTTAAAATTTCTTATCACAAATCTTAGAAGATATCCAATAATGTAGAAGTGATCACAAAACAAGAGAAATTTGTAAATCTAAATCTACTAAAGGACAATTCACCTCTCTAAAGCCAAAAGTATCATAATCAATAGACTTCCTAAACCAAAATCTAAACAGGAAGGGTACTTGTTTGGTTAGTGTGTCCTGGAGCCAAGAAAGACTACCAAAAACTACCAAAATTTAGTTCAAGAATATCATGAACTAATAGACTTCCTACACCAAAAATCAATCAGGATGAACACTTTTAGACATGCTAGTGTCTCTTCCAGACATGACATTTAATGAAAAGCAAAAATATTGAGCAATGAACGTTTTCTGAATCTCTAACCTCTAGGAAATGTCGTAATCATATAAAATGCAAAGCAAAGTTTATCACATGACTTCAAGGATGACAACTTCTAAATCTGTCATTTATAAATGCGAAAACATTGGAGAAAAACTCGATTCAACAACCACAAATATGTCTGTCTTTCAAACTCCATAAAACAAACTAAGTTTGAAGTTACAAGCTAATTTTCAATAAAAAGTAAAACTCCATAGCTAGGCATTATATTCTGAATAGCAAACTCCAGTTGCGAATTGACTTCTGTGTATTAATGTTAGGGATTAAATGTTGCATACCAAAATAGGCCCTGCAGATACTTCGGTTGACCTTGGTGTGGCACCCAAGACAGGGGAGGTTGGGCTGTGGCACCCAAGACAGGGGAGGTTGGGCTGTGGCACCCAAGACAGGGGAGGTTGGGCTGTGGCACCCAAGACAGGGGAGGTTGGGCTGTGGCACCCAAGACAGGGGAGGTTGGGCTGTGGCACCCAAGACAGGGGAGGTTGGGCTGTGGCACCCAAGACAGGGGAGGTTGGGCTGTGGCCCCCTAGCAGTACCAACCAATCTCCGCTGAGTCCCTCGTCAAGCTAGGAGGAACTAAGAGAAAAATAAATTCCCTTTTGCTTCTTGTTGGATGTCGGCTACCTCCAAAAATTGGGGAAGTGCCAAGGTAGATAGAGTGCCAAATTATTTTCTGACCAACAAACTTCACTGCCCCATACTTGATGGTTAAATGATATCACAAAACAACAGAAACGACAAGGTTGTCTTGCAGGGAGATTCTAATACTGTACTCACGTTGATAAAAACAAGGAACATACAAAATGAATGCTAATGGACTCTGACTACTTTCCCTACATGCTGATCCCAATCTTGTCATTATGAACACAATATTCCCGCTCAAGAGCTAGCTCTAAAACACAGGCAAAGCCACAGCAATGATATAGGCAAATCTCAAATCATACTGAACATATTTAACTGCAAGATCAATCTTCAAGGTCTAAATTCGACCTCAAACCTGGAAGCAAGTTGCTCTTAAACTGAACTGTAATGCAACAGAAAAACCATATGAGAAACACTTCTTCATGCCCAAATTGTCGATGGCATCTTTTCCTTGGCTTACATTCCTAAGGAAGATTCAAACGAGTGGGTAAAGCTCTGTGAAATTATATGAGATGCTATAAAAGCTACAAGTAGCTTCATTGAATGCTCTCATGCAACCTAGTTTTGGCACCATACACCAACTACTTGAACAACGTATAGCACATCTTATGTCTTTCAAAATCCTACTAATCTGCACGGGTTGTGGTGACCTATAAGAGGCGTCCCTGTCTTGTGATTTGCTGGATTGGGGTTCGAGTCCTGCTCAAGCTCGATAGTTTCTTAGAGTGTCTACAACCTCACCATCCTTGTGAGCAAGGAATTAGGGGTTTAAGGGAGCCTATAGGTCTACCTGCTGAGTGATCAGCAGCCATTGCTTGGTCCTCCCTGGTCCTAGCTTGGATAAAGAGGGGGCTTGGGTGCTAATCACAAGTATATATGGTCAGACTCTGGGGCATTAATCTGCTGGCCAGGGCAATGTCACTGTCCCTTGCCATGCATGACTGGCCTTTAAACAGGATCAAAGATGGGGCACCTTAGTTGAGAGGTGAAAATATAAGGCAAAAGAAATTCAAAGCTTTGTTGAAGAAAGCAACTCTCAAGATAATTTCAATAATTAAATCTATCTATAGATTTAATCAAGGTACAATCACTTCATTCACCAAAAACAGAGGCAAAATCATCCTAAGAGACAGAATGAGGCTCAAAACCGCTGGTCTGAACATTTCAGGGCTATACTGATCTATGAGCAACATGGTTAAGCATTCTGTTATTAATGCTCTTCCTAACTGAACACTTACTTCGGACCTCCGCATGCTTCCTGAATTGCACAAAGTTTTGAGAAAAGAAGTTACTGTCCTGACAGCATTCTAGGTTAGATTTCAAAACTTAGGGGCTCAATTCTAAAAGATCAACTGCACAAGATTATCTGTGCATATACCCAAGTCCTAGATAGACACCATTATTCCATTATATAGGAATAAAGGAAAGGGAGGCCACTGCAGCTGGGGTATTTACTTTCTATCTGCAACTGGTAAAATACTAGTAAGAGTTCTCATCTGGTGCAATGGGAAACCATATATCTGAAACTGTGCTTCAGATTTACACATGCAAACACTTTATTAACCTTACTGAGCCTCGTGAACTTCTTTGAAGAAATACTTGAAATGTATGAAGTTCCCAGCGAATTACTCAAATACTTCTTACTACAGTACTTCAACTCCTTCATTCCACCATGGGAACAAAAGTCTGTATCGATCACTTAGAATTCTTAGGCTTCCCTGTGGAAATGGGACCAAAGCACGATAACTTTCTAGCAACTCTACATTTTCAATTTGCTCCTCAATGAAGGTATTTTGACGTTGGAAAAATACATTTTTGGGTGAGATAGCCATGTTGTCCTGATGGAAGTTCCCTTCAGCTACTTCCTACTGTATAATATTTCTGCAAGTGATATTACAAGAGAATTACTGTCGGGCATCACGGGGTTCCACCCCCAGAACGATTATCTGTAGGTATCGTGTATAATCAAGGACGTATCCTAAGATAACTATAGATATCTGCACCCGGCTTGAGCCCAAAAAGGACTTTATTGTGAGAAATATGGTAGCCTGTTCAAGATCAAATGGTTACACGACATAAAAAAAAAAACCATCGGCCAATTGGTTCACCTAAATATGCTGACAACACTGCCATTTAGCTTCACATGCCTGAGTCAATGCAAATAACATTAAGGCACTAATTTTTAATATACCAGGCACATGGCTTACAGATTAAAGCAAGAAAAGCAGACGTCATAGCATAAACTAGACCAAATTAGAGGGTACCTCACTTCACTGATGATGATATGCTATTGTGTAATGTGATATTTTTCACATACAGTATGTTCATAACATTGTTTCATATTCTACCAAGATCAATGATGATGTGCTGGAGAAAATAGAAAGGCTTTACATAATTTTGGTAGTCTGTGAACCAGGGTTTTCCAGAACAAACACCTGAGATTGACAATTACAATCCAAGTGTATACAACAGTATGTATTCCTAGTCTCTCCTATGCCACAGAAGCTTAGACAGTATAATGACGCCATGTAGAACTGAAAACACTTTCATATATCCTATTTGCAGAAAATTAAGCGGTTCACCTGCAAAGATCACGTTAAACATGCTAGAAATTCTGGAATTATGAGGACCAGGATTTTCCAGAACAAGCACCTAAGATTGACAACTACAATTCAAGTATATAAAGTATTATGTATTCCTACTCTCTCCTATGCCACAGGAGCCTAAGAGTATATTGACACTCTCTAGAAGTAGAACACTTTCACATATTCTGTTTGCAGAAATTATGACTCACCTGGAAAATCAGATTCAACATACACACTAGAGATTTTGGAATGAACAGATTGATCATTTGATCCTTAGCGTAACTTATCAAAACCAACTTTGTTAGGACAATTAAAAATGCACCATCATGGCAGCCCAAAGAAGGATATGAAGAGCAGCCAGATCAGCCTTAAAGCGTTACAAAATTCCACCAAATGGCCCAGAAACTATAGTTAGAAACTGTATGGTACTGAGAATGACAGGTAACAAAGAGGAGATTTCCCTGGAGCAGAGTCACAAGTCTCACCTTAAAACTGCAGTGATGCCCCAGCCGAGTTTTCCTGCGGCCTCAAATCCTCATCTGATTTGTCCAACATGTGGCAAAGTAAGCAAGTCAAAAAATGGTCTGGTAAACCATAGTAATGCATGCAGACTGTATTGGCAATCCGTTGAATGGAAGTTCAAGATCCGCTCAAGTTCGGTAGTTTCTTGTACGTCTGCAATCTAGTCCTCCTTGTGAGTGACAGATGGGGATGATTTTGGATGCCTATAAGTCTAACTGCCAAAGTCATCATCAGCCAGTGCCGGGCCCTAACTTGTCTTAGCTGGATGGAGAAGGGGGCTTTGAGCTGATCATATGTAATCATGGTCAGTCTCTAGGGCACTGTTCTGTCCCTTGCATTTACCATCCATGTGGGAATTCATTGTACTATACTTATCACAGTGGAACTCCAAATGTTGTCATCAAACTAAATTGTTTGTTAGTCTAAAACTAGACCATCAAGAACATACTCTTGTCTTAGTTTGATGGAAACAAAGCTTGGGTGCTGATCAGTCTCTTGGACATTGCCTTGTTCCCTTGCTTCTACCATTTATGAGCGACCTTGAAACCAAGTTTTAGAACTCATCATCTTCTACTCACCTATTACTGAGAAACTTTATATGATGTTATCAGTCAAGCCAGACTGTTATAACACTGGAAGATATGTGACATACAAACACTACCACGTACCAATTCTTTCAGAATTCCATATTCCACTGTCATAAACTAATATTTTTATTAGTCCAAAACTTGACCATCAAGAACAAACTCTTGGCGAATCCAGTGTCACCACAAACCAGTACTTCCTAAAAGATCTCATCACGATTTACATTTTACATTCACAGAAACTAGACACTAAGTTGTGTACCAAAATTTACTAATATGAAGTAGGCACATATGCATCTGGGGAAGAGACTACCATCAACACTCCAAGACTAGTAACTACACACCAGCGTGTGTGTTAAGGCTGACGATGTTCTGAATATACAAGGCTCCCCACACCAACATCGGAAAATGTCCATCGTAGTATCTTAATATCAAATACATTTAATGGATGTAAAGCTCAAGTCCAAATCTGATATCACTTTTTCTAACAACAGTGTGTGTACAAAATGTAAAATAATATATAGTATTGCAATATTCTTAACCAAAGGAATGACTCATCCAATTTTTTCAATATTACCTAAATTCAGCCTAAAAGACATCTGATAGGAAATAGAAATACATATTTATACTTATCAATATGTAAAATAAAGTTCCTGTAAACTACTGTAAAAATCAGTACTGTATGTGAGTCAATCAAATGGTAATTTAACCATTAAATAAGGTTATAGGAGTTAAAATTTCTCCATATAAAATCACAAATTTCACACGAAATTGGCCAGGAACAGTAGCTCAACGATTTGATTGAAAACGTAACAATTGGAAATTAAAAGGACATGACAAAATTTCTAAAAAACAAATAGAAAAATCTAAAATGTTTCTCGGTTTTCTATGAGGTTTTGCAAGAAGCAACAAATTTTCTATACAAAATGACCTGTGAAAAATCTCATGAAAAATTAAAAGTAGAAAATGTCGATATGCTTAAACCCAGCAGAGTTTCTCATGAGTCATTCATACAAGAATTGCACATAGAAATATTTGATGGCCAATAATCTTCGACATTGCTACAATGAAATTCGACTGGAAAAACACTACACATTTCTACGCCATACTTCAATAAACCATTACAAGTCAGACGAGTAATTTTGCCTGCGTACTAAACCTCAGACATTGATGAGAGATCAGGTAAGCAGATGGCTCGTCTCAGGAATAACCCTACCACCCCCCTTGGACTTCTGTGCATAGCAGCTTTCTCTTACATCAGAGAGGGACTAAATAATCTCCAACAATGACACAGAAAACGGGTATGCATTTAGAAGAACACAAGGGAAGGGAGTGACTTTACCACCTCAGCAATCAACTATTAGCTTAGAAAACGGGTCTTTGAATCTGCTTCGAAGCTGATAACTGGCTGGTTACTCCCTGCCGAGAACCTCCCTTGGGTCATTGCAATGCTGACTCCAAGGAGTTCTTTATTTTTAAATCTTTCCAATTTTTCTAACTACTACAATCTTTCGGAGTTTTTCTAACTACACATTTTATATCATTGAACTTCTGTACTTCAACTTTGCCTCTGAATTGACAAGGATTAATTCATAGCTTTTTTTATGATGCAATGTTTTAAGAAATTGCTCAAGTTCTCATTTTGTCCCTAACTCTCTTCGATAAGCGACTTTCTTTCTTGAAAATTACGACAAAAAAAGAATACTTAAGCTATATCCTAACAGGGAACATTAACTAATCAAAATACTGTATACTGACAATAAAACTTGAATATCCACTTAAGAGTTCTCTAGAGCTTGAAAATATTAACACCCTACATTTTACCATAGTTTACTATTCTGCCAAGTTAAAATCAGAATTTCAAGAGTAAGAAACTTGAAAGTGTATTATTACATAAGAAATGCCTCAATCTTAAGTATCAATAGAGCAGTAGTGATTTAGAGCTTGGCCAAGCGTACAAAAGCTTTCGGTGAGAAATAATTTCAATGCAAAGACTTCAATATATAATATTGATATCTAGAATAGTCTATTTTCCTTGGCTGTCAACACAGAAAAACCTATTGCTACTTAATATACAGTATTCTAAACCTAGATTGTAAGATAACACTGTATGTACCTATGAAAACACTAGATACAATTAATACCACTATGCCCAGAGACTTAATGAGAACGGAGAAGATTACAATCATACAATATCCTACATGACTTGAGAACTAAGCAGGCAACTCCTCCAAGGTCCTACATAAAATGAGAACTGACCAGGGCATAATGCCACAAGGTCCTATTTGACTTGAGAACTGAGCAGGGCATAATCCTACAATTTCCTATTTGACTTCAGAACTGGGCAGGGCATAACCCTACAAGTTCCTATATGACTTGAGAAATGAGCAAGGCATAATCCTAGATGTTCCTATATGACTTGAGAAATGAGCAAGGCATAATCCTACAATATCCTATTTGACTTGAAAACCGAGTAGGGCATAGTCCTACGTAGAAGTTCCTAAATGACTTGAGAAATGAGCAAGGCATAATCCTAGAAGTTCCTATATGACTTGAGAAATGAGCAGGGCATAATCCCACAATATCCTATTTGACTTGAAAACCGAGTAGGGCATAGTCCTACGTAGAAGTTACTATATGACTTGAGAACTGAGCAGGAACATAATCCTACAATTTCCTATTTGACTTGAGAACTGAGCATGGCATAATTCTGCAAGGACCTTTATGTCTTGATGAGACCAGAGCAGAGCTTAAAGTTGAAATTCAGAAGTTGTGTGCAATAAAATTCATATAAAAAATGGTATTACAGAATTTTTCCCATTGTTTGAATTTGCAAATCGAAATTTTTGACTTTATGGAAAACTTATTGAGTCTAATGGGAATTGTGTGAAGCACTTTAACATTATATAATAAAAGATTTATACCTTAACCTAATAAACTCCATATATCAAGACACTGTGGCATTGGGAACTAAGTTTTAAAAGCCCTATGAATTTGAGTTACCAAAAGTTACTGTCTCCTCAGTATTATTGATCTCAAACGCTGGTTGCGATAAAGAGTTTATTCCTAAGATGAAACGAAACTCTTCATGTAAGATAACTAGTTTGAATCATCCCTGATTTCCTAAAGTTACTTAAAACTCTATGTGGCTACTTAAACAGCTACTTTACACAGTCATAAGGGTAATTAAAGAGCAAATACCCAAATAGCAAAGCATATCCAAGTGTAATAAGATTCCCTTTTATAACAAGGTTTGTGAAACAGTGATCTGGGGAAATTTCAAAGCTTTCAATTTCCTTATTTCCTATCCTCAATGGGCTATTTTTCCTTGGTGGAGACCTTGGACTTATGGTATAATGATCTACCAACAGGAGTTGTAACTTAGCTAGTGATAATATGATAAAGAAAACAAGTATCTATGTAAAATCAGTCAACATAAACCCTGACATTATTGACGCTACTTTTACAATCGTTAACGATACTAAAGATAATTATTTACTATCCAGAACTCCTCTTAAACTTGCACTTTTTTTTAGTTAACTTAAATACCTAAAACTATCATTAATAATGGAAAAGAATCCCATAATCCTGTTGTGAATTGAGTTTACTCATCAATTAAAAAATCTACAATTCCAACCTCCTATATAGTAGCAGTGGCTAACTCAAATTTTCAATACCACTATCAAACTTCCCTTGAAGTAGCAATATTCTATTGAATTTATCTAGTAATTCACAAACTTCAACTATAATTGTTTGGGCAACATCTCCCATTTGACTTGGATACATCCAAAATAAGTATAACATACAGTCCTAGACTCCCTTAAAAACTGTAACTTTGAGTACACTTGATAATTCGTGCCCTATATATCAATCATTCCTGAGCCAACTAAGCATTTTCAATTTATATTATTTGCTGGTCCATTTCCCTTACACGTACCATCAGTGTCTTGAAATATGCAGACATGCCATGATAATAATGATCTTGATAAGATGCTAGACAGTATTAAAAGTATTTGATTGAACTCAGTTTTGTCTTTACTCAAATTTTGGCTTTACTGTACTCAATTTTCAAGTTTTACTCTACTTTGGTTTTACTCAATTTTGGTTTTACTCTACTTTGGTTTTACTCAATTTTGGTTTTACTCTACTTTGGTTTTACTCAATTTTGGTTTTACTCTACTTTGGTTTTACTCAATTTTGGTTTTACTCAACTTTGGTTTTACTCTAACTTTGGTTTTACTCAATTTTGGTTTTACTCTACTTTGGTTTTACTCAATTTTGGTTTTACTCTACTTTGGTTTTACTCTACTTTGGTTTTACTCAATTTTGTCTCTAAAGTTTATCAAGATACATTATTTTCAAGGCAAACTCAGTAAAAATATACGCAACTACCTAACGCTTAAATATTATGGCAAATTCTATATTGGTCAACGAATTATTTTCTTGCTTATAAAGATTGTAACCATCTGAGAACTCCAGTCTGATATGCTTCCTGTATTAAACTAGATTTTAACATAACCTAACAATACCTATGCAGTATCACAGCATTGCAATCTATCAAGAAATTCATAGTGAACTTTGCCATAATTAATTTACACTAATACCCTAACAAAAATTCCCTATCATGATGAAAGCACTATAGTCTGACAAACAGTGAAAAACTATTAGCAATAGTTTGTAGTTTTGCTAATAATTACTGGTTCTAGGTCACTAAATATTCCGTAACTATCACAAACAAAGGTTTGCAAAACATCAATCCTATTCTACATAACTAATGCACTGCCTGCAATCAAAACAGACAAATTTTTGTAAAACTAGTCCCTACCTGTAATTAAAACAGGCCAATTTTAGCAAAACTAGTCTCTACCGGCAATTAAAACAGGTAAACTTTAACAAACCTAGTCTCTACCTGCAATTAAAACAGGCAAATCTTAGTCAAAATAGTCTCTACCTGCAATTAAAACAGGTAAGCTTCAGTAAAACTAATGAATGTGACCTACCTTACTGATCTAACAAATGTTTGTAATGATAATTGTTATCTAGATAATAACTGAATTTTGGCAGCTTAAACATATGATTGGAACATCATACTCAGCTATGGGCTATCTATTACCATTAACATTTTCTGAAGATTAAGTATCATGAATTGGTAAATTGCCTTAATATCCGATCAACTAAATTCAGATCAATCAATTCTGATACTTGAAACTACCTGATATTGTAATCATGTCTAGTGAAGTATACTGAAGTCCCTAATACTAAAAAAACTCAATAGGTTTAATATAAGCAGTCCTAACTTTGCAATGGCTATACGCAATCCTAACTTCAATGAATGCATCATTGATTCTATGATTTGACAATTTTCAATAATAATATCAGCATCTTGATCTCCTGATTTGTTGGGATCTTGACATGTTGATTTGAAGTTTTCTTGATCATCATACACTTCCCAAGAATTTACATCTTGATTTCGTTGGGATCTTAACATGTTGATTTGAAGTTTTCTTGATCATCATACACTTCCCAAGAATTTACATCTTGATTTCGTTGGAATCTTGACATGTTGATTTGAAGTTTTCTTGATCATCATACACTTCCCAAGAATTTACATCTTGATTTTGTTGAGATCTTGATGTATGCACTTGATGATTTCTTGATCAACAAATTTTCCGAGATGTTTATACCTGAGGAGTTGAGAAACAAGTTAATAATGTCATGTCCACTAAGATTTGTCACTTTACAAAATATTAGGATGACGACAATAAGCTATAAGCTATAACTAGGACTTAGATACTACTATGCTCTTTGTAAAAGGGGCCTAGATTCTAGACCACTTTTACAAAAAGGGGCTAAGTTGGAAACGGACACTTTTGACTGGTGCTGATTGTCTACAGTGATTGATTGATAGAAACTTTCTGAAGTTTTATTTAGGTAAAATTATAATTACAGATAATGTAGTTGCCACTTATTTTTGTTATCGTTATTACTATAGTTACTTGGGCCTGGATATACGCTGTATCAGACCATTTCAACATTTTCAAATATTTGGTGAAATATTACGAGAACAGACAGACGGATCTTTCCTTAATTTGACTTAAACTCTACAAGTATTCCTACTTCTCTAATTTGGTCACTCATGTTCAGATTAAGAACTACTTATCTGCTCTTAATAATTTTCTTTCTCGCATCATTTACATAAAGCACAAAAAAAGACAAACAGTTCTTGATGAAATGACAGGGAATGCAAGCCAAGGTCTCAGAGGTTAAAGATTTCATCATACTACCAAGATTTTTCTTTTACAAAATTTTCAAGGATACTAAAAGACTAATTCCTAAACTCATCATATTTCAATAAAAGTCTTACATGAAAAAAACATTTAAGAATATGCAAAGAACTATTGGCTGAGAATTTGTACTAACATGAAAAATTCGTAGATAATTTGTATTTTTCCTAACAATACAAACCTTGGCTATTTATTAGGGGTATTACTTTCGGCGGAGCTGAAATGACAAGCCATTAAAATTTAGCAAGGGTTAACTACCCACTAGCAGTGGGTAGGAGGGGTACCTTGCTACCACTCCCGCTCACACACCTGTGATTTAGTTCACTTTGCGTGGAGGTAGGACTTCAAGGGGGATAGGGCTGACGGGCAAATGTGTATAAATAGCTAAGATTTTTATCGTTAGGAAAAATAAAAATCACCTACGAATTTGTCATTTATTCCGTGACTGAAATACAAACCACGCTATTTATTATTATTATTATTATTATTACTATCCAAGCTACAACCCTAGTTGGAAAAGCAAGATGCTATAAGCCCAGGGGCTCCAACAGGGAAAAATAGCCCAGTGAGGAAAGGAAATAAGGAAATAAGTAAATGAAGAGAACAAATTAACAATAAATCATTCTAAAATAAGAAACAACGTCAAAACAGACATGTCATATAATAAACTATCAACACATCAAAAACAAATATGTCATAAATAAACTATAAAAAGACTCATGTCAGCCTGGTCAACAAAAAAGCATTTGCTCCAACTTTGAACTTTTGAAGTTCTACTGATTCAACAACCCGATTAGGAAGATCATTCCACAACTTGGTCACAGCTGGAATAAAACTTCTAGAGTACTGCGTAGTATTGAGCCTCGTGATGGAGAAGGCCTGGCTATTAGAATTAACTGCCTGCCTAGGGGTGACTCACCCATTAGGAAGGGTAGATGTCCCTGCCAATGTGACTTTTGGCTTTACCCGGGGCTTCTTATCTGAGTATGTCAGTACTCAACAATAAGGAGTCCCTGCACCTCGCTAAAACCTTGCTACTCAAGGTCCGCAGCCTACGCAAGCCCTATTGAGATAAATAGAAGTGTGACCGTCCACGTAAAGTTATTCCTTAGTCTTTGGAAGGAAAAACTGTTGTAACCAAGACTTTCCCAATACCACCTCGCTAGGGCATGGGGATGCAACAGTATTAGTTTTAATACTAGGTACACAAGGGAGCATGGTTTACCTGCAGTGGTATGAGGTCAGCTTGTGCAGAGAACCCAGGATGCTGCTTTCCCCATGAGAGGGGAGGATGAAGAAAAGAATAAGAGCCAGTCAAACCTTTTCATTCATGCAGACTAAAACCGGGTAACAATGCCCTCAACCTTCTGCTACTTGTCCAATAAGGAGCTTGAGGTTTTAAACCAGCTGTTGTGCAGCCACCACAGGACCGATAAAAAATGTATCGAGTCTCCTGTGGGTCACGTCTTGCAGGTAATGGGATGTGAACGTAGTTTGACATTTCCACATCCCAGCTTGAAGAACCTGCGTCACTGAGAAGTTTCTCTTGAATGCCAGGGACGTAGCTATGCTCCTGACATCATGAGCTCTGGGGCGACGTGAAAGAGGAGGGTCTGGATTCAGTGCATGGTCTACGACCTTGCGAATCCATGCTGATATCGTGTTCTTGGTGACTTTCCTCTTGGTCCTTCCTGTGCTGACGAAGAGTGCAGGCCCACGAGGACCGATAGAGATCGTATCAAGCTCCTGTGGGTCACGTCTTGCAGGAGAAAGATTGTGAAAGTCACCTGGAGCATTCACATCCTTTCTTGTAAAACCTGCATCACAGAGTAATCTGCTTAGAAGGGCCAAGGGCATAGCTATGCCCCTGACATCGTCACTTGTCATGTCGGTCTGGATTCAGGGCATAATTGGTGACTCTGTGAATCCAGCAGGGATGATGTTTTGGTGATCCTCCTTTAGTCTCTCCCAGGGCTGATGACAAGGGAAGGGACCCGGGTGGGCTGTTGCCGTTCTCTTAAGGTAGAGTCTCATACCTTACCCTGGGTATACTAAAGGATGACCTGGATCGTCCGTTACCGAGTGGTGACTTGTGTAGGATCCGTCACCTCTGGAGACTGTGTCTGGCGACATACTCGGGGACGAAAATGAACGTTGCCTCTCGCCCTTCTCATTAATGGGCAATGTCGAAAGAGAGACCATGAAGTTCCTTGACTTGTATGGCTGCTGTCAGTGTGTGTAGGAACATTGTCTTCTTAAACCAGGTGAAAATTTGTTGCCTGGTGAAGAGGAACATAAGGAGATCTCTTTAGAGACCGGAGAATTTGAACCATGTTCCGGGAGAAAGGTCTCAATTCCGACTGGGGAAAGGCAATTTGTAAGTCCGTATGAGTTAGGAAAGGTCTAGCGATGAGAGGATGTCCCTTCCTTTCAGTTTGGAGGTGAAGGCTCAAGGTTGAGTGATCGTCTTTACCTGCCGAAACTGAAAAGGGGGTCTTTTCCTCTTGCATATACTCGAGGATTCCGCTATTGCTGGAATAGAGGTATCGAGTAAAGAGAGACACTTTCCCATGACAAAAACCACAGAAGGGTTCTAGGTAAATTGACTCCGGTAATTTGACTCCCGGTCAATTTGACTCCCATTAATTTCACTCCCACTATCTGAAAAAAAGTTCTGGTAGGTCTCAATTTTGAGTATCAGCATTTAACACCTCAAAAATAGAAAAGAATAAAGGGATTTTGACGAAGGAAAAATCTATTTCTGGGGAGAGACCTGTGGCGCCCGGTGAAAAGAGTCCTTCTTATATATCTTTTCTGATAAAACCTTCCAATTATACCAGAGAAAGATAAAAGCATGGAATGCTGAGGTTACAACCCTCGCGCGAGCACCTTTTGGGTGTCGTGTATAAAGCAAAGGCGCGTGAAAACCACTATTCACAGGTTGTCTTCCATTTAGTTAATTCCTTCGTCAAAGGGATGGGCCGCTACAAAGGCCCTAGCCAACCACCAGCGCCACACCACCCACGCCACGACGCAAGCACCATCTGAACAACATCCTTCTGTAATGGCCATGATGGCTTGGAAAGGAAAGGGTGGGATCGTGTAAAATAAAGGGGAAGGGTTTCACCGGGCGCCACAGGTCTCTCCCCAGAAATAGATTTTTCCTTCGTCAAAATCCCTTTTCTGGGTCGACCTGTGGCGGCCGGTGAAAATGTACCAGAGAATGCCTTCCAAGCCCAACAATAACAACTAATTTAATGAGGGGAGAGAAACAACACCATGTTAAGAAAATCATAAATAATTAAGTTAAGTAGGCATAACACAGGGCATAGTGGGAGTAAGGTTAAACAAACATGATAACAGGGAAGCCTCCGAGTATCAGAGGAAACATGCAACAAAACTGACATGGCTAAGAATATCCCAACCCTATAACAACGGTAATCAATAATAGTTACAATCATAATAACCTAATATGTAATAAACGTAGGGCTAACGAACCACCAAGGAAGTGGCGTCGTGGTGCGAGTGGAGGGTAGGAGGGAGAAGAAAAGAGATGGATGAAAGGAAGAACAAAAGATCACTGGGGAGAGATAAGGCTCCCATCTGCAACTGTTGGGTATTTAAGAGCCTGTAAGTTCTTTAGATAGTGGCGTTTGAAGACCATAGGAGATTTCCAACCCGTGTACTTTATAAGGTCATCAAAGTTCATATTCTGGAAATAATTGATGGAGGTAGCTACGGACCGGATATCATGAGCATGGGGAAATGATCCCGGATTGGCTTGTTTAATGAAGTATAGGATCTATTGCCTAATACTACGTATGGAAATGGTACCTCCTTGTTCTCTGATAAACAAGGGGCCAGACGATCGGGTAGCAGTCCTGGCTAAAAAGGCCCTGAGAGCGGTGACCGGACATAGAGAAGTATCTTGGAGAAGAGGAATAACCTTCCAAGGGGACCACCTATTTTGGGGGTTAACGGCCGAATCATATTGGCGAATTGTCGAGTCCCTTTTGTCCGATTCGATGAAGAGATCGTTTTCCGGTTCAATGTTCGCGTCTCTACGAGCTGCCAACTTCCTGTAGTCCACAAAGTTAGAGTTTTGGCCATCCTTGAGTAATCTGACACAGTGAGTTTGGAATACTCGGGTCAGTTTGAGGAACGGGATCCGGATGGGACGGAGTTTCAACTCGAGGAGGAGAGGAAACCAACTGTTCTTGGGCAGTGAGGTGGTACTAAAGCCACTGCGCCCCGGAAGGAGCGTAGTTGGTGTAAAAGCTTTTAGAAGATTCACTGGGGGAGATAGGGAAATCTTCTTCTAATGGTTCCAATCCCGGGGTAATGCGTCCATGGCATAAGCCCGAGGGTCCAGGGTTGGGGTCACATAACAAGGAAGTTTGTGAGTGACCTGAGTTGCGAGTAGATCTACCTGGATGCCTGGAACGAGCCCGAGTATCCACCGGAAGAAATTCTGACTCCAGGGGACTCGTCCTGGATAGTGAGTCCGCTCTCACGTCCTGGCCTCCCGCTAGGTGAGGTGCTGACAGGAACCAGTTCTTTTCTTTTGCCCAGGCGAAGAAAGTGACCAGGATCTGATTCAGGTTGGGTGACTTGGATCCTCCCCTGTTGACGTAGTGTACTACGTCTGTGCTGTCTGACACTACTCTGATGTGGGTCGACCTCGGAGGAGAGTCTCTCTTCAGGGTCAAGAACACTGCCATGGCTTCGAGAACATTGATATGGGACTGTTTCATGGCAAGTGACCAAGAACCTGAAACATCTGATGTTCGGAGTAATCCCCCCATCCACTTAGAGACACGGCTGAATGGAATGTCACTTGTGGAGGTGGGAATTGTAGAGGAACCGCTTTGGAGAGGTTCTTCGGTTCGGACCATGGGCGTAGTCTCATTTTCCAGACAGAGGGGATCTTCGAGACCTTGTCTTCTTATAGGTACTGTAGCTCTCTTCCTCCAAAATCGATTGATGTCTTTGAGTTTGGCTTTTATTAGGAGATCTGTTACTGAAGTGAATTGGAAAAGGCCGAGGATACTTTCTAAGGCTCTTTGGACACCTGTTTGTGTTTGAGAAAATTCTTGATCTTGGAACCTATTCCTCTTACTTTTGGAAGGGAGAGACAACGTGTGCTTCGAAAGGTCCCACTGAATGGCTAACCATTCTAAGTGGCCTGATGGTCGCAGGCGAGACTTTTGGAGATTGACCCGAAATCACAGGTTGTCGAGCAATCGAAGTAATTCCTTCGTAGCTCTGTTGCCTTCTATGGCCGGCCGGGCCCAAATGAGCCAACCGGCCAGATAAGCAATGATCTGTATCTCTTGGTTCCTGAGTTGTTCTAACACTGCCTCTCCCAGTTTCGTGAATATCCTGGGATCAATGTTGAGGCCGAAGGGCATGTCTTGAACACAAAGGCTTTCTTGCTTAGGCGGAAACCCAGATAAGAAGAGAAGTTTCGAGCTATAGGCGCAAGCTAATAACCGTCGGTAAGATCGACAGAGGTGGTGACGTTCCCACGGGGAAGTAAGGTCCGTACCTGAGAGATAGTCAACATCCGGAACTTGTCGCAGAGAATGAAAGAGTTTAGCTTGACAAGTCCAGGTCCACTCTCAATGCCGACAAGCCTTTCTTCGGAAATGTGAACAGGTGGCTTTGGAACTTCAGTGATCGATCCCGTTTGATTGCTTTTTTCTTGAGTAACCCTGTGGTGTACTTTTTCAGGATGGGAGTGGATTTCTGGGAGAAGGTCACAGGTGGAGGAGGAGGACCTTGAGGCCATTTTCATCTCAAACCTTTAGAGATTATGCTATGATCCCACAGACCGAAGGTCCAATGGTCTCGAAAGTGGTAAAGTCTTCCCCCTACCGGGACCACCGCGTTGTGAGGGAGTGAATCTAGGTCCTTCCCTTCTCCGAGCCCCCTTTTTCCTAGGTACGCCTTGATGGCGGGACTGTCTTTTACTCCTGTAGCTTCCTCTCTGGTGTCCATGAAAGGAGCCTGAGGGTTCGGATCTAGGGCTGTATGCAGGCAAAACATCCCAACGGGGTTGGGCTGTGTACCTGAGGAATCAGTGAGGTAGACCACCTGATGATGGGGATTCAGATGCAAAGGCGTCGAATCAGAGGAAGGCTGTGATGACGAGTGGGTAACCGACTATCAATTCCTGTCTGATAGAGGTCTCAGACAGAACGTACTTCCCACAACTAACCCGATCAGACCAACAAACGTGTAGGTCGAACTGGAAGGGCAGAGCTTGGAATTATCGTACCCCCCAGACTGACAACATCCTGGTCCAGACAGAGCGGGCCTGCCCTTTAGGAAATAATACCGTTACCTTCGGTACCTTGTCTAACCTAACCAAGGCAATCTCTTTCAATCGAACGAATCCGTTGAATGGGAATTCTAGTACCTGGGAGTAAAATCTAGGTCCCCCAGAGGGAGGACGTCTATGCCATCCAGATTTATGGTACCATCTATATCCGAGTTCCTGAACGGGTCTGACTCACCACCATACCTTAGAGCTGCGTCATAGCCCCTTGTTTTTCCCTAGAATGTGTTGCTTTTCGCCGTCACGGTTTATGCAGGGTAACATGAACATCAGGATCCTTTAAGGGTCCTAGGTCGGTGACGTAGGTAATTGCAAAGCTGAAGGCTCAAAACTCATCCCCACCTACCTGCCCGTCCATGGGGTCGTCGTCCAACCTTAGAGAGGACACTCCGAGGAGATAGGGACCTCTAGATGGAGCATTCCTTCCCAACCTTGATACCCAAGGGCGGAGAGCCTCTCTTGCAGGCCAGAGAGATTCATCATCATCCTGATGAGAACCATGTAGGCGAACCTTCTGTAACAGAAAGGGGACATAAGTCTGGATGTTCCTTGAACTTTGGTTAGCGATCCTATTCACAGGCTGGGATCAGCTGTATAACTCTTAAAAAGCAATTTTAAAGAAAAGTCATTTAATGTACTATCTTTTGGGGTATAGTGCGACACTTGTATTCATGAAATGTGACACTGTTGGTGCATTCGCCACTGGGTGGAAATTTCTTTCTATATGAACACTATGTTGTATGGATATTTATCCATATTTAGACATAGTTAGAATTGAATATGCATAAATATAGGCATAATTAATTTATTTCTATTTGAACACTATGTTGTATGGATATTTATCCATATTTAGACATAGTTAGGATTGAATATGCATAAATATAGGCATAATTAATTTAATTCTATTTGAATACGATGTTGTATGGATATTGATGCATATTTATACATAGTTAGAATTAAATACATGCATAAATATAGGCATAGTTACGTTCATATATTTTTTGTATTCATGTTAAATCCTTTCCTTTACAGGTAAAACAAAAGATTGGCCACCCGTGGTCTGAGTGATCTCTGTCTGTACCGGAGCTCCGGTAACAATCTCCGGTACAAACAAAGGTCCGTCATAGTGACAACGTGAACACCAGAGGAAATCTAATATTAACCTCAATGCTGATCGCCTGTACGATATCCGGTTAAGCCGGAGATTCGATGAAAAGGATCGTAATGACGATATTGTGATTATTCATGAAAAAGGGTTCATACCCTGATTCTGATCGTCTGATTGATCTTCTGTTTGTACCGGAGAACCAGTGACAAAGGTCCGTCATCGTGAAAACGTGATCCTCAGCGGTACGATAACATTCCCCAATACTGAATGTCTGTGCTATCTCCAGTAAAGCCGGGGATTCGATGAAAAAGGGACCGTAATAATGAAACTGTGAAATCCTCATCGGTATCACATTGTTAACTCCGGTTCTGGACGTCTGCTTGATCTCTGTTTGTACTGGAGATCCGGTAGCAAAGGCCCGTCATCGTGATATCGTGACCGTCACCGGTACGATAACATTAACCTCAATGAACGTTTGTGTTATCTCCAGCGAAGCCGGAGATTCGATGAAAAAAGGGGCCGTAAAGGTGTAATTGTGATCAAACATGACAAAGGTTCGTGTGCAAAAGGCCTCAGCCGGAGTCTGAGTGCCGGATTTCACCGTTGCACTCCAAATATCTGACTAGTTCTCACCCAATGAGTATCCATTATAGCGGAGCATAACTCAAGGCGAGCTAAGCATAACTCAAGGCGGAGCTAAGGGTGTCGGTATAAAACGACCCCAATTAATGACTCATACACTAACGCTCCTACTAATAGTGTTAGCTATATTAACAGTAACCACATCAATAAAACGTGTATAACATTAAACGTACTATCATCAACTCTGATAATAAGAGGAGGCCTGAATAACTCGTGATCGTATAAAAACGGAGAACGGGAAATTCACCTCTCTTACTCGAGCTAATAAAGAAAACGAGAGAAGGGATAACTCATATCTGTAGAACAGGAAATGAGCACTCTATGCTCTCACTCTCAAGGTTACATAATAAAAAACTAACATCAAACAATAATATAAGAAAAATAAAAAATTGATTGCTTTTTTTTTTTTTTTTTTTGTCATTAAGTCATGAAGAAGGAGATTATTATGACAAAGACCGTTATGATATAAGCCCCTTAGATGATGAATCACCACAATTGCCTTCTGTAGATAATGAAATAGATTCTTCAGCATATCCTGCCCCACCACCAGTAGATGACAGTTGTAATAACCAAGAACGTAGAATAACGACAACGTAACAAATAAACAAGGATATAGTCTAAATCGAGCCTTCCTGAGGCGAGTACAAACTAACAGACTAAATCGCTAAACGTTTAAATCGCTATTCGCCCCATACCATTGTTGGCACTATAATATCCAAATGTTTGTATATTTGTAATTTACCTAATGTCTGTTAATGACAAAGGGATAAATAACTTAAAGCAATCTGCCGACCTCCGAGGGTCGGGGAAGCAGTGACATGCTCTTAAAATAAATATAAACACCAGCCTTAGCTAAAGGCAAGGAAAATATAAGTGTTAAGTGTATGGGCGACCTCCGGTGAACGCCGGAGAGTAAGAGATGTCCTGAATAATGCCGCCTTAGCCAAAGGCAAGGCAAATAAGTGTGAAGTGTATGGGCGACCTCCGGGGACGCCGGAGGATAATGAGATGCCCTGAATAATTCCATTTGTGGCTAATAATTCAATTGTGAAAGATATAAAAGCCAAGCCGCAGCTAAAGGCTAAGGCTTAGATCATAGCAAAGCGTATTTACGATCCCCGGTGAGGCCGGAGGGAGAAGAAAGGTCCTGAATAATTATTGTGAATAAAAACACAATTGTAATAACAATGGCTATTGTGGATATGGCCGTGGCCTGAGACCGCAGTAAGGGCCACCGGAGGGTCGTATCTAAACAATATGAAGCCCGTCCCATGCAGTAAACAATATATAAATATAACAATAGAACGAAAGTCATTGAGACTCCCTCATGCCGGAGTAGAACTCAAGGCGGAGTGGAAAACGTTCATAACTACTCCCGAGCCGTAACGGGGAGAGGACGAAACACGGACCTAAAATAACGCTAACAATTGAAAAGTAACCAAAAATAAATAACTCGTAAGTTATCATACACCCAGAGGGGGAGAGGTGAGGGAGGGAGAACCCGTTGAACGCACAAAACGAAAAACGGGAAATCCGCTCACCCACCGGAGCTAAGAAAGAAAACGAGAGAAAGGGGTAACTCGTGACTACGAACAGAAAACGGGGACCCCAAGCTCTCGCTCTCTTGGACATAATATCAGGACTAAAAATCACACAACACTATTATAAACGTATAAAATAAAAATGTACATCAAGATAAGACTACGAACGAAGAATAGCATCTGCTAAAACTTAAAATAAACAGCACAGCCGAGTGACAAACGCCCCGGAGGGGCGGTACTAAACAAAAACAAAGCTAGACCGCTATCTCGTTCGTAGGCTGGACTTGCTAGTAAAAAAGAACCATGAGCATAAAAACACAAAAATAATAACGGTTCTAAAGGCATAAGGCCAGGACTTAACCTAGAACCTAAGTGACAGAGTACTAAACGGGCAGACAAAGATGAATTCCCAAACAAGTGAACAAACAATGGCCGCCATGAAGGGCCAGACGGGAATAATAAAACAAACTATACTGGATATAAAACAAAAGCCCGGTACTATAAAAAGCTGTCAAAACAAACTATGGTACTTAACATTGGAATGTGTGAAGATGGAGCTTCGGACATGACGAAATAAATCCATGAATGTTAAAAAAGATTGAGAGCACCACAAATTACACACTATTCTATCAGTCCAAAAAGAAGGATGTTGTTCAGATGGCGCTCGCGTCGTGGCGTGGGTGGTGTGGCGCTGGTGGTTGGCTAGGGCCTTTGTAGCGGCCCATCCCTTTGACGAAGGAATTAACTAAATGGAAGACAATCTGTGAATAGTGGTTTTCACGCGCCTTTGCTTTATACACGACACCCAAAAGGTGCTCGCGCGAGGGTTGTAACCTCAGCATTCCATGCTTTTATCTTTCTCTGGTATAATTGGAAGGTTTTATCAGAAAAGATATATAAGAAGGACTCTTTTCACCGGCCGCCACAGGTCGACCCAGAAAATTATAAATAAAATTAAACAAAACAAAATAAAAAGATTATCATTTACCTTCTCAAAAAAGAAATATAGTAAAAAGAAAGGAAAATTTACAAACCAGAAAACAAGTAAATAATACATAATTTTTGAAGTAGAATTGCTTGTTTACATACACGCTAATTAGTTTACATGCACACTAATTAGTTGACTTAAACTATCGCTATATGGAGACTATCTCTACCTCCAAGGTTCACATCTTACCTCTTTGGTTATTACTTGAAAGGAAATATACAGTCCCCATGCCTTATGTTTTTAACACTAACCGGGGAGGAAAGAAACTTGTGGATGACATGAACTATATATATGAGAAATATAAACAAAATTCCAACGGATCCAAAACTTACTGGAAATGTGAAATCAAGCTTACGGAATTACGGCCAAGAATGAACCCCGTAACCATCACGATGGATTTTGGAAGAGCACGTATTAATAGCTTCAAATCTGTTTTACTTAGTGCATCTGCTTCATGCTGTCTTTTTCATGTATCTCAAAATGTTTACAGAAAAGTGTGTGAAATTGGCTTCAAAGAGAGGTACCATCATGACGATGAGTTCAGCATTAAATCAAGATGGTTTCCATCATTAGCATTTCTTCCTCCCAATGATGTAATTGATGGATTCGAAGAACTTGCTGACGATGACGATCTTCTTCGAGAACTAGCGTCTTATTTTGAAATATCATACATAGGATGTTTGCGAGGTAGGGGAGTTGGACAAAGCAGAACACCTTTGTTCCCTGTAGATAGCTGGAATGTACACTTAGGAACGGAGTCCGAGATACCTTGCACAAATAACCATTTCGAGGGCTATCACAATGCCCTACAAAGCTCTTTAAGTTGTACCCATCCAAATATATGGAAGTTAATTACTGCCTAAAAAAAGGAAAGAGCATTTCACCCTAATGAAAAAGATTCAATTTGATTGTAGCGAGATTTGTGACATAAAGAAGACGTATAAAGATATAAACAAACGACTACAGACAATCATTGAGCGATCAAAATAAAGTGTTCTTAAGAGCGATAGCTAAAAACTTGCATTATTAATAGATTTTCTATTCTTCAATTATTTTAATTTTTGTATATAGTCTTATATCATACTTCGGTATAATTACATTTTTTCCATTTCTAATATTACATACCTGCTTTGTATCAATAAAATATGTGAACATGGCATTTAGTATTATTCGTTTTCCTTCAATTTTAGTCAATGAATATCTAGGTGTTTTTTTCTTTACAAAAATCGAACTTTATTTTTTAAATAAAAATCATATAGATATTAAAAAAGTTAAATATCTGCTTGTTTTTTTTAATCTATATTTCTCGAATAAAAATCATATATTCAATGAATAAAGAAAAGAGTGGTAGTGAAATTACCGGGGATCAAATTGAACGGGAGTCAAATTACTGGGAGTCAAATTACTGGGAGTCAAATTACCGGGAGTCAAATTACCGGAATCAAATTACCGGAAGTCAAATTACCGGTCACCCCACAGAAGATGTTACACTGCCTGGTAGACTCATGCTGAGGAATTCCTCAAATATCTAGACAACCTTTTCGCAGCTTATTGCAAAAAGCCTCTGTGAGAGAGGAGGTACTGGGTAGTCTCTAGGCGTACAATCATAGCAAAACTATAGCTTGTGGTAGGTGTCGAAGTGTGATTGTCCGTGATGTGGAGAGGGTTCTCTTGGAGAGACTATAGGGAGCTGCAGAAGGTTTGGAAATCGTTCTGCATAATGCCATAGCGGAGCTATGAGAGTCCTTGAGAGGCTGACCGATGTTCTAGCCTTCCTGAGTGCCCATATCCAGACAAAACAGGGACGAGACGTAAGCGACATTGTTGTACGTACCCACCGTTGTTGGCCTGTTTCTTGCCAGAGAGCCTTGGGGTCTAGGGCTGGGAAGCAACAGCAGCCTGAGGTTCAGGGGTGTTGTGAACAGATCCCTAGTTGGAGGACCCCGTAAAGTGGGGAATTTGTCGGCTACAAAGTGATCCAAAGACCATTCGGTATACCTTATCTGAGATGCTGTGCACAAATTGTCGACGAGCACATTCCTCTAGTCTGGAATTAAGCGGGCTGATAGCGGCACCGAACAGACTTTGGTCCATCTTAGTGTTTATACTGTTAGATGGGAAGAGGCTGCGAGCAAGTTCCTTCTTGCTTGTCGCTGTGAGACTCTATGTGGTGTGTGGTGGTGTCGCCCATCACATCACTGAGTGGTCCGTTAGCAACCGATGAGGCTGCTGAAGGACCGGAAAGTTGGCCTTCATCTCTCAAGAGATTTAAGTGAAGGTACTTTCGGACTCTGTCCAGAGGGATGAGGTCGTGTGGTGCAGCACTATGGTCCCTCCTCTCTTCTTTTGATGTGTTCTAAGCACAGCATCAAGTCCGAGGGCTGGGGAAGGATGAGGTTATGCCACTCCGTAGATTCTCGACTGACACCCATCCCTTGAGGTTTGTCCAAACTTCTGGTCCCATGGGGGGTCAGAATGTCTAAGGGATCGAGGGCCTGATTCCAATCAGACTCAAGTCACCCTGGGCTGGGAATTCTTCTCGTTTTGAGAAAGTTTTGTGGAGATTGGTATCTAGAATCATTCCCAGATACATCAGTCTTCTGAGAGGGAAGTAGGGAAGACTTCCACAGGTTTACCTTGATCACTGGATCTCGGTAAAAAAAAAACTTTAGAAGTTCCGTTGCTAATTCAAGGTTGCCACCGAGTCTGCTAAGGTCAGTCAGTCGTCCAGAAACGGAGGGGACGGAAGCCGATCGTGTGAGACCAGGTAGTGGAAAGACTGAAGCACAGTGCCCTGAACTGGTGTTTCTTGTTTGTCTAGACTGAATCTTCAATCCCTCCTAGATGGATGGTTTGGGCCTGGACGTATGTGTCCTTTAGGACCAGTGTGCAAATGAAGACCTGAGGTCTTAGCCTTTGTCCGAACTCCAACTTGGTGTGGACATCGACCCAAAGAGACAGCTCCTTACGGATCCTTTCGCATGGGAGATTGTTGACGCTGGGGTCTTAACTCGTCGCGTAAAGGATCGGACGCGATACCCTGTGTAAGGATTCTTCCCTGAGAGAGAGTTCCTTTAACAGATGGAAGGAAGGCAACGCTTAACCCTACCATGCACCCTGATGGGATTGATGCTATTCATTAGAGTAGAATCAGTCTGGCGAATGTTAATCAATAGTTAACAGTTGGGTATTGTGGTTACTGTGCAGCTGGAGAGTGCTCTCAAGTAGTCCCCTGCCGACAAGCCGCTGATGAGAGTTGTCGATCGTTTGCCGATCACTTTAGTGGATTGGTGTGATGGCGAACGGCCAGTAGCGAGAAGTGTGTTAAATACCTTCTGATCTAGGAAACTAAGGGTAGAGGTTGACGAGTAAGTCCGAGTCACGAACTGCTGGAGAATTGTCGATGATCGGTGAATCGGCGGTCTGTGAGCCGAAGATGGTAACTGACAGGCAACTGAAGGCTGTCTGCTCAGTCAGCCAAAATTGGTTGGCAATAATGAGTTGGTAATCTGCTTTCAGAGCCCTGAGAGACAGCAGAATGGTTTAATGATAGTCAGTTGGTGATGGCAAGCCATTGATGATCAGTGATCGATCACGGACCAGTGATCGATGAGCTAGAGATCAGCAAGCTGACTATGGTCCCTCCTGGTTAGTCAGAGATCAGCAAGCTGACTATGGTCCCTCCTGGTTAGTCAGAGATCAGCAAGCTGAAGATGGGCTGGTCAGAGATCAGCGAGCTGAGTTCGATGATCAAAGAAAGATGAGCGGCCCATCGGTGATCTAGTGATCAGCAAGCTGATGACAGGTTATTGACTAGCAATCGGTGATTGGCACGCTAGCAATCGGAGATCGTTAGTCATTGGTGGGACTAGAGGTCAATGATCAGAGCTGAGCTAGCCATTGGCGATCTGGTGATCGGCGAGCTAGCCATTAGCAAACAGTGAACTAGCCATCAGCAAACAGTGAACTAGCCATCAGCAAACAGTGAACTAGCCATCAGCAAACAGTGATCTAGCAATCAGTCTGTTGATGCTTTCTTGTTTGCTGACGGTGGTACTGTCAAGAAAAAACTTCAGAAGAGACAGGGACCAAGGATTCCCCATTTTGATTCCCCTTGGAAGATGGAATCTTCACGACCTTGAATCCTTCTGTGAAGCCTCTTTCCTCTTTTCCCGGCAGCCATGTTATGCGTTATCGGGGAGAGGAATGCGGCAATGGTGACCTGTCCAAAAAGTTTTATTCTTTTGACCATTGCACAAGTGTGCAGGAGCAATGGCACACAGTGGTGCTCAGTTTCAGTTGAAGCGCAGTTTCCAGTGAATACGCAACAGAATGCTGGAGAGCAGGCAAGCGCTGGTGCACAGGTGAGCGCTGGCTCTATGGCAAGAGCTGGCGCATTGGCGAGCATTGGATCTGCGAGCGCTGGCTCTTTGGCAAGAGCTGGCGCATTAGATCCGAGAGCAACTGCGCAGGAGAGCGCTGGTCTGAAAGCGCAGGAGAGTGCAGAAGAGCGCTGGCTCTTTGTAAAGAGTTGACGTATTGGCGAGCGGTGGATCAGAGAGCGCAAGGGAGCAGAAGGGTGCTGAATTTGAGAGCGCAGGTGAGCGCTGGCGCGCAATAAGGCACTGTGTAGGGTTTTGTGCAGTCTTCCTAGAATGCACAGGAGCACGTCAATGGTTGCGCAAAGGTGGCTGAATGAGCACGCGATTGCGTGGCACGCGTGCATAAGAGGAAGACTGCTGGCGCGCGCGTGTAAGAGGAAGACTGCTGGCACGCGCGCGTAAGAGGAAGACCGTTGGCACGCGCACCCGGAAGACCGTTGGCGCGCGCACCCGGAAGACCGTTGGCACGCGCGCCAAGAAGACTGCTGGCACGCACGGAAGACTGCTGGCGCATGCGAAAGACTGTTGGCACACGCGCGCAGAAGACTATTAGCGCACGCGCGCAGAACTGTTGGCGCATGCACGCGAAAGACTGCGCGCACACGCGGAAGCAATACACGCGGAAGCAATGGCGCGCAGGTGCAGGAGATTGTTTGTGAGCAGGAATGATCCCCAGAAGAGTCCAGGGCCGAAGTCCAAGGACTAACTGCAGCGTAAGTTTGCGCTGGTAGGTTGGCAGGTCAGCTGGTAGGACGACCGGGAACTGGGATCTGACAGTTTACTTGTGAACCTAAGTTCTGGAGAGAAGAGGCGAGGCCTTTCAGACCCACTGGTTTTGCTATGACACACCCCTGGCTCCTCCCCCAGACAGCCCTAAGCGGGCACAAACCACGACCATCGGGGCGGAGCAACCAGAGACATGTGAGTTGACAGGAACCAACCCGCCATATTTGAAGTTGCAAGTTGCTATGAAGTATATCTGTACTTACCATTCCATTTTCCTGTTGTGAGATTTATTTGAGATTGCAAATTACTACAAGTAGTAACTCAAAGTTCCAATTGTGAATTTTAACATTTTCCATTCCTCTTTATATTCTAAGATAATATAATGTGACAGTAGTTCACCTCCCCTTTCCAAGATATTCCTATCTTGTTACCTAAAAGTTGCCTTTCCTCTAAGGGCAAGGATAAGAGTCTAAAAATATCTTAAAGAAATTTATGAATAATTGAAAAATGTTATGGTTGGCCTTCAGAAACATGAAAGCTGTTGACTTTGTATGTAATTACTTTAAAAATCCTTTATTTCCTCCAGAATGGTCTCCTCGGTTACGAGGTAAGGGTCGGAAGCTGAACCAGACCCTGGGTCTGAAAGGCCTCGCCTCTTCTCTCCAGAACTTAGGTTCACAAGTAAACTGTCAGTTCTAGAGAGAGAGAGGCTTCAGCCTTTCAGACCCACTGGTTTTGCTCACCCGATACTTCAGGGGGCATGAAGATGAAGTCCTGCAACGACTGCATCGAAAGCTCCCTGTAGACCGAGGAGAGCATAAAATGACCCAAATACAGAGTTGCTTTTCCAATTCATTCTAGTCATTATCTCTTGCAGCGTAACTCCATTATACATCATCCTTGAAGCTGCTTGACCTCTGATAGAGTGGAAATTGGTGGAGTGTTTTCTGGCATTGGGATCAGCTCTGAAAATACAGTCCCTGAATAGCTGCCTCATCTTTGGAAGGGACATGATCTTGAAGTTTTCATCCAGCCAAATATGGTCTTTCCTATCTATTTTTCTTTCTGCACAGATTTTATTTGTGTACTCCAGATAAAAGTTTAATTGTCTAACTGGACAAATTTTTGGCGTGGTAGGGTGACACTTAAAGCTGAATTCAATAGGAGTGTAATTGTTTCTCTGATTCTTGGCCATGAAGGAAGGGTGGTTCCTTAACACAATGGTTTCTGGCGTGAAAGTGCTCCTAGAGATACCTAGATGATTAAATTGGTTAGCTCTCAATGGGCAAGCCAAAGCTACGAGGAATAAGGTCTTCTGAATCATGAGCAGCATAGAATCATCTCTTGTAGTGTTGAGGAAGGAAACCACTTTATCAAGATCCCAGCCTGGAAATTGATGAGAATTGCTGGATCTTCTTCTATTTACTCCATCAAGCATAGCTTTAATGTACTTGTCTTCTGCTAGACAATAATTGGAAAAGTATCCCTTCAAAACCGGTCCAAGAGCAGCTCGGTATTCTTTTAGTGTGTTGTATGCTAGGCCCTTGTCTATTAATTCGTTAAAATAGAGTAGCACTGATAAAAGGGGGAACTTGTTGTTACCTCCATATTTATTGTGTATGAACTCTTTAAAGCTGCTGAAGAGATTTTGGTACTTGGCCATGGAACTGTCTCTCTAAATTGGAAGTAATTTTGTTCCATATCTCTGGAGGAAATATAGAAGGTAGTTGATCTTTTATATCTGAAGGCAATCAAATTTAAGTGGTGTTGCGCTAAGGGTAAGGTACAGTCCATATGAAGTATCTGGCAGCCTTCTGCTTTGACTTTGTACTTCCGGTATTCCTTGGAGACTCTCTTGACAAGGGGAATCCATGGTTCCGTTTCCTGGGAAACAGTGCAAAAGAGCATATTGTTATTACATTCGTTATATATCTTAAAAGCAACTTTATGCAGTGAGAAGCCTGGGGGAAAAGCATAAAGAGGAGAAGAACCTTCCCAGCTAATGTGAAGAGCATTATTACTGATTGCTTTTGTGTTGGGTACGGAAGAACAAAATCTTTTACATTTAGAATTAAAGCCATTGGTGAAAAGGTCTATTTCAGGAGAGAAATTCATATCTGTGCAAATTAAATTGAATAGATTGTCGTCAAGAGTGGCTTCTGGATGTATGGAACCAAAGTCTCTCGATAGGGAATCAGCCATCACATTGCATTTCCCCTTAATCCATTTAGTTTGAATGTCTATGTTGTATTTTCCTTTGATGTTTAGTAACACTTTGATGGCCGCCTGGGCCGATTTGTTCCTAATGCTACCATGTTTTTTGATCCAGCAGTTTGTTACTTGTGAATCTATGTGAATTAGTACTACGTACTTTGTTTCTTAGTTTGTCTCTGAAGTGTTTTATACAGTAAATACATGCAAGTAATTCTCTAATGTTAATGTGCAGAGTGTTCTCATTTTGTAGCCATGTATTATTAGTTGAGAGTATGCCATGTTCTCCTACTAATGCTCCACCCCAGCCAAAGTTGGATGCATCTGTGAATAGTTCTAGATCTACTTGATTATTAGGAATGTTTATATCACTATACAGTACATGTTAGTCTGTTTCCATTCTTCTAGAAAGGATTTGAAAGGAGGAGGAATGATTCTATATCCTTTAGCAAAATATCTATGAAATCTGTGAAGGAATTTAAGATAGTATCTACCGTAAAAGGTGTAGTAGGAACAGAAGTTAAGTGATCCTATCAATCTTTGATATAATTTGAGGTCAGATCTGTTCAAGTTGGATACTGTATCGGCAAGTCTGATACATTTATCAATATTTTTCTGCATTGGTCTCATTGTTTTGTTCTCCAAGTTATAATGAACTCCCAAGAACTCTATCTTTTGCACTGGATGAATGACAGACTTTTTAATAGATATTTGCCAGCCCAGCTCTGTGAGCACTTCAATGACTATTTGGTGTGAGCCTCGCATTTGTGAAAGTAATCTGCCAATATGAGTACTGTATATCATCTAAGTAGTTAAAGATGAGAATATTATATTCCTTCCTAATGTATTTAACTACTGTGTACATTAGTTTGGAAAAGATGTAGGGAGCTGTCTTTAACCCGAAGGGAACAACCGTCCATTTGAATTTGCACTTTCCTAATTTGAACGTTAAGAATCTTTGAGCACTTGAATGAAGGGGGACGTGCCAATAAGCGTCCTTTAAATCAAGTCTACATGCCCAGTTGTTTAAATGCAAATAAGGGAATAAAGTTTTAGGTTTCAGCATGGAGAAAGAAAGTTTTTTGATCATAGTATTAAGGCATTTCATATCGAAGATTAGGCGAATGCTCCGATCGGGTTTAAGCTTGTAAAATATGTGGTTAGAGTAGTAGAAAGAATTTCTGTTAATTTGTTCTATTACCCGTAGGTCTAGTAATCTGTTACATTCTCTCTCTAGTATTATTCTCTTGCTAGAAGGATAATATCTATCAACCCCTAATCTTTTCAAAGTCTTTTGAGCCTTATTTTTATTGATAAATGGGAGTCTCACACCCTTACTGATCAAGTTGCATGCAAAAGAAGAATTTGGGAGTTTTTGCCAATTTTTTAATTTATTTGTCAATGACCTACCTATCCCACTTACTGGAGGGGCGTGAGAGGTTTCCTTGGAGCTAGAGGCTTCTGTAGGGAAATTTAACTCTTCCAATATCATTGAATTGTTGGTGGGTACATTTGCCAAATTTTTATCTTTACTGTGTAGCTCCAGGTTATTTTCATCTTGGTCCGAGCAGGGCTCGATGGTATTAAGAATTAAAGAATAATTAGTTTTGTTTCTTATCTTTGACGTCTGAATTAATTGCTGTCTGTGCCCCTGTACTCCTTCCCCCTCTTCGGCCACCTCTCTTGATACCTCGGCTGTAGGGATTGAACCTATTCCTGAACCCAAAGCTTCCCCTGAAACCTCTGTAAAAGTTGAATTTCCCTCTGGGGTAGCCCTGATGCTTGCCAAAGTTGAACCTTCCACCTCTAGGGAAAATGTCCCCTTCTCTAGGAAGGGGACCGCCTCGAAAGCACGAAGCAATAGCTTTCCTATGATCATCTGATAAGACCCATATATCATTAATTTCAGCTTTAATAATAGCATCTCTGGTATCTAAATTGAGGTTCCTGGGTAAAGTTCTACTTCTGAATGAGAGGATTAAACTTTTAATTAGATCAATGTGTTTCCTGAAAGGCCCAATTATCACTTTAGTAATGAAATCAATATCGTTAATCTTAGAGGGGTAAGCTAATTGCGCCAGAGCTGCATGCCCTTGAAAAGAAGATATAGCCATTTTAATGTTTTCAATATCAAAGTGAAATTTCTTCTTGAAATCTTCATTGAACAACCTGCCACTTGGCCAAAAGTTCAACTTTGGCAAATTTATCAATTTGAAAAGGTCTGCAAGTTCTTTATTATGATTACAAACAAAGAATTAATCATGAGAGTTCTTGTCTCCTTCACTTAATGTTAATGCAATTAGGGAGTCATTTAATTGAATTTTCCCATCTCTATGAATGGAGGGCACAGCATTAAAATTGTTAGATATATAAGTAGGAATAGGTTTGTTAAAAGTAAGTGGGTTAAATTCTTCATAGTCACTACTATCTTCATTATAAGTTGTAAATAATTCTTCATTTGCATTCTCAGGTAAATCTACTTTACGGCGAGGGCGCTTGGGAGGAGGAGTATTGTCATTCCTTTTTGCAGTCGAACCACCTCTGCAATAGGAATGAAAATCTAGACTCAAATTTGATAATAAAAGTTTAACTGATGTCTATAACATGGCTCATGAATTTACAAATCAGGTTGGACAGCAGCAGACCTAGAAGGCTGAAGCCAGGCAATCGGGTTCTAGGCTCAAATGGCTACGGCTTTGTGGAAGATGTTGCAGTGTGGTTGCTTGAGTAGCTTGTGTCGCGAAGGAAGTTCTCTCGGGAGTTCCGTTAGGAGCTGCAGAAGGTCCGGGATGCCATAGCGGAGCTATTAAGGTCATTGACAGGTTGACCGATATTCTGGTCTTGTTGAGCACCCTTCTCATCAGACAGAACGGTGGGAAGGCGTAAACGTTGATGTTGTCCCACCGTTGTTGGAAGGCATCTTGCCAGAGTGCCTTGGGGTCCGGGACTGGGGAACAGTACAGCGGAAGCTTGAAGTTCAAGGCTGTCGCGAACAGGTCCACTGTCGGGGTGCAATATATAAGGGTTTGTGTCTAAGACAACTTTAGTGATTTGTGTGTATGAAACATATTTGATTTTAATTTTCTTTTGTATCCCTCAAGCCCCTCGATCCAAAAAGTCTTAATCCGTTACTATTCCTTTCCAGGTATTGACAGCAGCCCCTACACTCAGTAGGGAGTGTAAGGGAAGTTTACTCTTGAGACTTGTATATGCAAATAGAAAACAGAGTATCTGTCTAATACTGCTCATAACAATTTTGAATGTAGAATATTTTCTGTTACCAGTCTGTACTAGTCTGTGATGCTGTTCTATATCCATATAACTTTCCTGGAACTAGAAGTAAGCTACTGTGTTGCTATTTGAGAGTGTGTCATAAACATTGATAGTTAACAGGAGCTACTGAAATGGTATATCTGGTCTGAGGCCCAAGAAGTGAATTCCGATGTTAGGAAGAGACTGATTGTTTGAGGTTAGCCTAAATTCAGACTTATTCTAAACCCCTTCCAAGAGTGAGAAATTTAGGCTCTACTATTGTTGAAAAACTTTTCGAGACATTGTTATTGTGGGCCCGCAGGGATCTGCACAGCAGCGTATGCGGCCATACTGTTGAGATTTTGATAAATTTTAAGTGACTTTGCAGCTTAGTGGTGAACGGGATATTGAAGGGATAGTATTGATTCAGGGAAAATTTTTGTAGTACTGTATTTTCAAAGATTTATATTTTCTTAAAGGTGGTTGGTTTGAGATGGTTTAGTAAACCTGAGTGTCCAGTATGTGAATAATTTTCTATTTTTATTCAAAATTTGTTCAACTTGTTACCCTGATGCTGAATTGTAAAGGAATACTAAGGTTTAGGTATTCATAACAGTTTTTGTTTAATTTTCTTTGTTTAATTTTCAAATAAAAAATTTTTTTGCTTGTTTTTATGAATACAGCATTTCATTTCAGAACCTCTCACCACGGTGTCTTTTCCTCCGCCAAGTACAGTAATTTATCATAATTCATTTTCCCACACTGTGTCCAGTTATCAGAAAAAACAATATTTCCATTCACCTAATGTTCTTATACTTTTATTTATAATCCAGCTAGCCCAATGAAAGGTATGATAAAAAGCAAGATTCTAGCTGGGTCCCCTTGCCCAGTATAAATTAAGGGGTGGTGCCCAGAGCTCTGTTCTCTTGACCTGTTACTTAGGTTTTTTGGGTATTCCACCGTTGTATATTTGTTGTGTAGTGAAAGTCGGGTTGTGGTCGGCATTCGGACACTAGGCAGTTCAGGTGCTACTTCTGGCCACAGTCCGCAAACCACTACAGGGGAACCCCACAAAGTCAGGACTTTGTTGGCTACTAGAGGATCCAAAGACCACTCGGTACTCACTATCTGCGATACTCTGCTCAGACTGTCGGCGAGCACATTCCTTTTGCCCGGAATGAAGCTAGCCGATAGCGGAATCGAGTGGACTTCGGTCCATCTCAGTATCTCTATTACAAGATGGGATAGCTGTTGTGAAAAGGTACCTCCCTGCTTGTTGATGTAAGCCACTACCGTGGGTTGTCGCTAATCACCACCACGGAGTGACCCGCCAGGGTCTGTTGGAACTGTTGAAGTGCCCGATATACGGCCTTCATCTCTAGCAGATTTATGTGGAGGCACTTTTCTGATTCTGACCACAGGCCTGAGATCCTGTGGTTCAGAACGTGGTTCTTTTAAGGCGTCCAAGAACAGCATCAAATCCGGGGGGCGGACGAGAAGATCCACTCCCTTTCGGAGGTTTTCGTCTGTCACCCACCACTGAAGGTCCGTCTGTTCTGCAGGACCCATAGGGACCAGAATATCCAGGGAATTGTGGCCTTGATTCCACCGGGACTTGAGCCGCCGTTGCAGGGATCTCATCCTGAGGCGGCCGTTTGGAACAAGACGGGTCAGGGAGGAAAGGTGACCTAGGAGACGTAACCACGATTGGGCTGGAAGCTCTTCTCGTCTGAGGAAAGGATCTGCGACCCTCCTCAGCCTTGCTATCCTGTCGTCTGATGGAAAGGCTTTGTGGAGATTGGTGTCCAATATCATACCTAGATATACCAGTCGTTGAGATGGAAGCAGAAAAGACTTCTCGAGATTTACCATGATCCCTAGATCTTGGCAAAGTCCCAGAAGCTTGTCTCGGTGTCGAAGAAGGATCGATTCCGAGTCTGCCAGGATCAGCCTGTCGTCCAGATAACGGAGGAGACGGATGCCGTTCCTGTGTGCCCACGAAGAGATCAGGGTGAACACTCTGGTGAATACCTGGGGTGCTGTGGAGAGACCGAAACACAGCACCTTGAACTGGTAGATCTTGTTGTCTAGGCTGAATCTTAAGTACTTCCTGGAAGACGGATGGATTGGGATCTGGAAGTACACGTCCTTCAGATCCAGTGTACACATGAAGTCTTGCGGTCTCACCTGCAAGTCTGACCGTGTCCGCTGTCTCCATGCTGAACGGAGTTTGTTTGACAAACTTGTTCAGAGCTGAGAGGTTGATGACTGGTCTCCAGCCTCCAAACGCCTTCTTTACAAGAAAGAGTCGACTGAAGAAGCTTGGGGAGCCGTCGACGACCTCCTGGAGAGCATCCTTCTTCAGCATGGTCTCGACTTCTGCCCATAGGGCTAGCCCCTTTGCCGATCCCATGGCATAGGAGCTCAACAACACTGAATTCACTGTCAGGGGAGGAAGAGATGTTATGAACGGGACGCAATATCCCTGACTGATCACGGAGATCGTCCAGGAATTGGCCCAGAGTTGCTGCCACTTGAATGCGAAACTTTGCAGGCATCCCCCCACTGGTGGACATGCAGGGGGATTGCCAATCCTAGCGTTTGCGGCCTCGGCCGCTCCCTCAAGGATTCTTGCCTCCCCTGGAGGATTTTTTGCCCTTCTTGTCTTTGACAGGAAAGGGCTGCTGCTTGGACACCATCGTCTTTGCTGCCGCTGCCGGTTTCGTCGTCTTGAACTGGCGAGGTTGTTGAGGTGCTGGAGGTTTGTAGGGCTCTGTTGTAAGAGCCCTTTGGAGAAGAGAATCCTGGTTCTATTTTCTCCACCTCTCAGCTGCCTGTTCCACATCCTTGGGCTCAAACAAACTCTTTCCCAGGAGAGAAGAGTGTCTGAGCTTGCAGACATCCACGGCTGGGACCTTCGAGTGGAACCTCTCGGTCACCGCATCACGTCGCTTCAGGATCGAGTTTGCCCACAAGTTCGAGACTTGGTGGGCCAGAAACTCAATGGTGCGTGTGCCCGAAAGGAGGAAGGTCTCCAGGGCCTTCCTGGTGCTCTCCTTGGACAGATCCTCGGATCGCAGCAGGATGCCCAGAGACCCCAACCAGACATCCAGCCACGAAGTGGCCTGCATGGCACACTTTGCGACCTTCTCCAGACTCAGGATCTCTGTTGCCGAAAATGTCACTTGCCGGCTAGATAGTCTCTCAAGAGAGACTCCCCTGGTAAGCTCTTCCACAGAGTGGTGGAGCGGAAGAGCTAAACAAGACTCCTCCATGATCTCAAAATACCTCCTCTGTTGAACACGAGGAGGTGGGAGGAGCTTGTTGCCAGTAGTGGAACGGCTGGAGGAGGCGAGCTCGGAGAGCTGGCCCTCAACCTTATCCCTGGCACACTTCACCCCTTGGGACCAAGGCAAAGCCACACTGGCCTTAGTGGGTTTCTGAGTGCCAAAGACTCAGTCCAGGACCATGTCCTTGCCCTAACGAGGGGCGATCTCAGGGTCCTTGAACCCATTGAGATGCCTCATCAGAGTCAAGACTTGCCAGAAGGCAGGTTCTGACTCTTGCTGCTCTCCTCCTGGTGAACTGGCAGCAAAGTCTCCTGTCCCCAGATGCTCTACTTGGGGGGACACGTGGACGTTCTCCTGGGGTCTCGCTGGCTCTGGTCGAATCCTGGAAGAAGACTTCAGGATAGTCTTCGAATCCTTCGATTCCCTTCTATAAGGGATGCAGGACTCCAGCAACGAAGTCTGAGGGCTCTTCTCTGCCTCAACATGGGCCGATTCTCCTACTCGCGGTGGGGTTTCTCCCATTGGTGCAGTGAGAGAAGGTCTCACCTCAGTAGATTCCCCTGAGGACGGAAAAGCTTCATCCACAAGAGAAGGAGAGAACGTCTGAGGGGGGGAAGGAGCCTTCCTTACGGACTTCTTAGGAGCCAGTTTGACCCTGGGAGAAGTCACCACGATCTCTACTCCTCTCTTCCTCTTCAGTGGGGTCGGAGCTGCCATTGGTTTGACACCCAAATCAGCGAAGGCAGGCTTAACATCCTGGACGACAGCTCTGATAAGGGACCCAAACCATAGCTGCTTACTGACAGACGCAGTGTCAGAGACTCCCGCTGGAGGGAAGGGGATCGGGCGATCCTTCGGAGTAGATACCACAGGGCCTGCCGGAAAAGAAAGAGAAGAAGATTGGTGCCTAGACCTCTCTGAAGACCTCCCCTCCTCCTGCGAGCGTGCTGATCTGCGCTTGCGGGGGGGGGGGGGGGGGGACCGTGAAGAAGATGACCTGACTGCTCTCGCTCCTGAAGACTCGCTAGGAAGCTCGCGTTGCGAAACCCGGAGGGAATCGCGCTTGGGCTCGCGCTGGCGTTCGCGCAATGGAACAATCCCAGGTTCCAGGCGCGTGGGCGAGGGTGCGTGTGGGCGCGCGGGCAAGTGTTGGCGACCATGAGAATGATGGCGCGTAGGTGAACGACGGAGCGCAGGCGAGCGATGGCGCGCAGGGCGAGCAGGTGAGCGACTGCGCACAGGTGAGGTTGCGCGTGGGCGCGCAGGTGATCTTCGGCGAGCAGTCTCGTGGGCACGTGGGCGTGCTGGAGAGTGATGCCACGCAGGCAATGGAGCGTGCGAGCGCCCAGGAGATCGCTGGCGCGCAGGTGCGCGATCCAGAGAAGACAGATGGGGCGCAGGACCAGCAGGCGTAGAAGCGCGTGAAGGAGACTGCACGTGGGCGCGTAGTGTCCCGTCCACCGCTGGAAGTGCGCACGGTAGGAGCTGGAACCTGTACGCGCGAAGGTGACTGCGCGCGATGGGGCGTAGGCGAGGGTTGACGAGAGAACGAGTTCCGAGGGCGCGCAGGTAATCGCTGGCGAGAAGACGAAGAATGAGTCTTCTTTCCTACAGCCAAATCTGAAGATCGTGGGCGCGCAGGTGAGCGATGGCGCGAAGTTGCGCGCTGGAGCGCAGGGGAAGTTCGCTGGCGAGCTGGAGATCGTGGGCGCGCAGGAGATTGTGGGCGCGAAGGAGATCATGGGCGCGCATGGCGCGTATCAGGATCAGGGCGCGCAGATGTGCGCTGGCATACAGGAGTTCGCTGACGCGCAGGAGAGCGCTTGCGCACAGGTGAGCGCTAGCGAGCAGGAGAGCGCTGACATGTCAACTCTGCCATAGGAGATCGCTGGCACGTTGTTTCCGGTACAGGATGACTCTCAGCAACAGCAGGAGCAGTAGAGCGCTTGCGCGCAACTGAGCGCAAGCACGCAGGAGATCGTGGGCGCACAGGTGAAACCTGGCACTTAAGGGACTTGCTCACATTGTGAGACAAGCCCTTTTGCCCTGAAGGAACCGGTGCCCGTTGGATAACGGGGTGCGAGGGCGCCCACTGCGCATCAGCTGCCACGAACGGTGAAGGAGGATCAGCATGTCTGGCAGGCGTAGGAGATCGCGAACAATCTGCAGAGAGGTCCAGTGATGCGGCTGCGACGGTCGACTCACGTCGAGGAGGATCCTCTGGGGGGGAGGGCGAGGAGCCGAAGGAGCACCTCCTAACTCCCTTGTGGGGAGAAGGAAGACCTCTACGGCGAAGAGGAGGGCGAGCCTTGCGACGGATACGTCCTCTGGGAGCAGGAACACCATTGTCGGTCCTCCGAAGAGGAGTCTCTGTCAGTGAACTCCCCCGAGGGGGAGAATCACCTGCAGGAAATACCGTTGGACTCAGCTCCTACCTCGAAGGATGTTCGGAACGGGGAACTGAGCCTTCAGCAACATCAGCACCCAAGGCAGGGCTTTGACCCGACCCGTCGGAAGCCTCTGCCACAACAACATCGACGACTGACAGAGGGTCAACCTCCGCTATCACCGGCGACTGTTTGACAGCTGAGCCCAACTGGATCAAGTCAAACAGGGCTTCCCTGGAGGGCAAACCCTTAAGCCCCAAGGAAGCGCAAAGCTGCAATAAATCATCATTATACACAGAAACAGATAAATCCTCCCCCGGAGGAGGAGGAGGAGCTTCCTCGCTGTGGGAGGCAACTCCCTCTCCCGAACCCCGAGGTCGGTCAACAAAAGAACGGCCTACGCTACCACTCGACGGCCTCTCACGAGAGACCGATCGAGTGGGAGCTTCGGAGGAGGTTCGGGCAACGGAAGAAGAGTCCTTGGAATTTTCCTTCTTCAAGGAAACCCTTGAAAGAGAAAGATCCCGCTTAGACTTCTTCTTCCGTCGCCGGGAAAACCTCTCCCACTGGGAGGTAGACCACTCCCTGCACTCACTGAACACTTTATCTTTATCACACCGTTGACCTCTGCAGAACGGACACAAGGTGTGAGGGTCCATCTCGACCGCCGACATATAAGTCCCACAAGGGCAGTCGGGTAAACCAGGGCATTTCCGCATGATAAAGAGAGAGAGGCCAACTTCCAAACACACAACTGAAAGAGAAAGCAAAAAAAGATTAAGGCTGTCAATGTGCGAGGGTGAGAACAGACACGTCTGACCATCACCCGAGCCAAAAGCGAAGTGAATCAGTTCACTGGTGTGTGAGGGGGGAGGGGTAGCTAGCTACCCCTCCCCTACCCCCTCGCTAACTAGCGAGGGGGTAGTTAACCCTCGTTAAAAATCTAATGGCTCGTCATTAAGCTACGCCGAAAGTAATACCCTACTTAAATAGCGTGGTTTGTATTTCGGTTATGGAACAACTAAATTCTTAAGATATTGTTCGTAGAAAAGAAACAAATTCAGTGAGGCACAATACTGTGTTTTACTATCAATCAAAAACAATCTCTTGTTTGCCCAATTTATGTACAACAAACAGCTTAAGTTTCATCAAAATCTTACCTTTAGTTGTAAATCCTAACGTGCAATACTCCATCTGAGGCATTCACTAACTTTGCCGTATGATGAGTGAGCATAATAATGCACTTTTACTTCCTCAGATTGGCTGGTAATGTCAAAAGCCGATCCGTCTGAAAAAGAACTGTCATTAGATCACTGGTTGTAAATCACTGGAGGCTGATATGTTATTGAATTCACGTACAATATTTTCTTGTGAATTTATCAAGTTGTTGTGCAACTATCAAAAACATTAATTGTGAAAACTGAAATGCTGAGATTGTTCAACTTAAACTCCTTGCAACTCTATGAAAGATATATCAGGCAATAAAAATTAATGTGCCAAGTGAGTTGTGTAACCAAATTAATCCTTATCAAAGAAGACCTTTGGCATACAGATTAATTTCAATGTTATTGAATAAAGGTCTTTACCCCTATTGGCAAAAGGTATTAGGATAATATAGAAAGTACAATTTGCTTTTACTTCAAGGTTCTCTGGAGTTGAAAGTAATTCTTTAAGGTACGACTACCAGATACTTACTTGAATTATGTCAAGCAATGACAATTTGGATGAAAATTCTAAAGGTTCTTTCATGAGACATTTAATGAAGAAATTTTCATCACATTCAAGACCAACTATCTCACTTCTGGATCAACAAAAATAATAAAAAATGCATTTCAGACCAATTAATTACTCCTGGATATTTGTACTATCATCAACAATATCAAATGATTGAATTTAAGCCATATAACAAGGTACAGGGTAAAGGGAGATCATTTAGCGACAGAGTGCATGAGGGGAAAGCCCATACTCTCCCTTAAAAGGGAGAACCTTAGACTTAACAAAATACAGAATGCAGTCATGATTCTTAACACCTAAAACCTTCTTACCCTTCATGCAAAAGCTAGCAACAATAGACGTGCATATATTTATTTTGTTATATTTGTAATATTTGTATCCAGAAATAGATTCCCTTTATAATTTATTTTGTTTTATTTGTAATATTTGTATCCAGAAATAGATTCCCTTTATATTTTTATAATAATTACTTCAGTTTTGTAATGGAAATCGGATTCTACACCACTAAATTATTTCAGAATCTCTCCATACTTGAAAATCTGTAATGTCTGTAAATATTAATTTAAAACCCTGTTTATTTTCTTTTGCAACAATATTCAAGAGATATGAAATAAGGATGGTAGAGCCTATTTAGTTACAGAATCATAAGACTTCAAACTCACCTAGGAAGAAGCAGATTTTGATGGTCTATGAGCCTGTACAGTATTTTTTTCTAGATTCTTGGTGGTACTACTCACAACATCTGCATTTCGTGGTTCTCTATACACGTGATGTTTTCCATGGGCATCCAGCTGATTGATTGGCTTTTCTTTCTATTGCCTTCCCTTTTCTCTTCCTTTCTTCTGATCTTCCATTCTCTCTTATGGCTAACTTAGTCAATAATCTTGGACTTGAAGAGATATTTCCCCTTATCTTGTGAGCTGAGCAGTCTTCCTCTTGCAAAATTATTCTTGCCTTTTCTATGACAGATAAACCTGAAGTTATTTCTCGGGTGTCTTTTACTCTTGTCTAGCGTTATTTATTTGATTGTGATTTATTATTTCTTCATTTGTCTTTGGTTCCTCGCTGATCACTCCAGAGAACACTTTTGAGGGCACTCCTCACTGATAAGTGCAAAGCTTTTAGGCTTGCAATTACTGCCACTTTTATAATTTTTCTATTGTACGGTATAGTTCCGTTGTTCCCAGGGTCAGCAACATGTTTTTAACTTGTAAACTTTCTTTTCAGTTTCGTAGCTTGTCTTACAGCCAGCTCTTTGTTTGCTTTCTTTACTGTCAGCTGACCTTCCTCATTCCATCTATCTTTAGCTATGATAAGCAGCTCTAGAGGCGGACATTTCAAAATCAAACCATTATTCTCTATTCTTGGGTAGTGCCGCAACTTCCATACCAGGGTCTTTCACTATCTTGGGTTAGAGTTCTCTTGCTTGAGGATACACTCGGGCACACTATTATCTGTTTCCTTATTTCCTTTCGTCACAGGGCTGTTTTTCCAGTAATAGGGCTTGGTCTTATGGCATCCTACTTTTCCAACTACAGTAGAATTGTAGCTTTAAAAAAATATCATCATCATATCCCGTCCTCTGGAATTTCTCATTATTTCATCTCAGGATTCCCTTGATTACTGTGTACGGTCACCTTTTTAGTGCGAAGGGAGAGCGAAGATACAAGCACAAAATGAACTACAGTATGTACTATCGTGTGACACACGGTTGGTACAACTGTTTTCTTGCTTTAACAAGTCATGGTAACATGATCAGCTTAAGCTCAGTGTTATTCAGTTTTGGACAGAATCCTGTATCTGAAGGGATTTCTGGGTGGTGGAACATTCTTCTTAATACTTTATTAAGACTTTAAACTTTTTAGTTTTCCGATTATTTTTCTATACTAAACAAGTATCTATGCCCTTCCAATGTTTTCCCGTATTTCCTGTTCTGTTTATTCGTATTGCGGTATTGTCAGCTCTGCAAAGAATCAAAATTTCTTGAAATTCGAGTGTTCCCTTTGTTTTGCAGTTGTTTATTACCTATCAATTCCTTAGTGATCAATGGGAACACCATGGCATTCATACATACAATTCACCAGTTGTAATATCTTGGGGATTCTCAAGCTAGTTAATTGATCTCACCTCCTGTGATTATCCCCACACAATTTTGGCACCAAATGTTATTCCTGGTCTTTGCACATTCACTTATAACATACTGGCAGTAGTCACGGGGGAACTTCTAAGAGAAGGGAAAGCCCCTGACGAATGCCTTGTGAGACGGCGGCGAAGCCGATTCCACAGGATAAACAGGACAGCTCTGCTTCGAAGGCACACAACAGGCACGAAGAAACAGCATCGCAAACTGGAAAATAAAACAGAATAATTATTTAACAGAAATTCCCCCAGGGAAAACTCCGAAGAGAAACCCCGAGGGAAAAAACATAAGAACGAAAGAAGGTATGCGCCCCCCCTCCCACACCTGGCATGCCCAGGTGAGGGGGTGGGGGACGAAGGTTAACAAAACAGAATTATAACATTATAATTATGCAACTGACTTTGAATGTACCAAGGATCACTGACCCCCGAAGGGACATGAGCCCTGAGCAGAAAAGTTAAAACACAATTATATTCATAAAAATAATTGACACAAATAAAACAAAATAGCGACTCGGTCCTGAGAGGCTATCATAGGCGTAGTACGGAGTAAGAGGTGAACGACCTCAAGAGAAGGGCCGGTCTCCACGAAGGCAACCATGGTGGCCTAGGAGTGAAAGGCCGTGATCAAGAAAAGATCGTAGTGGCCTGCAAAGCCGGCGATACTCTCGTAGAACGTACACAACACACACCGCACAACACCGAAAGCAAAGGAAACTTACTATTTCCTATACACCAAAATATACATAAACATCAATAATGCTTAAATATATTAAGTATAAGAAAAGGTAAGTTAAAAGACAAAACAATAATGGCCGTCAAGTGGGGATAGGAGCGGAGACTTCCGATCGCTATCCGAGCCAAAAGTAAAGTGGAGTATTCTCCGGTGTGTGTGAGGGGGAGGGGTAGCTAGCTACCCCTCCCTACCCCCCCCCCTCCCGCTAACTAGCGGTGGGGTAGGAAACCCTCGTTAAAACTTTATGGCTCGTTATTGGCTGCGCCGAAGTAATCACCCCATGTAAATAGAGTGGTTTGTATTTCAGTTACGGAACAACTTACACTTGGGGACGAAAGCAGCCGTTCTTTGAGATGTAACCTCAGACTCCTTACTGGACACAGTAGGAGATGGTCTGGGTTATCTGTTACAGAACGAAGACTCGAAATCCGGAAAGAGTCGAATCCAGGATCCGGCACTTTCGGATTCTGTGTCTTAGCCACAAACTCAGAGACGATTACGAACGTTACCTCCCCTCATCCCCTTACATGGGCGATGTCATACGAGAGACCATGAAGTTCACTGACTCGCTTGGCCGAGACCAAAGCTAGCAGGAACACCGCCTATCGAGCTAGGTGTCGATTTGAAGCCTGGCGACATGGTTCGTAGGGAGGCCTCTCTAAGAGGCCTGAGAATTCGAACCAAGTGCTCTGGAGGAGGTCTCCCTTCTGACTGAGGGCAGGTAAGATCGTATCTTCATATGAGTAGGGAAAGTTCCAGCGATGAAGGAATGTCCGCTCCTTAGAGCCTGAAGGCTAGCCTTTCATTGCCGAGACTGAAAGGCACATTCTTCCCGCAAATAAACGAAGAACTTCGCTCTTGCTGGAATAGTGGTATCGGTTGAAGAGATACTCCTTCACGATTCCAACCACAAAAACACTCGCCACTTTGCCTGGTAGGCCCCTGTGGATGACCTGCGCAGGTCTCCAGACATCCCGTTCGCAACTTGTTGCGACAATCCTCTCTTGGTGAGGAGATGCTGGATAGTCTTCCAGGCGGTAAGTCGAAGCGAAGCTACAGCTTTGAGGGAGCTGTTGGCATGTGGTTGTTTGCTTGTGACGCCGAGAGTGATTGACCGATATTCTGGTCTTGTTGACCACTCTCCTCACCAGACAGAACGGGGAAAAAGCGCACATGTTGGTGCTGTCCCACCGTTGTTGGAAGGCATCTTGTCAGAGTGCTTTGGGATCTGGGCCTGGGGGCAACACGACGGGAGCTTGAAATTCAGCGCTGTAGCGAACCGATCCACAGTCGGATAACCCCACAAAGTCAGAACTTTATTGGCTACTGGATGATCCAAGGGCCACTCGATACTCATTATCTGAGATACTCTGCTCCGACTGTCGGTGAGCACATTCCCTTTGTCTGGAATGAAGCGAGTCGATGGAGGGATCGAGTGGGGTTCGGGCTATCTCAGTATCCCTATTGAGAGATGGGATAGCCGCTTTGAAAAGGTACCTCCTTGCTTGTTGATGTAAGCCACTACTGAGGTGTTGTTGCTCATAACCCCTCAGCGTGATCCGCTAGATCTTTGTTGGCACTAAAGAAGGGCCAGGGAGAGCAGCCTTCATCACTAGCAGATTTATATGGAGGCACTTTTCCGATTCTGACCACAGGCCTAAGGCCCTGTGGTACCTTGAGCAAGGATTTGCGAGGAGACTGTTTAGCCTTTGGAGAAGACACCCTGGAGGGGACTCCCCTCTTTCTCTTCAGGAGGGGAGGGAGCTGCCCCTGATATGTGACAGAGGTCAGAGAGCACAGGTTTCATAGCCTGCATAAGGGCTCTGACTATGGTCCCAAACTAGGGTAGCTGGCTGACAGTCGAGCTGTCAGACACTCCTTCTGGAGGGAAGGGGATCGTTCGATCCCTTGGAGGAATTTGACAAAGGAGGGTTCGCCTGAACGAAGCTGAGACAAAAGGGGGGGCCTTAGACCTGTCCGGAAACCTCCCCTTCTCCGGCGAGCGCGCTGTTCTGCGCCTGCTGGGAGGGGAATGGGACGATGGCCTGTCCACCTGCAGCCCCGTAAGATTCGTGCATGATCGCGCTTGCGATCGGGGCGCAGATCGAGCTGGAGGTAGTGCGATGATTCCTGGAAGGGATTGTGCGCAGCAGGAATTTGTGCTCACGAGCGCGCGAGCGGGTAAGGACGCAGGCGTGCGAGATTGATGGCGTGAGCGCGCGCAGATGGCGCAGGAGCGTGAGCGCGCGCAGATGGCGCAGGAGCGTGAGCGCGGGTGCACGTAGGAGGTGGCTGAAGGTTGGATGGGCGCAATCAAATGATCGCATGTGCGCAGCAACCTCATGCAAGACTGTTGGGCGTGAGAGTGCAGTAGAGCGAGTTAGCGCGATGGCGAGCAGGTGAGCGCTACGCAGTCTGCCCAGGCATCTTACCCTGAGGAGCTCGTGGGTGCGCTGGGAGCGCAGGAGACTTGATACTTAGGGAAGTGGTCACTATGAGAGACCTCTCCCACGAATGGGAGAGGTGCCCTTCGTAGAAGAGACTTGGAGACCCGGCAGGCTGAACCACTGGTGAGCGCCTGCGATCTTTCCGGGAAAAACTCCAACAATGTGCGGCGCAATCGGATTCGGGCGCACAGGTATGCGCTGTTGCGATGGGCGCGCAACTGGAATATCGCGCGCAACTGGAACATCGCGCGCAACCGGAACATCGCACGCAACCGGCAAATGGCAACTGGAAGCGTGCGTACAGGATTTCGCAAATTGGGTGCAGAGTCCAGAGGTACCTGTAAGCACCCGTACGCTAACTTAGGCACATCCTGGACTGCGCGCTGAATTGTAGGAGCGCGCTGGGGCGTTGGTGAGCGCGTATGCGCTATATCAGGAACTGCGCGCGATGGGCGCGCAACAGGGTGCAGGAGCACAGGTGGGCGATGCTGCGATGGGCACGCAAATTAAAGAAATGCCGGATGCGCAGGGGCACCAAATGGGCGCGGGAAACCACTGATGCCCGCGCGTGGAGAAGAATGTAGGAGCGTACGCGGGCACGCGGGCGGGTGGGAGGGCGGGTGTGTGGGCACGCCGAATGCGTGCAGGAGCCCATTGGTGCCCGCGCCACGCGGGTGTGCCCATTGGTGCCCGCGCGCAGACGATCGTCAGCGCTACGCGCGTATGAAGATCGTCAGCACAGGTGTGATCGTCGGCGTTGTGCGCATCAAAAAATAATCAACGCGTGCGTAAATGCATGCGTGCGCTTGTGCTCTGGGTCGAAGGCTCAGCTGACAGGTCGAACAGGAACTGGGATGTGTCCCTAAAGGGAGGGCATCCCCTGAAGAAGACCAAGGCAGGTCTGTTTCAGCACAGAGCCGACAATCAACACTGGAAGTACTACGCAGGAGAGCGCTGGCGCGCTAATCAGGAACTGCTAGTGGGAGCTGGAGCGCAGTGTGGGGGCGCAGGGGAACCCTGGCGCGTAACAGGAACAGGAGCGCGCACGCGGGCAGGTGAGCGCTGAGGCGCCAAGTCTTGAACAGCAGCAGTATGAGGGGGCGCAGGTAAAAATCTGGAGCTGAAGGATTAGAGGCGCAGTTTGCGCTCAAGTCCCATAAGTGCAATGGCAGGTTTTAGTCGTGAGCGCCCAAGGCGCGTCAGCAGCCAGGAACAAAGACAGCAGGACAGCAGGTCTTGGCTAAGGGAACGAGAGACCAAAAGGCCTAACGTAGCCTGAGTTGCGAGACCCCGAAGGGTCAGTGCAACGAGAAAAACGAAGTTTCCCTATCACTAAACATCGAAGTGTAGGAGTGACTAGAGTTACGAGAGCCCAAGGGTTCTGTGTAACTAAAGTTACGAGACCCCGAAGGGTCAGCGTAACGAGAAACCGAAGTTTCCCTGTCACTAAACACTGAAGTGTTAGCGGCTGAACAGCAAGCTGATCTAATCAGGAACAATCCTCCGAAGAGGAGTCTCTATGAGTGGCCTCTCTCGCGAACGAGAGAGGTAAACACTTCGTAGAAGAGACTGGTGATGGTGTCCCTAAGGGCCGTTGGATCAGCAAGCTGACCTTATCAGGAACAATTCTCCGAAGAGGAGTCTCTAAGAGTGTCCTCTCTCGCGAACGAGAGAGGTGACACTTCGTAGAAGAGACTTATAAGGAGCAATCCTCCGAAGAGGAGCCCTTATGAGTGGCCTCCCTCGTGAACGAGAGAGGTCACAAAACTGACTTGTAGCTGCTCAGCCCCTTGAGCATAGCTACAGAAGCGACTGCTCAGCCCCAAGAGCATAGTCAAATCAAGTTCCATGGGCCGGCCTTGCAACTGCTCAGCCCCTTGAGCATGGTTACAAGAGAGGTCGCTCAGCACTAAGAGCAAAACTGCCTAAGGACCAGGAAACCCCAGACACTGGTAATGGCGCCCCGAAGGGCCGTGGGGTCAGCAAGCTGACCTGTAAGGAGCCATATTCCGAAGAGGAGGCCTTATGAGTGGCCGTCCTCGCGAACGAGAGAGGTCACAAGACTGAGCCCGCAGCTGTTCAGCCCCTTGAACATAGCTACAGAAGCGACCGCTCAGCCCCAAGAGCATGGTCGCTTGAAGTTCCATGGTCCGACCTTGCAACCGCCCAGCCCCTTGAGCATGGTTACAAAGGCGGTCGCTCAGCCCCGAGAGCATTACTGCCTAGGACCAGGAAAAAGGTAAGAAGGGAAGTTAACTAACTACCCTTGGAGGCGAACCTCCTTATAGTTCTAGGATGAACTGAAGAGCTGACAGTTGTCACGGGAGAACTTCTAAGAGAAGGGATAATGCCCATGACGATGTCCTAGAGAGACGGCAGCGACAGCAGACTCCCCAGGCATAAACAGGACAGCTCTGCTTCGTTGGCACACTTCAGTCAAACGAAGAAACTGCATAGTTAACTGGGAAAGTAAATTTAAATAATTATTTAACAGAAATTCCCCCGGGAGGAACTCCTAAGAGTAACCCCGAGGGAAAGTAAAAGACATAAGAACAAAAGTTAGGTATGCGCCCTCCTCCCCCACTGATGTTCACGGGAGAAGGGGGAGGGCGGAGAACTAACAAAAACAGAATTATAACAACTATAATTATGTAACTGACTTTGAAAGTTCCCAAAGAATCACAGACCCCCGAAGGGGAGTGTTCCCAGAAGCTAACCAGTTAAAAAACACAATTAGATTCATAAAAATAATTGAAACAAATAAAACGGAAAAGCCACTCAGCCCGCAGAGGGAAAAAAAACTTCCAATTAGTAGTACGTAGTAGTAGTAACAGGTGAACGACCTCGAGAAGAGAGACCGCCCTCCATGAAGTGCAATTGTATTGGCCTAGAGTAGGAAGGCCGCGCACCAAAAAGGGAACGGTGGTGGCCTAGCGCTAAGCCGTTCGAGACTCTCTCGTTGTCGTACACTACACACACCGCACAAACACTGAAAAGAAAAACTTACTATACAGTATTCTATACACAGAAATATATATAAACACCAAGAATGTTTAATATATTAAGTATAAGAAAAAGTAAGTAAAAGACAGAGCATTAACGGCTGTCAAGCGAGGATTGGAGCAGACACGTCCGCTCGCCATCCGAGCCAAAAGTAAAGTGAAGCATTCAACGGTGTGTATGAGGGGGTGGGGGGGGGGTGTTAGCTAGCTACCCCTCCCTACCCCCCGCTAACTAGCGGCAGGGTAATAAACCCACGTTAAAACTTTTATGGCTCGTCATCAGCTACGCCGAAGTAATTACCCCATGTAAATAGCGTGGTTTGTATTTCAGTACGGAACAACTGGCACTTAAGGGACTTGCTCACATTGTGAGACAAGCCCTTTTGCCCCGAAGGGACTGGTGCCCGTTGGATAACGGGGTGCGAGGGCGCCCACTGCGCATCAGCTGCCACGAACAGTGAAGGAGGATCAGCAGGTCTGGCAGGCGTAGGAGATCGCGAACAATCTGCAGAGAGGTCCAGTGATGCGGCTGCGACGGTCGACTCACGTCGAGGAGGATCCTCTGCGGGGGACGGCAAGAGCGAGGAGCCGAAGAGGCGCCTCCTAACTCCCTTGAGGGGAGAAGGAAGACCTCTACCGCGAAGAGGAGGGCGAGCGTTGCGACAGATACGTCCTCTGGGAGCAGGAACACCATTGTCGGTCCTCCGAAGAGGTGTCTCTGTCAGTGAACTTCCCCGAGGGGGAGAATCACCTGCAGGAGAGACCGTTGGACTCAGCTCCTCCCTCGAAGGATGTTCGGAGGGGGGAACTGAGCCTTAAGCAACATCAGCACCCAAGGCAGGGCTTTGACCCGACCCGTCGGAAGCCTCTGCCACAACAACGTCGACGATAGACAGAGGGTCAACCTCCGCTATCACCGGCGACTGTTTGACAGCTGCGCCCAACTGGATTAAGTCAAACAGGGCTACCCTGGAGGGCAAACCCTTAAGCCCCAAGGAAGCCCAAAGCTGCAATAAATCATCAATATACACAGAAACAGATAAATCCTCCACCGGAGGAGGAGGAGGAGCTGCCTCGCTATGGGAGGCAACTCCCTCTCCCGAACCCCGAGGTCGGTCAACAAAAGAACGGCCTACGATACCACTCGACGGCCTCTCACGAGAGACCGATCGAGCGAGAGCTTCGGAGGAGGTTCGGGCAACGGAAGAAGAGTCCTTGGAATTTTCCTTCTTCAAGGAAACCCTTGAAGGAGAAAGATCCCGCTTAGACTTCTTCTTCCGTCGCCGGGAAAACCTCTCCCACTGGGAAGTAGACCACTCCCTGCACTCACTGCACACTCTTTATCACACCGTTGACCTCTGCAGAACGGACACAAGGTGTGAGGGTCCGTCTCCACCGCTGAAATATAAATCCCACAAGGGCAGTCGGGTAAACCAGGGCATTTCCGCATGATAAAGAGAGAGAGGCCAACTTCCAAACACACAACTGAAAGAAAAAGCAAAAAAGATTAAGGCTGTCAATATGCGAGGGTGAGAGCAGACACGTCTGACCATCACCCGAACCAAAAGCGAAGTGAATCAGTTCACCGGTGTGTGAGGTGGGAGGGGTAGCTAGCTACCCCTCCCCTACCCTCGCTAATCAGCGAGAGGGTAGTTAACCCTCGTTAAAAATCTAATGGCTCATCATTCAGCTACGCCGAAAGTAATACCCTATTTAAATAGCGTGGTTTGTATTTCGGTTACGGAACAACTAAATTCTTAAGATATTGTTCGTAGAAAAGAAACAAATTCAGTGAGGCACCATACTGTGTTTTACTATCAATCAAAAACAATCTCTTATTTGCCCAAGTTATGTACAACAAACAGCTTAAGTTTCATCAAAATCTTACCTTTAGTTGTAAATCCTAACGTGCAATACTCCATCTGAGGCATTCACTAACTTTGCCGTATGATGAGTGAGCATAATAATGCACTTTTACTTCCTCAGATTGGCTGGTAATGTCAAAAGCCGATCCGTCTGAAAAAGAACTGTCATTAGATCACTGGTTGTAAATCACTGGAGGCTGATATGTTATTGAATTCACGTACAATATTTTCTTGTGAATTTATCAAGTTGTTGTGCAACTATCAAAAACATTAATTGTGAAAACTGAAATGCTGAGATTGTTCAACTTAAACTCCTTGCAACTCTATGAAAGATATATCAGGCAATAAAAATTAATGTGCCAAGTGAGTTGTGTAACCAAATTAATCCTTATCAAAGAAGACCTTTGGCATACAGATTAATTTCAATGTTATTGAATAAAGGTCTTTACCCCTATTGGCAAAAGGTATTAGGATAATATAGAAAGTACAATTTGCTTTTACTTCAAGGTTCTCTGGAGTTGAAAGTAATTCTTTAAGGTACGACTACCAGATACTTACTTGAACTATGTCAAGCAATGACAATTTGGATGAAAATTCTAAAGGTTCTTTCATGAGACATTTAATGAAGAAATTTTCATCACATTCAAGACCAACTATCTCACTTCTGGATCAACAAAAATAATAAAAAATGCATTTCAGACCAATTAATTACTCCTGGATATTTGTACTATCATCAACAATATCAAATGATTGAATTTAAGCCATATAACAAGGTACAGGGTAAAGGGAGATCATTTAGCGACAGAGTGCATGAGGGGAAAGCCCATACTCTCCCTTAAAAGGGAGAACCTTAGACTTAACAAAATACAGAATGCAGTCATGATTCTTAACACCCAAAACCTTCTTACCCTTCATGCAAAAGCTAGCAACAATAGACGTGCATATATTTATTTTGTTATATTTGTATCCAGAAATAGATTCCCTTTATAATTTATTTTGTTTTATTTGTAATATTTGTATCCAGAAATAGATTCCCTTTATATTCTTATAATAATTACTTCAGTTTTGTAATGGAAATCGGATTCTACACCACTAAATTATTTCAGAATCTCTCCATACTTGAAAATCTGTAATGTCTGTAAATATTAATTTAAAACCCTGTTTATTTTCTTTTGCAACAATATTCAAGAGATATGAAATAAGGATGGTAGAGCCTATTTAGTTACAGAATCATAAGACTTCAAACTCACCTAGGAAGAAGCAGATTTTGATGGTCTATGAGCCTGTACAGTATTTTTTTCTAGATTCTTGGTGGTACTACTCACAACATCTGCATTTCGTGGTTCTCTATACACGTGATGTTTTCCATGGGCATCCAGCTGATTGATTGGCTTTTCTTTCTATTGCCTTCCCTTTTCTCTTCCTTTCTTCTGATCTTCCGTTCTCTCTTATGGCTAACTTAGTCAATAATCTTGGACTTGAAGAGATATTTCCCCTTATCTTGTGAGCTGAGCAGTCTTCCTCTTGCAAAATTATTCTTGCCTTTTCTATGACAGATAAACCTGAAGTTATTTCTCGGGTGTCTTTTACTCTTGTCTAGCGTTATTTATTTGATTGTGATTTATTATTTCTTCATTTGTCTTTGGTTCCTCGCTGATCACTCCAGAGAACACTTTTGAGGGCACTCCTCACTGATAAGTGCAAAGCTTTTAGGCTTGCAATTACTGCCACTTTTATAATTTTTCTATTGTACGGTATAGTTCCGTTGTTCCCAGGGTCAGCAACATGTTTTTAACTTGTAAACTTTCTTTTCAGTTTCGTAGCTTGTCTTACAGCCAGCTCTTTGTTTGCTTTCTTTACTGTCAGCTGACCTTCCTCATTCCATCTATCTTAAGCTATGATAAGCAGCTCTAGAGGAGGACATTTCAAAATCAAACCATTATTCTCTATTCTTGGGTAGTGCCGCAACTTCCATACCAGGGTCTTTCACTATCTTGGGTTAGAGTTCTCTTGCTTGAGGATACACTCGGGCACACTATTATCTGTTTCCTTATTTCCTTTCGTCACAGGGCTGTTTTTCCAGTAATAGGGCTTGGTCTTATGGCATCCTACTTTTCCAACTACAGTAGAATTGTAGCTTTAAAAAAATATCATCATCATATCCCGTCCTCTGGAATTTCTCATTATTTCATCTCAGGATTCCCTTGATTACTGTGTACGGTCACCTTTTTAGTGCGAAGGGAGAGCGAAGATACAAGCACAAAATGAACTACAGTATGTACTATCGTGTGACACACGGTTGGTACAACTGTTTTCTTGCTTTAACAAGTCATGGTAACATGATCAGCTTAAGCTCAGTGTTATTCAGTTTTGGACAGAATCCTGTATCTGAAGGGATTTCTGGGTGGTGGAACATTCTTCTTAATACTTTATTAAGACTTTAAACTTTTTAGTTTTCCGATTATTTTTCTATACTAAACAAGTATCTATGCCCTTCCAATGTTTTCCCGTATTTCCTGTTCTGTTTATTCGTATTGCGGTATTGTCAGCTCTGCAAAGAATCAAAATTTCTTGAAATTCGAGTGTTCCCTTTGTTTTGCAGTTGTTTATTACCTATCAATTCCTTAGTGATCAATGGGAACACCATGGCATTCATAAATACAATTAACCAGTTGTAATATCTTGGGGATTCTCAAGCTAGTTAATTGATTTCACCTCCTGTGATTATCCCCACACAATTTTGGCACCAAATGTTATTCCTGGTCTTTGCACATTCACTTATAACATACTTCCCTTTACAGTATCAGTGTTTGTATATCATCTTATCTTTTCTCAATTCTCTGGCTTTGATAATATCTTCTACAAACCTTCAATCTTATTTCATTGCATTTCAGTTCACACCTGTCACTTCTTACGTGAATGATTGGATCTACGTCTCAGTTCATCATCATTGGGCGATCCACAATTGACCTGTTTTCCACATCATTACAGCTTATCGAGACAAACAGTCAACCATTGAAGTGTTCTTTCATTGACATCAAGTCAGAGATGTCCAAAATATGAGATAGTGGGCATGATAAAAGAATTTGATTGATGATCTGGGTATTTCTCAGGCCTGGTCAGTTTTAAGGTCACATTTAACCAGATTGTCACCAATTCTGGCCACTCCGAACAGGTGAGATAGTGGGCATGATTTGAGAATATGATTGGTCTTGATTTTTCTCCACATTCACAGGAGTGATCAGTTTTAAGGCCCCATTTTATTATCAGTATTATTATTATTACCTGCTAAGCTACAACCCCAGTTGGAAAAGCAGGACGCTACAAGCCCAGGGGCCCCAACAGGGAAAATAGCACAGTGAGGAAAGGAAATAAGGAAAAATAAAATATTTTAAGAACATTAACCTTTTTACCCCCAGGCTATTTGGAACTTTCCAACCCTTAACCCCCAGGGGTTATTTTTTTCAAGCACATTTTGCATTATATTTTTTTAAATTGCTTTAACAGCCTTAATTTTTGTCATAGAGAGGTCAGGTTGGTCTCATTCTCTTGCAAAATGCTTGAAGTTTCCCAAAAAAATTATCAAAAATATGCAAAAAAAAATTTAAATAGCAGTTTTTTGCAAGGACGTACCGGTACGTCCATGGGGGTAAAGGGATGAGTATTGTGAAACGTACCAGTACTGTACGTCCTTTGGGGGTAAAAGGGTTAACAACATCAAAATAAATTGTCACCTGTTATGGCAACTCGAGCTCTAGCTCTGTTGAGGGTACACCAATCACGTTTGGGAAGTAGTTCCCCATCAGGAATTTCTCTACCTAATATCTGCTTATTGATTCCTTCATCTTCTATTCTACTTTTACACAAGTTGATAACCTACATAAGGCACAGCTTTAAAATTACAATTTTGTAATTTTTGTTGTAGGAGTTGAAGTTGTTTTCCTTTTGTTCTATTGGGCAAACTTATGTTTCAAGTCTGCAGTCAAAGATCTCTTAATTGTTCCTCACCTGGCCTTGCAGTTAGTCATTCACTGACCTAACAGTCTGCCTTCATTAGCCTTTATTACTGCCCATCATCTCGCCACAACAATAGTTCCTTATCTGGCTTTACATTCTACTCTCACCTAGAATTAAAATCGGCTCTTCAGTCCACCATCATCAGGCCTTACTATTGGTCTTTATCTGGCCCTTCAGTCTACCCATATGAGACCATCATCTGCCCCTACACTTTACCCTCATCAGGTCTTACTACAAGCCCTCATCTACCCAAAGACTGGTCCACATCTGCCCCTGCAATTGGCCATTATCTGGCCCTGTAGTCTGCTCTTATGAGGACTTAATATCGCCCCTTATCTGGGCCTGCAATTGATTCTTATCTGGCCATACAATCTGCTCTCATCAGGCATAACTAAAAAAAGCTCAACTGATATCAGATATACCTTTATCTAGTTCTGTAATTTACTTCCCTCACGCATAACTATAACTAGTTCTGTAATTTACTTCCCTTACGCATTACTATAAAAAACTCATCAGGCCTTCGATAGACTCTTATCTGGCTCTGCAATTGGCCCTTATCAGGCACTAAATTCAACCCTCATCAGGTCTTACTACAAGCCATCATCTGGCCAAAGATTGACCCTCATTTGGCCAAAGGTTAGCCCTCACCTGGCCCTGCAATCAGCCATTATCTGGCTCACAGTCTGTCCATAAGAGGCCTTACTTTTGGCCCTTATCTGGTCCTGCAATTGGTTCTTATCTGGCCATATATTCTGCTCTCATCAAGCATATCTAAAAAAAAATCATCTAGCCTTAGACAGATCCTCATCTGGTAATGCAACCAGCCCTTATCTGGCATTAAAGTCTACCCTCATAAGGTTTTACTACAAGCCCTCATCTGGCCAAAGATTGGCCCTTGTCTGGCCAAAGATTGGCGTTGACCTGGTACTGCAATCAGCCATTATCTGGCCCTACAATATTCCCTTATAGGGTCATACAAATTGGCCCTTATACAGTCATACAACCTGCCCTTATCAGGTCTTATTACTGATCCTCATCTAGCCCTGCAAACAGTCTTCCCTTATCTGGTCATGCAATCGGCCCTCTCTGATCCTACAACCGGATCTCATCTGGTCCTGTAATCAGCCTTCTCTGATCCTGTAACTGGTCCTTATCTGGCTACAAAGTCGACCTTCCTCTGGCCTTATCGTCGGCACTCATCTGCCCTACAGAAACGACCTTCATAGAACTAATCAAGCAGGTAGTATCTACCAATCAGTTTCAGTTAGGATTTTCTTTTCTTGTTGTAAGCCTAATTTTCCCGTACAATTATTTCCAGCCTGTATTCAATGTTCAAATAATTTTCTTCATAACTTAAGTCATGATTAGAAAATCCCAATCTAATCTAGAGCTGTTTAAATTATTAATTTCATTCATCATTTTTCGTCTTGATTTGAACTTTTTTCCCGTCCTGCAAGCTCTTCTCTTTCCACCATTTTGACAGTGGAGTTTCCACTGTATGTTCGTCTAAGGTCAAATTAGAGACTCAAAAATTGTAGCTTTTATAAGTTAGAGTGATTTCCTACTTGCATCTAAGCTTTTCATAGCTTCGTGACCTCCTGTGTATTTTATGTCAGCTGCTGTTTTATTAAACCTGCAAAGAAAATACAGTATTTAAATAGAAAGTAAATATCTGAATATGACAGAATATGGGTTAATCAACCTTTAATACAATGCATTAATCAACATAGATCTACACTCATGTTGACCTTCTATCGTAAATAATGAAAATGTAACGTCCCTGAATGAAGTTACAGAAGGTGAAATGTTCCAAATATGAAAAATTCGTAGGTAATTTGTATTTTTCATAACAATACAAGCCTTAGCTTTTTATTAGGGATATTACTTTCGGTATAGCTGAAATGACGAGTCATTAAAGTTTAGCAAGGGTTAACTACCCACACCGCTAGTTAGCGAGGGGTAGGGGGAGGTAGCTTGCTACCGCTCCCACTCACACACCTGTGATATAGCTCACTTTACTTGGAGGTAGGACTTCAAGGGGGATAGGGCTGGCGGGCAAGTTTTTATAAATAGCCAAGGTTTGTATCGTTACTAAAAATACAAATTACCTACAAATTTGTTATTTGTTCCATAACTGGAATGCAAACCACGCTATTTATTAGGGGCGACTCACCCATTAGGAAGGGTGGACGTCCCTGCCAATCTGGATTTTGGCTTTACCCAGGGGCTCCTTATCTTAGTATGTCAATACTCAACAATAAGGAGTCCCTGTACCTTGCTAAAACCTTGCTATGCAAGGTCCGCGACCTACGCAAGCTGTGTGTCGAGATATATAGAAGTGTGACCGTCCAGGTAAAGTTATTCCTTAGTCTTTGGAAGGAAAAACTGTTGTAACCAAGACTTTCCCAATACCACCTCGCTGGGGTATGGGGACGCAACAGTAATAGTTTTAATACTAGGTACACAAGGGAGCAAGGTTTACCTGCAGTGATTTGAGGTCAGCTTGTGCAGAGAACCCAGGATGCTGCTTTCCCCAAGAGAGGGGAGGATGAAGAAAAAATTAAGAGCCAGTCAAACCTTTTCATTCATGCAGACTAAAACTGGGTAACAATGCCCTCAACCTTCTGCTACTTGTCCAATAAGGAGCTTGAGGTCTTAAACCAGCTGCTGTGCAGCCACCACAGGACCGATTAAAAACGTAACGAGTCTCCTGTGCGTCACATCTTGCATGTAGTGGGATGTGACCGTAGTTTGACGTTTCCACACCCCAGCTTGAAGAACCTGTGTCACTGAGAAGTTTCTCTTGAATGCCAGGGACGTAGCTATGCCCCTGACATCATGAGCTCTGGGGCGACGTGAAGGAGGAGGGTCTGCGAATCCATGCTGTTATGGTGTTCTTGGGGATCCTCCTCTTGTTCCTTCCTGTGCTGACGATGAGCGCAGGCACACGAGGACGGGCTGCGGCTGTTCTCTTAAGGTACAGCTTAAAACTCCTCACAGGCAGAGTAAGAGATGATCAGGGTCATCTGTTACAGAACAAAGACTCGAAATCCGGAAGGAGTCAAATCGTGGATCCGCTACTCCCGGGTTCTGAGTCTTAGCAAAAAACTCAGGGACAAAGCTGAACGTTACCTCTCCCTATTCCCTTGAATAGGTGATGTGTCGTATGAGAGACCATGAAGTTCACCGACTCGCTTGGCCGAAGCCAAAGCTAGCAGGAACACCGTCTTCCAAGTTAGGTGGCGATCTGTTGCCTGGCATAATGGTTCATAGGGAGGTCTCTTGAGAGACCTGAGAACTCAAACCACGTTCCATGGGGGAGGTCTCACTTCAGACTGAGGACAGGTAAGTTCATAACTCCGCATGAGTAAGGAAAGTTCTAGCGATGAAGAAATGTCCATTCCTTTCAGTCTAAAGGCGAGGCTTAAGGTTGAGCGATAGCCTTTTACCCCCGGGACTGACAGGCGCATTTCTTCACGCAAATATATGAGGAACTCCACTATTGCAGGAATAGTGGCATCAAGAGGAGAGATACCCCTTCCACGACACCAACCACAGAATACTTTCCTCTTTGCCTGGAAGACTGCTGCTGATGACTTTCGCAGGTGTCCAGACATCCTGAACGCAACTTGTTGCAAAAATCCTCTCTGAGAGAGGAGATGCTGGATAGTCTCCAGGCATGAAGTCGTAGCAAAGATACGGCTTTGTGGAATATGCTGGCATGGGGTTGTTCGAGTAGATCGTGTCATGGAGGGAGTTCTCTTGGGGGCTCCGTTAGGAGTTGCAGAAGGTCCAGAAACCACTCTACGTGATGCCATAGCGGAGCTATGAGGGTCATTGAAAGGTTGACCGATGTTCTGGCCTTGTTGAGTACCTTTCTCATCAGACAGAATGGGGGAAAGGCGAAAACGTCGATGTTGTCCCACCAATGTTAGGATGCATCTTGCCAGAGAGCCTTGGGGTCTGGGACTGGGGAACAATACAACTGGAGCCTGGAGTTCAGGGCCGTTGAGAAGAGGTCCACTGTCGGGAGAACCCCACAAAGTCCGGACTTTGTTGGCTACTACATGATCCAAAGACCATCGGTACTATCTATCTGAGATGCTCTGCACAGGTTGTCGGCAAGCACATTCCTTTTGCCGGGAATGAAGCGTGCCAATAGTAATAAAGTGGATCTCGGCCCATCTCAGTATCTCTACTGCTACATGGGATAGGTGCTGCAAAAAAACTACCTCCTTGCTTGTTGATGTAAGCCACTACTGTGGTGTTGTCGCTCATCACCACCACTGAGTGGCCCGCCAGGAACTGTTGGAACTGTTGAAGGGCCAGAAAGACGACCTTCATCTCTATAAGATTTATGTGGAGGTACTCTTCTGACTCTGACCAGAGGCCTACGGTCGTGTGGTGTAGCACGTGGGCCGCCGGCCCTTTTTTTGAAGCATCTGAGAACAGCATCAAATCTGGGGGAGGACGAGATCGAGAGTCTGATTCCACCGGGACTTGAGTCGCCACTGGAGGGATCTCATCCTGAGGCGACCATTGGGAACTAGACGGGCCGGTGATGAAAGGTGACCGAAGAGACGTAACCACGTCTGGGCAGGTAGTTCTTCTCGTCTGAGTTAGGGACTTGCGATCTTCCTCAGCCTTGCTATTCTGTCGTCTGATGGAAAGGCTTTGTGGAGATTGGTGTCTATTATCATGCCTAGGTATACCAGTCTCTGCGTAAGAAGTAGGGATGATTTCTCGAGATTTACCAAGATCCCCAGATCTTGGCAAAGTCTCAGAAGTTTGCTTCGGTGTTGAGGAAGGGTCTACACCGAGTCTGCTAGGATTAGCCAGTCAACCAGATAGTGGAGGAGACAGATGCCAATCTTGTGTGCCCAAGATGACACTAGGGCAAACACTCTGGTAAAAACTTGAGGTGCTGGGGAAAGACCGAAGCACAGCACCTTGAACTAGTATTTCCTGTTGTCTAGGCTGAATCTCAAGTACAGTACTTCCTTGAAGATGGATGGACTGGGATCTGGAAGTACGTGTCCTTTAGGTCCAGTGTGCACATGAAGTCCGGTGGTCTTACCGCTAGTCTGACCGTGTCTGCTGTCTCCATGCTGAACGGAGTTTGCTTGATAAACTTGTTCAGAGCTGAGAGGTCGATGACTGGTCTCCAGCCTCCAGACGCCTTTCTTACAAGAAAGAGTCAACTGAAGAGGCCTGGGGACCCGTCGAAGACCTCCTGGAGAGCACCCTTCTTCAACAGGGTCTGGACTTCTGCCCAAAGGGTCGGCCCCTTTGCTGATCCCATGGCAAAGGAGTCTATCAACACTGGATTCCTGGTCAGGGGAGGGAGAGATGTTATGAACGGGACGCGACATCCTAGATGAATCACGGAGATTGTCCAGGGTTCGGTCCCGAGTTGCTTCCACCTGTCCGAGTAACTTTGTAGGCATCCCCCTACTGGTGGACAAGCAGGGGGAGTGCCTATCCTAGCATTTGCGGCCTCGGCTGCTCCCTCTAGGTTTTTCCCACCCCTGGAGGACTTAGTGCCTTTCCTGTCCTTGACAGGAAAGGGCTTTTTAGACACCATTGTCTTCGCTGCTGTCTTGGTTGCCGTGGTCTTGTTTGGACGGGACTGCTGAGGGGCTGGAGGTTTATAGGGCTTGGATGTCAAAGCCTTATGGAGGAGGGAGTCCTGATGGGACTTCCTCCATCTCTCAACAGCATGTTCCACGTCCTTAGGCTCAAACAGGTGGGCTCCTTCTAGAGAGGAATGTCTGAGCCTAGCTATCTCAACGTTGGGGACATGTTGGTGGAATTTCTAAGACACTGCGTCTCGACATTTCAAGATGGTATTTGCCCACAAGTTCGAAACTTGGTGGGCAAGAAACTCGATCGTGCGAGTGCCTGAGAGAAAGAAAGTCTCCATTGCCTTCCCGATACGTTCCTGTGAGAAATCCTCGGTTCGTACTAGGATCCCCAAGGTCCTTAGCCAGATATCCAGCCACGAAGTAGCCTGCATAGCATACTTCGTGACCTTTTCCTGATTAAGGATCTCGGTCGCCGAGAAAGAGACCTGTCGGCTGGAGTCTCTCTCTAGAGAGATTCCCTTAGTGAGCTCTTCCAGAGAGTGGTGGAGAGGAAGAGCTGGACCAGACTCCCCCAGGTTCTCGAAGTACCTACTCTGTTGTACACGAGGAGGTGGGAGGAGCTTGTTGGTAGAGCCGGAACAGTGGGAGGAGGCATACTCGGAGAGCTATAGGGCGATCTTAGCCCTGGCACCCTTCAACCCTTGAGACCAGGGCAGGGCTGCACTGGTCTTTGAGGGTTTCTGGGTGCCAAAGACACGGTCTAAGACCGTGTCCTTGCCCTCCTGAGAGGGTATCTCTGGGTCAGTAAACCCTTATTAGAGTCAGGACCTTCCAGAATGCATGTTCTGACTCTTTTTGCTCTCCTTCCGACGTCGGACTTGCAACGAAGTCTCCATCTTCCATCCCCGAGAGCTCTTCCCAAGGTGGATCGCGGACATCCCTCGAGTGGCTGGCTGTCTCCGTCTTAGTAGTCCTAGTGGAGGACTTTGGCAAAGTCCTGGAGTTTTTGGACTCCTTCCGAGGAAGGAGATAGGACTCCAACATCGAAGGCCTGGATGTCGTGCCCTTCCTGATCTCTGTTGACGGTAGGGAACTCTCAGCTTGAGGGGAGGCTTCCTCCGACGATGGAATGGAGGAGGTCCTTTCCTCACGCGACTCCCTTGGTAAAGGTGAGGTGGGAGAGTATCCCTGGGGAGATACCGGAGGGACTAGCCTTGATGACCTGACTGGAGTCAGTTTAACCCTCGAGGAAGTGACCGCATCAGAAACTCCTCTTTTCCTCTTCACTGGGGTGGAAGAAGCATGGTTCCGTGTCGAGAGTCCAGAGCTATAGGCTGCTCCGACGAGCGGCCAGACAGGGCCGGATTGAAGGCCTGTGCCACAGCTCTGACTAAGGTACTGAACCATGGCTGCTGACTGACCGATACACTGTCAGACAGATCCCCTGAAGAGAAAGGGACCGAAGGTTCCTTACGAGGAGTTACCATACTAGGAGGGTCTGCCTTAGAAGAAGGTAGTTTCAGGATCCTGAACCCCTCTGCAGAAGGCTGTTCCCCTTTTCCCGATGGGCGCGCTGAAAGGCATTTGCGGGGAGGGGAGTGAGGCGATGGTGACCTGCCCGGGTGCAGTTCCTATGCACGCACTGGTGAGCGCTGACGCGAGGGCGAACATTGGCGCGCACGCGGGAGAGTGGTGGCGCGCAAGGGAGAGCTGGCTTGCCCACGCGAACGAGTGGTGGCGCGCGGGCGAGTGTTGGTGCGCTGGCAAGTGTTGGCGCAATGGCGAGTGTTGATGCGCACACGCGGTCAACGGTGGGCGCACGAGCGGTCAACGGTGGGCGCACGCGCGGTCAACGGTGGGCGCACGCGCGGTCAACGGTGGGCGCACGCGCGGTCAACGGTGGGCGCACGCGCGGTCAACGGTGGGCGCACGCCCGGTCAACGGTGGGCGCACGCGCGGTCAACGGTGGGCGCACGCGCGGTCAACGGTGGGCGCACGCGCGGTCAACGGTGGGCGCACGCGCGGTCAACGGTGGGCGCACGCGCGGTCAACGGTGGGCGCACGCGCGGTCAACGGTGGGCGCACGCGCGGTCAACGGTGGGCGCACGCGCGGTCAACTGTGGGCGCGCACGTGCGGTCCACTGTGGGCGCACGAGCGGTCCACTGTGGGCGCACGAGCGGTCCACTGTGGGCGCACGAGCGGTCCACTGTGGGCGCACGAGCGGTCCACTGTGGGCGCACGAGTGGTCCATTGTGGGCGCACGCGCGTGGGCGAGTGTCGGATGCACGTGACCTAGTCCATGCACGTGGGAGAGATCTGGCGAGCAGGAGAACGCTGGTGCTTAGGAGAGCGCTGGCGCGTGGGAGAGAGCTGGTAAGCGCGCGCGGGAGTGCGCTGGCGCGTGGGGGAGCAAGCAGGCGAGATCTGGCGCGTACGAGCGGTCAAGTGATGGCGCGCACACGTAGGCGAATGATGGAGCATGCACGCCTGGGAGTGATGGTGCATAGGAGAGTACTGGCGCGCAGGAGCTTGATGACGTGCAGGAGAGTGCTGGCACGCGGGATAGCGCTGGCGCACGGGAGAGCGCTGGTGCGCGGGAGAGTGCTGGCGCGCGGGAGAGTGCTGGCGCGCGGGAGAGTGCTGGCACGCGGGAGAGTGCTGGCGCGCGGGAGAGCGCTGGTGCGCAGGAGAGTGCTGGTGCGCAGGAGAGTGCTGGCGCGCAGGAGAATGCTGGCACGCAGGAGAACGCAGGCGTGCAGGAGAGCGCTGGCGCGTAGGAGAGTGCTGGCGCGGGGGCGCAGGTTGCAGCTGCCGTCTAAGTGGGCAAGCAGGAGAGCGAAGTTGTGCATGTGTGTGCAGTTTCGGTGGGCTTAGTTGAGCATGAGATCGCTGGCGAGCTGGTAGGCGCTGAGGGCAAGCATGTGAAGGAGCGCGCTGAAGTGTTGAAGAGCGCTGATGAGCAGGCTGGTGCTGACGGGCTGCTGGTGAGCGCAGATGCACTGCAGGAGGTTAGCGCGCTGAAGGCGGATGGCGCGCAGCTGCACACTTCAGTAGGGCCCCAAGAGGCTTTACCGGGAACAGGAACGGCGATGGAAGGTCAGCAGGTTAGCTAGCAGGTAGCTCAGGAACTGGGATGTGCCTTTTGGAAGGGCGAGCATCCATCGATGGAGATCGCGAACGATCGGCAGAGAGGTCCAAGACCGAAGTCGGAGGAATAGTAGCAGGTCCAGGCACGGTCGAAGGTCGAGGGCCAAAAGATGACTGCAGCAGAGGCTCCTCTGCAGGTGACAGGTGCAACGACGAAGCAGAAGAGCCGAAGAGGCACCTTTTCACGGACGGTGAAGGGAGACCTCTAAGGCGAAGTGGAGGACGAGCTTTACAAAGAGGAATCTCTATGAGTGTACTGCCCCGAGGGGGAGAAACACTCGCGGGAGAGACAGACATTGGACTTAGTTTCCCCCTCGAAGGATGATCAGGAACGGGGAAAACTAAGTCGGCAGCAACCACTGGAGAGTCTGGAGGAGTAGAGGAGTCGGACGAGATCATAGGCGACACCTCTGACACCACAACATCGACAAGAGCCAGAGGATCTACCTCCGACGGCGACGATGACTGCTGCACACTAGCACCCCTGCGGATGATTTGCAGTAATGCGTCCTTGGAAGGCGGACCAGAGAGCCCAAGGACGACAAAACCTGTAACAAGGAAGTTATTGACAAGGCTTCACCCGGGGGGAGAGGTGGGGCCGCTTTGCTAGGGGAAGCAACACCAAATCTCGAGGACCGGGGTTGGCTGATATTAAATTGGTCTACGCTACTATTCGACGGCCTCTCGGAAGAGACCGAACGAGTAGGAGCTTCGGAGGAAGTCGGGAGGCGGAAGAAGAGGCCTTGGGTTTTTCACCCCTCGAAGTAGCCTTCGAAGGAGAAATATCCCGCTTAGATTTCTTCTTCCGCCGTCGCCCAAAGCTCTCCCACTGGGAGGCAGACCCCTCCCTACACTCACTACACTTATTGTTACAATTACACCGTTGACCTTTGCAGGCGGGACAAAGGGTGTAGGGGTCGGTCTCCACCGCCGACATAAAAGTTCCGCAGAGCCGGCCGGTGAGTCCAGGGCAGGTGTGCATGTTTGCGGAAGTAAACACACAAATACACACTAGAAAAAAGAAAAAGCAAAAACAGATTAATAGCAGTCCAATAAAGGCAAAGGATGAAGAGCGGCAACATCCGTTCACCATCCGAGCCAAAAGTAAAGAGAGCTAAATCACAGGTGTGTGAGTGGGAGCGGTAGTAAGCTACCTCCCTCTACCCATCACTAACTAGCGGTGTGGGTAGTTAACCTTCACTAAACTTTAATGGCTCGTCATTTCAGCTACGCCTAAAGTAACACCCCTAATAAATAGCTTGGTTTGTATTCCAGTTACGGACCAAAAGTTATTTTTGGAAATTATTGACATAAACACAAGATGTATAAAGTAGGTAGTTTAAGCTATTCATTCACTGGTAAAGAAGCCAAGAATGTCATTTGTAAGATTGTTGTTGTTAAACGTGCCATTGCTTGATTAAACATTTTCCTCAAGAATAACATGTATCGTCAGGCACAAATCCCTTTTTCAAAAGTTAGTTTCATACAAAGTTATAAGAAACAACCAAGGTTCCAAGTAATTTCGTAATAAATGCATTGTGATTATAGAGCAGATGTGGTCTTTGCACATAATTTCTGAATAATTTTGCAATGAGAACAATAAATTAAGAGATTTTTTCTAGCTTAACATGACTAATTCGCAGATAATTTGTATTTTTCCTAACTATGCAAACCTTAGCTATTTAAATGGGGTAATTACTTCAGCGTAGCTGAATGACAAGCCATAAAAGTTTTAACGAGGGTTTACTACCCCGCCGCTAGTTAGCGGGGAGGGTAGGGAGGGGTAGCTATGTGTGAATAGCTAAGTTTTGTATAGTTAGGAAAAATACAAATTATCTACGAATTTGTCATTTGTTCTGTATATAACTGAAATACAAACCACGCTATTTACATGGGGTGACTTAACCCTTAGGAAGGGTGGTAAGTACCCTGCCATACTGGCTTTGGCTTGCCCGGGGACCCCGAATTCGAGTGTGTAGGAACTCAAGAGGTAAGGGGTCCCTGCTGCTCGCTGACAGCTGTGAAACTGCTGCCTACGTAAGGTGTGTGTGAAGGCGAGATGTGACTTGTCCTAGGAAGTTGACCTGGAGTTCTTCAGATGGAAATCTAGGCTAGGACTCTCCCAATACCACGTCGTCAGGGTATGGGGACATGACAGAATTACATCTTAATACTAGGAACACAAGGGAGCATGGCTTACCTGCAGAGGTTCGAGGTCAGCTGTGCAAGGAACCCAGGATGCTGCTTTCTCCAAGGGAGGAGAGGATGAAGAAAAGAATAAGGGCCAGGCATATCTTTTCCTTCACGCAGACTGAAACCAGGTAACAATGCCCTCAACCTTCTGCTACTTGTCCAATAAGGAGCCTGAGGTTATACCAGCTGTTGTGCAGCCTCCACAGGGCCAATATAAAACGTATCGAGCCTCCTGTGTGTCACTTCTTGCAGGTAGTGGGCCGTGAAGGTGGTCTGATGCTTCCACACCCCAGCTTGAAGGACCTGCGTCACTGAAAAGTTCTTCTTGAAGGCCAGGGACGTAGCCACGCCCCCAAAGTCATGCGCTCTAGGGCGACGTGACGGAGAAGGGTCAAGATTCAAGGCCAGATGTTTTACCTTGCGAATCCAGGCCGAGATGATATTTCTGGTGACCCTCCTCTTCGTCTCCCCGGTGCTCACGAACAAAGCTCGCACCTGGGGGCGAACTGCAGCTGTTCTTTTAAGATACAACCTCAGACTCCTGACTGGGCACAGTAGGAGATGGTCTGGGTCATCTGTTACAGAACGGAGACTCGAAACCTGGAAGGAGTCGAACCTAGGGTCCGGCACTCCCGGGTTCTGAGTCTTGGCAACAAAGTCAGGGGCAAAGCTGAACGTTACCTTCCCCCATTCCCTTGAATGGGTGACGTCGTACGAGAGACCATGAAGCTCACTGACTCGCTTGGCCGAGGGCAAAGCTAGCAGGAAAACCGTCTCCAGGTAAGGTGGCGATCTGAAGCCTGGTGTAATGGTTCATAGGGAGGTCTCTTAAGAGACCTGAGAACTCGAACCACGTTCCATGGAGGAGGTCTCACTTCCGACTGAGGGCAGGTAAGTTCGTAACTCCGTATGAGAAGGGAAAGTTCCAGCGAGGAGGAAATGTCCATTCCTTTAAGCCTGAAGGCAAGACTTAGGGCTGAGCGATAGCCTTTCACTACCGAGACTGAAAGGCGCATTTCCTCCCGCAGATAAACGAGGAACTCCGCTATTGCCAGTAAAGTGGCATCGAGGGGAGAGATACCCCTTCCACGACACCAACCACAAAAAACTCGCCACTTCGCCTGGTAGACTCCTGCGGATGACTTGCGCAGGTGGCCAGACATCCTGTTCGCAACTTGTTGCGAAAATCCTCTCTCTATGAGGAGATTCTGGATAGTCTCCAGGCGTGAAGTCGAATCAAAGCTACGGCTTTGTGGTAGATGTTGTAGTGTGGTTGTTTGAGTAGCTCGTGACGTGGAGAGAGCTCCCTCGGAATCTCCGTGAGGAGTTGCAGAAGGTCCGGGAACCACTCTGCATGATGCCATAGCGGAGCTATCAGGGTCATTGAGAGATTGACCGATGTTCTGGTCTTGTTGAGTACCCTCCTCATCAGACAGAACGGGGGAAAGGCGTACACATCGACGTTGTCCCACCGTTGTTGGAAGGCATCTTGCCAGAGAGCCTTGGGGTCCGGGACCGGGGAGCAGTACAGCGGGAGCTTGAAGTTCAGCGCTGTAGCGAACAGATCCACCGTCGGGGAACCCCACAAAGTCAGGACTTTGTTGGCTACTTGAGGATCCAAAGACCACTCGGTACTCACTATCTGCGTCGCCCTGCTCAGACTGTCGGCGAGCACATTCCTTTTGCCTGGAATGAAGCGAGCCGCTAGTGTGATCGAGTGGACTTCGGACCATCTCAGAATCTCTACTGCAAGATGGGATAGCTGTTCTGAAAAGGTACCTCCCTGCTTGTTGATATAAGCCACCACTGTGGTGTTGTCGCTCATCACCACCACAGAGTGGCCCGCCAGGACTTAGTGGAACTTCCGAAGTGCCAGGAACACAGCCTTCATTTCTAGCAGGTTTATGTGAAGGTACTTTTCTAATTCTGACCACAGGCCTGAGGTCCTGTGGTTCAGAATGTGGGCCCCCCACCATTTGTTTGATGCATCCGAGAACAACATCAAATCCGGGGGAAGGACAAGAAGATCCACTCCCTTTCGTAGGTTCTCGTCCGCCACCCACCACTGGAGGTCTGTCCGTTCCGCAGGACCCACAGGGACCAAAGTGTCCGGGGAATCGTGACCTTGATTCCACCGGGACTTGAGTCGCCACTGGAAGGATCTCATTCTGAGGCGACCGTTGGGAACGAGACGGGCCAGGGAGGAGAGGTGACCGAGGAGACGCAGCCACGTTTGGGCTGGGAGTTCTTCTCGATTGAGGAAAGGTCTCACGACCTTCCTCAGCCTTGCTATCCTGTCGTCTGATGGGAAGGCTTTGTGGAGATTGGTGTCTATGACTATGCCTAGATATACCAGTTTCTGAGAGGGCTGCAGAGAGGACTTCTCGAGATTTACCATGATCCCTAGATCCTGGTAAACTTCGAGGAACTTGTCTCAGTGGCGAAGAAGGGTTGCCTTCGAGTCCGCTAAGATCAGCCAGATGTCCAGATAACGAAGGAGATGGATGCCGATCCTGTGAGCCCACGATATCAGGGTCAACACTCTGGTGAACACCTGAGGGGCTGTGGAGAGACCGAAACACAGCACCTTGAACTGGTAGATCTTCTTGTCTAGGCAGAATCTTAGGTACTTCCTTGAAGATGGATGGACTAGGATCTGGAAGTACACGTCCTTCAGGTCCAGTGTACACATGAAGTCTTGTGGTCTCACTGCAAGTCTGACCGTGTCTGCCATCTCCATACTGAACGGAGTCTGTTTGACAAACCCGTTCAGGGTTGAGAGGTCGATGACTGGTCTCCAGCCTCCAGACGCCTTTCTTACAAGAAAGAGTAGACTGTAGAAGCCTGGGGACCCATCCACAGCCTCCTGGAGAGCGTCCTTCTTCAATATGGTCTGGACTTCTGCCCAAAGGGCTTGCCCTCTTGCCGATCCCATGGCAAGAGAGCTCAATGACACTGGATTCGCTGTCAGGGGAGGTAGAGAAGCTGTGAACAGGACGCGATAACCCTGAGCGATTACAGAAATCGTCCAGGTATCTGCCCCGAGTTGCTGCCACCTTGCCGGCAACTTTGTAGGCATCCCCCAGCTGGTAGACATGCAGGGGGACTGCCAACCCTAGCGTTTACGGCCTCGGCCGTTTCCTCTAGGGTTCTTGCCTCCCCTGGAGGACTTCTTGCTTCTTCTGCTCTTGGCAGGAAAGGGCTTAGACACCTTGGGCTATGCTGCTGTCGTCTACTTTGTGTCCTTAGCCGGACGGGGCTGTTGGGCCGCTGGAGGTTTGTAGGGCCTCGATGTCAGGGCTGGACTTCCTCCACCTCTCAGCGGTAAGCTCCACGTCCTTAGGCTCGAACAAACTCTTACTGAGCACGGAAGAGTGTCTGAGCCTGCTAACATCCCAACTGGGAACCTTCTGGTGGAATCTCTCAGCCACTGCGTCCCGTCGTTTGAGAATCGTATTGGCCCACAAGCTCAAGACTTGGTGGGCCAGAAACTCGAAGATCCGCGTGCCTGAGAGAAAGAAAGTCTCCAGTGCCTTCCTGGTGCTTTCTTTGGAGAGGTCCTCAGACTGCACCAGGCTGCCCAGAGACCCCAGCCAGATGTCAAGCCACGAAGTTGCCTGCATGGCACACTTAGCGACCTTCTCCTGGCTTAGGATCTCAGTAGCTGAGTAGGACACGTGCCAGTTGGAGAGTCTCTCTACAGGGACTCCCCCGGTGAGTTCTTCCACGGAGTGGTGAATAGGAAGACCCAAACAAGACTCCTCAAGGATCTCGAAGTACCTCCTCTGATGGACTCGAGGAGGAGGGAGGAGCTTGTTACCGGCGCTGGATCTACTGGAGGAGGCAAGCTCAGAGAGCTGGCCCTTGACCTTGTCCCTGGCACTCTTCATCCCCTGAGACTAGGGCAAAGCTGCACTGGCCCTAGAGGGTTTCTGGGTGCCGTAGACACGGTCCAAGACCGTGTCCTTACCCTCACGAGGAGGAATCTCTGGGTCTGGAATCCCGTTGAGGTTCCTCATGAGGGTTAGGATTTGCCAGAACGCGTGTTCTCACTCTAGGTGCTCTCCTCTTGAAGGACTGGCAACGAAGTCTCCTGTCCCCAGTGGCTCTTCCTGGGGGGACACGTGGACATCCTCGGAAGGTCTACCTGCCTCCTGTCTGATCCTTGTTGACGACTTGGGAATCGTCTTATAGAGTCCTTCGGTTCCCTCCTGGGAGGGATACAGGACTCGAGTAACGATGGGTGCAGGCTCTTTTCCACCCCTGGACGAGAAGACTTCTCAGGGAGAGGCGGAGTTTCCCCCATTGGTGCGATGGGGGAACGGTCCGGCTCGTCCGACTCTCCTGAGGATGGGTAATCCTCATCCGAAGGGGAGGAAGAGAAAGTCTGGGGGGGGGGGGAAGGAGCCTTGCGCAAGGATCTGCGGATACAGAATAGACCTCGGAGGTGTTTCCACGGAAGGGACTCCTCTCTTCCTCTTTAGGGGGGAGGAAGCCACTACAGATTTGTGACCCACGTCAGAGAGGACGGGCTTCATAGCCTGCACAAGAGCTCTGACCAGGGTCCCAAACCAGGGCTGCTGGCTGACAGTCGCGCTGTCGGACACTCCCTCTGGAGGGAAGGGGATCGTTCGATCCCTTGGAGGCGTCGACAAATGAGGGTCCGCCTGAAAAGCTGAAACAAGAGTCCTTAGACCTGTCCGGGAACCGCCCCTCCTCAGGCGAGCGCGCTGTTCTGCGCTTGCGGGGAGGGGAACGAGACGATGACCTGTCCACCTGGCAACGATCGCGCTGGAGGTCGCGCGATGGGCCCTGTCCAGGATCCCGCGCGAAAGGATCGCTGCGGGCGTGAGAGGTTGGTAGAGCGGGTGCGAGGGCGCAGTGGCAATGCCACCGGCGCGTGAGCGTGATGGCGCGCAGGAGATGGCGCGGGGGCGCGCAGGAGATGGCGAGGGCGTGTGGCGCGCAGGAGCTGAATCGTGAGGAGGCTGGATACGAGGGCATGCAGCATCCTGATGCGGTACTGACGGCCGCGAGAGAGCAGTGGCGCGTGGGCGCGTATCCGGAAGAACCGGGCGAGGGCGCGAGAGAGCAGGTTCAAGATAGCGCGAGGGTTGGTTCGCGCGTTGGCATATCAACCTGTGGGCGCGCTGGGCGCGCAGGGGATCAGGGGCGCGCATCAAGATGTGGGCGCGCTGGGCGCGCAGGGGATCGTGGGAGCGCGTGGCGCGCATCAGGATGTGGGCGCGCTGGTGTGCGCTGCTACGGTGGGTGAGCAGGGCGCTCGATTGGATTAGGGAGCAAGGGTGTGCGCTGGACGGTTGCATGAGGCGCCTTGAGAGATTGGAACCTGGCGCGCAACCGGAGCATTGCGCGCGACTGGAACGCATGCAGGATCGCGCGGTATGGAAGGAGAGTCCAGGAGCGTTGGCGAGCGCGTGTGCACTGTAACTGGAACTGCGCGCGATGGGAGCGCTTCGCGCCTAACTCCAGACGGGCGCTGCGAGTCCAAAGGTACCTGTGAGCGCCTGTGCGCTAAACTAGGAGCCTCTTGGACAGCGCGCGACGTGGCAGGAACCGGGGAACGCTGGGGCGCAGGTGGGCGCGTGTGCGCAGGTGTGTGCGCGTGTGCGCAGGTGGGCCCGTGTGCGCAGGTGGGCGCTGGCGGGCTAGATCAGCAAATGCTGGCGGGCGCCGGGGCGCAGAAGGACGTGGGCGCGCAGAGGGACCCTGGCACGTAACAGGAACAGGGGCGCGCACGCGCGCAGGTGAGCGCTGTGGTGCTAAGACTGGAACAGCAGCAGCAGCAGCATGAGGGCGCGCAGGTTGAACCTGGCGCTTGAGGGCAAGAGGCGCAGATTTGCGCTCAAGGCCCTTAAGCCCTGAAGGGTCCGGTGCCTGCGCAATGGAAGGATCAGGTGGCGCGTACGGGCGCGTGGGCGCGCCATCAGCATCCTCGAAGGGTGACGGCAGGTCAGCAGGTCTGGAGGGAGACTGGTAACAGGGTCCCGAAGGACAACCATCATCCGAAGGGGATCGGCGAACGGCGAGTCGTCTCCTCCGCAGAGGACTGTGGTGACAACGAGCCGAAGAGGCGCCTCATAACTCCCTTGTGAGGGGAAGGAAGGGCTCTACGGCGAAGGGGTAGACGAGCCTTCCACCTTATACGCCCACGAGGGGCCGTGGGGTCAGCAAGCTGACCATCATAGGGCCTCCGAAGAGGAGTCTCTGTGAGTGAACTTCCCCGCGGGGGAGAATCACCAGCAGGAGAGACTGTAGGACTTAGTTCCTCCCTCGAAAGGTGTTCGGAGGGGGAACCTAAGCCTTCAGCTACCTCAGCAACATGAACAGGGGTTTGACTAGACCCACGAATTTGCTAGTTCATTACATGGTTGGTTGGTCTTAAATTGCCCTGCATATACTATAGTAGGACATGGCTCTTGCATTGGTAGCCCATAAGTGCGATAAGGATGTTAAGGAGGTAGGTTATATATGTGAAAGAGTTAAGGTTATATAAGCTCAGACGAGGTGCCGCAAAGCAGACGTTGTCACCCAAACCCGGCTCCTCTTCAGTCCTGGAGAAATATGACAAATTCGTAGGTAATTTGTATTTTTCCCTAACTATACAAACCTTAGCTATTTAATATGGGTAATTACTTTTGGCGTAGCTGAAATGACGAGCCATTAGAATTTTAACGAGGGTTTACTACCCCACCGCTAGTTAGCGGGGGGTAGGGAGGGTAGCTTGCTACCCCCCCCTCCCCCCTCACACACACCTGTGCTTGAGCTCACTTTGCTTAGAGGTAAGACTTCATGGGGGATAGGGCTGGTGGGGAACTTTGATAAAATAGCTAAGGTTTGTAGTTAGGAAAAATACAAATTACCAACAAATTTGTCATTTTTTCCGTAACTGAAATACAAACTACGCTATTTAATATGGGTGACTCACCCCTTAGGAAGGGTGGCAATTCCCAGCCAGTACTGGCTTTTGGCTTTACCCGGGGACTCAGTATCTGAGTGTGTCAGCACTCAACAATAAGGAGTCCCTGCAACTCGCTAGAACCTTGCTGTGCAAGGGCTGCGGCCTACGTAAGCTGTGTGTGAAGGTATGAAGAGTGACTCTTCCTAGGAAGTTGACCTGTAGTCCTTTAGATGGAAACTTTAGGCTAGGACTCTCCCAATACCACCTCGTCAGGGTATAGGTACGTGACAGTATTAGCTTAATACTAGGAACCCAAGGAAACATGGTTTACCTGCAGTGGTTTGAGGTCAGCTGTGCAGAGAACCCAGGATGCTGCTTTCCCCAAGAGAGGGGAGGATGAAGAACAGAATAAGGGCCAGACATACCTTTTCATTCAAGCAGACTAAAACCGGGTAACAATGTCCTCAACCTTCTGCTACTTGTCCATTAAGGAGCCTGAGGTTTTAAACCAGCTGTTGTGCAGTGACCACAGGGCCGATAGAGAACGTATCGAGCCTCCTGTGGGTCATATCTTGCAGGTAGTGGGTTGTGAAGGTCATCTGACGCTTCCACACCCCCGCTTGTAGAACCTGCGTCACTGAAAAGTTCTTCTTGAAGGCCAGGGACGTAGCTACGCCCCTAACATCATGTGCCCTAGGGCGACGTGACGAAGGAGGGTCAGGATTCAGGGACATATGGATCACCCTAAAAATCCATGCCGAGATGGTATTCTTGGTAACCCTCCTCTTAGTTCTCCCAGTGCACACAAACAATGCCTGCACTTGGGGATGAACTGCAGCCGTTCTTTTGAGATATAGCCTCAGACTCCTTACTGGACACAGTAGGAGATGGTCTGGGTCATCTGTTACAGAACGAAGACTTGAAATCTGGAAAGACTCGAACCGAGGGTCCGGCACTCCCGGATTCTGAGTCTTAGCAACAAACTCAGGGACAAAGCTGAACGTTACCTCCCCCCATCCCCCTTGAATGGGCGATGCATAAGAGAGACCATGAAGTTCACTGACTCGCTTGGCCGAGGCCAAAGCTAGTAGGACCACCGTCTTCCAAGTTAGGTGGCGATCTGAAGCCTGGCGTAATGGTTCGTAGGGAGGTCTCTTAAGAGACCTGAGAACTCGAACCACGTTCCATGGCGGAGGTCTCACTTCCGACTGAGGGCAGGTAAGTTCATAACTTCGTATGAGTAGGGAAAGTTCCAGCGAGGAAGAAATGTCCACTCCTTTGATCCTGAAGACTAGACTTAAGGCTGAGCGATAGCCTTTCACTGCCGAGACTGAAAGGCGCATTTCTTCACGCAAATACACGAAGCACTCCGCTATTGCTGGAATAGTGGCATCGAGTGGAGAGATACCCCTTCCACGACACCAACTACAGAAAACTCCCCAATCTGCCTGGTAAACAGATGCGGATGACCTTCGCAGGTGTCCAGACATCCTGTTCGCAACTTGTTGCGAAAATCCTCTCTTAGCGAGGAGATGCTGGATAGTCTACAGGCGTGAAGTCGTAGAAAAGCTACGGCTTTGTGGAAGATGTTGGCGTGTGGTTGTTTGGGTAGTTCGTGTCGCGGAGGGAGTTCTCTTGGAAGTTCCGTTAGGAGTTGCAGAAGGTCTGGAAACCATTCCGCGTGATGCCATAGCGGAGCTATAAGGGTCATCGAGAGATTGACCAATATTCTGGTCTTGTTGAGCACCCTCCTCATCAGACAGAACGGGGGAAAGGCGTATACGTCGATGTTGTACCACCGTTGTTGGAAGGCATCTTGCCAGAGTGCCTTGGGATCCGGGACTGTGGAGCAGTACAGCGGGAGCTTGAAGTTCAGCGCTGTAGCGAACAGATCCACAGTTGGGGAATCCCACAAAGTCAGGACTTTGTTGGCTACTAGATGATCCAAAGATCACTCGGTACTCACTATCTGAGACGCTCTGCTCAGACTGTCGGCGAGCACATTCCTCTTGCCTAGAATGAAGCGAGACGATAGTGGAATCGAGCGGGCTTCGGTCCATTTCAATATCTCTACTGCGAGATGGGATAGCAGCTTTGAAAAGTACCTCCGTGCTTGTTGATGTAAGCCACTACTGTGGTGTTGTCGCTCATCACCACCACAGAGTGACCCGCCAGGTATTGTTGGAACTGTTGAAGGGCTAGGAATACGGCCTTCATTTCTAGTAGATTTATATAGAGGCATTTTTCTGATTCTGACCAAGGCCTGAGGTCCTGTGATGCAGAACGTGGGCCCCCCACCCTTTCTTTGAGGCGTCCGAAAACAGCATCAAATCCGGGGGGAGGACGAGAAGATCCACTCCCCTTCGTAGGTTCTCGTCTGTCACCCACCACTGAAGGTCCGTCTGTTCCGCAGGACCCATGGGGATCATGACGTCCGGGGAATTGTGACCCTGATTCCACCGGGACTTGAGTCGCCATTAGAGGGATCTCATTCTGAGGCGACCGTTGGGAACTAGACGGGCCAAGGATGAGAGGTGACCGAGGAGACGTAACCAAGATTGGGCTGGAAGCTCTTCTCGTCTGTGGAAAGGACTTGCGACCCTCCTCAGCCTTGCTATCCTGTCGTCTGATGGGAAGGCTTTGTGGAGATTGGTGTCTATGATCATGCCTAGATATACCAGTCTTTGAGTAGGAAGCAGAGAAGACTTCTCGAGATTTACCATGATCCCCAGATTTTGGCAAAGTCCCAGAAGTTTGTCTCGATGTCGAAGAATGGCAGACTCCGAGTCTGCTCGGATCAGCCACTTGTCCAGATAACGGAGGAGACGGATGCCGATCCTGTGTGCCCACGACAATATTAGGGTGAACACTCTGGTGAAAACCTGTGGTGCTGTGGAGAGACCGAAACACAGCACCTTGAACTGGTACACCTTGTTGTCTAGGCTGAATCTTAAGTACTTCCTTGAAGACGGATGGACTGGGATCTGGAAGTACACGTCCTTCAGGTCCAGTGTACACATGAAGTCTTGCGGTCTCACTGCAAGTCTGACCGTGTCTGCTGTCTCCATGCTGAACGGGGTCTGCTTGACAAACCTGTTCAGAGCTGAGAGGTCGATGACTGGTATCCAGCCTCCAGACGCCTTCTTTACAAGAAAGAGTCGACTGAAGAAGTCTGGGGACCCGTCAACGACCTGTTGGAGAGCGCCCTTCTTCAACATGGTCTGGACTTCTGCCCGAAGGGCTTGCCCCCTTGCCGATCCCATGGCAAAGGAGCTCAACGACACTGGATCCGCTGTCAGGGGAGATAGAGATGTGAACGGGACGCGATATCCTTGACTGATTACGGAAATCGTCCAGGAATCGGCCCCAAGTTGCTTCCACCTGTTTGCGCAACTTTGTAGGCATCCCCCCACTGGTGGAAATGCAGGGGGACTGCCAATCCTAGCGTTTGTGGCCTCGGCTGCTCCCTCTAGGATTCTTTCCTCCCCTGGAGAACTTTTTGCCTTTCTTGTCCTTGACAGGAAAGGGCTTAGACACCGTTGTCCTCACTGTAGCTGCCGGTTTTCTGGTCTTGGTAGGACGTGATTGCTGGGTTGCTGGAGGTTTATAGGGCTTCGATGTTAAAGCTCTATGTAGGAGAGAGTACTGGTTGGACTTCCTCCACCTCTAAGCCGCCTGTTCCACGTCCTTAGGCTCGAACAAGTTCTTCCCCATAATGGAAGAATGTCTGAGCCTGCTGATCTCGGTACTGGGGACCTTATGATGGAATCTCTCAGACACCGCATCTCAACGTTTCAAGATGGCATTAGCCCACAAGTTCAAGACTTGGTGGGATAGAAGCTCGATTGAACGCGTGCCTGAGAGTAAAAAGGTCTCCATGGCCTTCCTGGTACTTTCTTTGGACAAGTCCTCTGATCGTAACAGGATGCCCAGAGACCCTAGCCTGCATGGCACACTTCGCTACCTTCTCCTGGCTAAGGATCTCCGTTGCCGAGAACGAGACCTGCTGGTTGGAGTCTCTCTCTAGAGGGACTCCCCTGGTAAGCTCTTCCAAAGAGTGGTGTAGGGGAAGAGCTAAACAAGTCTCCTCCATGATGTCAAAGTACCTCCTCTGATGGACTCGAGGAGGCGGGAGGAGTTTGTTGCCAGCGCTGGATCGGCTGGAGGAGGCAAGCTCGGAGAGCTGGCCTTCGACCTTGTCTCTGGCACTCTTAACCCCTTGAGACCAGGACAAAGCCGCACTGACCTTAGAGGGTTTTTGAGTACCAAAGACTCGGTCCAAGACCGTGTCCTTGCCCTCAAGAGGGGAATCTCCGGATCCGCAAACCCATTGAGATTCCTCATAAGGGTCAGAACCTGCCAGAACGCATGCTCTGACTCCTGTAGCTCCCCTCCTGAAGGGCTAGCAGCAAAGTCTCCTGTCCCAAAAGGCTCTTCTTAGGGGGACTCGTGGACGTTCTCCGAGTGCTTGGCTGGCTCCAGTCTAATCCTTGAGGATGACTTAGGCAAAGTCTTAGAGTCCTTCGACTCCCTCCTGGGAGGGATGCAGGACTCCAACAGTGATGGTGGGAGGCTCTTCTCCACCCCTACCCGAGAAGACTTCCCAGCGCGAGGTGGAGTTTCCTTCATTGGTGCGATGAGGGAACGCCTCACCTCGCGTGACTCCCCTGAGGACGGGAAATCTTCGTCCGAAGGGGGCGGAGTGAAAGTCTGGGGGGGTGAGGAGGCCTTCCTCAAGGACTTCTGAAGAGTCAGCTTCGCCCTTGGAGAAGTTACCACGTCAGACACTCCTCTCTTCCTCTTCAGGGGAGTAGAAGCTGCCAATGATTTGTGGCCCACCTCAGAGAGAACAGGCTTAAAAGCCTGCATGACCGCTCTGACCAGGGATCCAAACCAAGGCTGCTGACTGACAGCTGCGCTGTCAGAAACTCCCTCTGGAGGGAAGGCGATCGTTCGATCCCTAGGAGGAGTTACCAAAGGGGGGTTTGCCTGAAAAGATGAAGGAGAAAAGTCCCTGGACCTATCCGGAATCCTCCCTCCCACCGGCGATCGCGCTGTTCTGCGCTTGCGGGGGGAACGCAACGATAACCTGGCCGCGCGTTGTCATGCAGCCTCACGCGTGGGATCGCGCTGGGGATCGTGCTGGCGCTCGCGCGATGGGAATTGCCCTGGGTCGCGCCCGGGAGATTGTTTGCACACGCGGGCGCGCGAGGGCGATGGCGAGGGCACGCGGGCGAGCGATGGCGTGCAGGGGCGCGGGCTGGAGATGGCAGAGGGCGCGCTGAAGGATGAACAAGCGCTCGGGCGCGAAAGGTGATTGTATGCGCGCGCGCTGGCACGCAGGGTCTGGCCGAAGAGCCCGTACGGGCGATAACATTGGGCGCGCGCGCAGGAGACATATCCCTTGTGCGCGGGCGCGTGTTGAGAGCGCAAATCTAGCTGTGGTGATGGGGAGGACGCGCAGTGTGCGTGTGCGCAACCTCGTGGGCGAGCGTCGGAGACTGCGCGCGATGGCGCACTGATGGAGGATGGCGCGCAGGTGGGGACCGATAGCTCGTTGGCGATCGATGGCGCGTTCCCCACTGAGCCCAGATCAGAAGATCGTGGGTGCGCAGGAGATCGTTGGCGCGCAGGCGGACTGCGGAGATGATGAACCGAAGAGGCGCTTTCTAACACCCTTGTGAGGTGAAGGAAGGCCTCTACAGCGAAGAGGAAGGTGGGCTTTACGCCTTACACGCCCTCCGAGGGCCGTGAAGTCAGCGGGCTGATCATCAGCAGTCCTCCGAAGAGGAGTCTCTGTGAGTGAACTCCCCCGAGGGAGAGAATCACCGGCAGGAGAGACCGTTGGACTTAGTTCCTCCCGCGAAGGATGTTCGGAGGGGGGAACTAAGCCTTCAGCTACATCGGGAACATCACGAGCAGATGTTTGATATAACTCATCGGAAGCCTCTGCCACAACAACATTGACGATAGACAGAGGATCAACCTCTGCTAAAGTCGGCGATTGTTTGACAGCTGCCCCTAACCTGATCATGTCAAACAAGGCTTCCTTGGAGGGTGAACCCTTAAGCCCCAAGGAAGCCCAAAGCTATAACAAATCATTATTAAAAACAGGCATATTTAAATCCTCCCCCGGGGGAGGAGGAAGAGCTGCCTCGCTATGGGAGGCAACTCCCTCTCCCAAACCCCGAGATCGGTCAACAGAACTACGGCCTACGCTACCACTCGACAGTTTCTCGGAAGAAACCGATCGAGTGGGAGCTTCGGAGGAGGTTTGGGCCACAGAAGAAGAGCCCTTGGGATTTTCTCCTTTCAAAGAAACCATCGAAGGAGAAATATCCCGTCTGGACTTCTTCTTCCGGCGCCGAGAAAACCTCTCCCACTGGGAGGTAGACCACTCCCTACACTCACCACACACTTTATTCCTATCACACCGCTGGCCCCTACAGGAAGGACATAAGGTGTGGGGGTCCGTCTCGACCGCCGACATATACGTGCCACAAGGGCGGTCAGGTAATCCAGGACACTTACGCATAGCAGAGGCCAACTTCACACACACTCTGTCAAAGGAAAAGCAAAAAGTATTAGCAATGGCTGTCAAAGAAGGCGAGGGTGACAGCGGACACGTCCGACTACCACCCGAGCGGAGAGCAAAGTGAGCTCAGCTCAAGCACAGGTGTGTGAGGGCGGGTAGCAAGCTACCCTCCCTAACCCCCGCTAACTAGCGGTGGGGTAGTAAACCCTCGATAAAATTCTAATGGCTCGTCATTTCAGCTACACCGAAAGTAATCACCCATATTAAATAGCGTGGTTTGTATTTCAGTTACGGTACAATTTATCTTTTCTTATCGTAACCCGAAAAGGGAATATGTTCATTACATCTCCAGCCAAAACCATCTGTTGAAAGTCAACACAAAGAGAGAGTCTTGCAAAAATGTAAAGTTTTCACTTCCACACAACATTATAAGAATCAACTATCAAGCTTGGCAAAGTATCTTAGCTTTCACCTTGTTAGGAATTGTTAAACAATACTAGAATTACTTTCCTTGAAACAAAAATCTATAATCAGTACCTCGACAACTAAGTATGAACAATATACCAATAGAAGAAGTTTATTTTTGCATTGACGGGGACACATTAGATCCAAGAAGAAGAATTGATCATGTGAAAAGAATGCCTCGTCTTTCAGGACATTACAAAGATCTGAAAGAGCAAATATCACAATGGGCTCAACCTTTTAGTACTCCCCTACCCTGGAATATTTGTATTAAGAGACACAGGACCACATTGCTCAAGACGTTTAGAAAAACGCTTCACATACACTAGAGATATATGCCATTGAATTCGCAATGAAGGAAAAGGAAGGGAATCGGCTGTTATATTAGTTCTTGTCACAAAAAGTAAGTCCCATATAAAATTCACAAGACTACAGTTTTAAGATTGCAAAATCGAGGCCCTTTGCGTCAATAGGCGTAGGAGGAGATGATGATGATAATAGTTTTAAGAGAACTAATTCACAGATTTGGAAATAAACAGCATGAACATTTGCCACTTGGTTCACATTCACTGAAACTTATAACCAAATGGAAACCAAAACATGCTAGTGTCTTCTTGAATGGACGTAACCAAATGGAAACCAAAACATGCTAGTGTCTTCTTGAATGGACAGAAGATTTGAGGTAAGGCAAGCCAATCACACTTTAAAACAGGTCCTCTAAGCTTCTAGAATATTCTGCTACAGAAATCCATCAGGAATACCGTTTGGTCAAAATTGGCACAATATGTTTTTGTGTAAAGTTGTTCACAAATAAACAAACAGAGATGAATACACAACCTTCTAAAAATCTTCGATTCTGGCGAAGGCAATAATACGTAGGAAATAACAGACCCCTAAAGATTAGGTACTGACAAAACTTAGCTACTAAAATGACGCACTTACCACACTGCTTGTGACGAACCAGTTGTGGGTGTCCAATTGTAGGTAGTCCAGTTGTGGGGTTTCAGTTGTGAAGAGTCCAGTTGCTGGAGGTCGGTATCATTGGACTATTTCCACTTCCAACTTCTTGCAGTTTTATGTTGGTTATCAACCAGATACCTGCAAAAGTTTAATCATTAATTTCTTGAAACTGGATTACTTATTGTGGGCTTAAAGGTACATTTGTAAATTTTCCTTGATTTTGTCTAACAAAGGATCAAAACGACGATTTATGTAAGAACAGATTAGCCAGTTGAACAAGGTATTGAACAACAATCGAAGAATGAATATTGGCTTGTAATATTCTTATCTTTTTCAATAAATTAAATAATTATAATTACGTGAAAAAAGTCTTGAATAAACATTAGCATTACATGAAATGACAATCTTTCACTTTTCATTACTAATCAAAATATTCTCATCTTGGTATAACAGCTATGTCAAAACCTAGATGAATTACTGACAGAGTTCTTTTAACAAAACAAGAACCAAGGCAAATTTATCCCTAGAAGACATTACCAAGCTTGGCAATTTAATAAAGTATAATAGATGACAAATTCGTAGATAATTTGTATTTTTCCTAACTATACAAACCTTAGCTATTTATTAGGGGTATTACTTTCGGCGGAGCTGAAATGACGAGGCATTAAAATTTAGCGAGGGTTAACTACCCACACTGCTAGTTGGCGAGGGGTAGGTGGTGGGGGGGGGGATGGTTAGCTTGCTATCACTCCCACTCAGACACCTGTGATTTTGCTCACTTTCCTTGGAGGTAGAACTTCAAGGAGGATAGGGCTGGCGGGCAAGTTTGTATAAATAGCTAAGGTTTGTATAATTAGGAAAAATACAAATTATCTACGAATTTGTCATTTGTTCCGTAAATGGAATACAAACCACACTATTTATTAGGGGTTACTCACCCATTAGGAAGGGTGGACGTCCCTGCCAATCTGGCTTTTAGGTTTACCCGGGGGCTCCTTATGCGAGTATGTTATTACTCAAAAATAAGGAGTCCCTGCGCCTCGCTAAAGTCCGCGACCTACGCAAGCTGTGTGTTGAGATATGCAGAAGTGTGGCTGTCTAGGTAAAGTTATTCCTTAGTCTTTGGAAGGAGAAAATGTTGTAACCAAGACTTTCGCAATATCACCTCGCTAGAGTATGGGGACGCAACAGTATTAGTTTTAATACTAGGTGCACAAGGGAGCATGGTTTACCTGCAGTGGTTTGAGGTCAGCTTATGCAGAGAACCCAGGATGCTGCTTTCCCCCAAGAGAGGGGAGGATGACAAAAAGAATAAGGGCCAGTCAAATCTTTTCATTCAATCAGACTAAAAAACAGGTAACAGTGCCCTCAACCTACTACTACTTGTCCAATAAGGAGCTTGAGGTATACAACCAGCTGCTGTGCAGCCACCACAGGACCGATAAGAGATCGTATCGAGTTCCTGTGGGTCACGTCTTGCAGGAGAAAGGTTATGAAAGTCACCTGGAGCATTCACATCCTTTCTTGTAAAAACTTGCTTCAAAGAGTAATCTGCTTAGAAGGGCCAGGGGCATAGCTATGCCCCTGACATCATCAGTCGTCATGTGAGGCTCTGGATGCAGGGCATAATTGGTGACTCTGTGAATCCAGCAGGGATGATATTTTGGTGATCTTCCTTTAGTCTCTCCCAGTGCTGATGACAAGGGAAGGGACCCGGGTGGGCTGTTGCCGTTCTCTAAAGGTAGAGTCTCGTACCATACCCTCGGTACAGTAACGGATGATCTGGATCGTCCGTTACCGAGTAAAGACTTGTGTAGGATCCTTCACCTCTGGAGACTGTGTCTGGCGACATGTTCGGGGACAAAACTGAACGTTGCCTTTCACCCTTCTCATTAATGGGCGATGTTGAAAGAGAGACCATGAAGTTCCTTGACTCGTATGGCTGCTGTCAGAGCGTGTAGGAACATTGTCTTCTTAAACCAGGTGAAAATTTTTTGCCTGGTGAAGTGGAACATAAGGAGGCCTCTTTAGAGAACGGAGAATTTGAACCATGTTCCAAGAGGAAGGTCTCAATTCCGACTGGGGAAAGGCAAGTTGTAAGTCTGTATGAGTTAGGAAAGGTCTAGCGATGAGAGGATGTCCCTTCCTTTCAGTTTGAAGGAGAAGGCTCAAGGTTGAGTGATCGTCTTTACCTGTTGAAACTGAAAAGGGGGTCTTTTCCTCTTGCATCTACTCGAGGATTCCGCTATTGCTGGAATAGAGGTATCGAGTGGAGAGAGACACTTTCCCATGACACCAACCACAGAAGACGTTATACTACCTGGTAGATTGATGCTGAGGAATTCCTCAAATATCTAGACAACCTTTTCGCAACTTAATGCAAAAAGCCTCTGTGAGAGAGGAGGTACTGGTTAGTCTTTAGGCGTACAACCATAGCAAAGCTATAGCTTGTGGTAGGTGTAGAAGTCCAGTTGTCTGTGATGTGGTGAGGGTTCTCTTGAAGACTCTATCAGGAGCTACAGAAGGTTTAGAAACTGTTCTGAGTAATACCATAGTGGAGCTATGAGAGTCCTTGAGAGGCTGACCGATGTTCTAGCCTTCTTGAAAGCCTTTCTCCAGACAAAACAGGGATGAGACGTAAACGTCATTGTTGTACCCACCGTTATTGGCCTGTTTCTTGCCAGAGAGCCTTGGGATCTAGGGCTGGGGAGCAACGGCAGCCTGAGGTTCAGGGGCATTGCGAACAGATCCCTGGTTGAAGGACCCAGTAAAGTAGGGACTTTGTCGGCTACAAAGTAATCCAAAGACCATTCGGTATACCTTATCTGAGATGCTGTGCACAGATTGTTGACAAGCACATTCCTCTAGTCTGGAATGAAGCGGGCTGAACTTTACAGTATTATACAGACTACTGTAATATGATAAAGTAAAATATGTGTAATATCCTATTTTATATGAAATGGGGCTATTTTTTTGTTTAAAATTTACATTTACGTACGTAAAACAACTCACTCTCTCTCTCGTAAATTGTTTTCCTGCTTTGCTACGTATGTATGATTTTATATAGATACGGTAAATAATATTTGTAATAACATATTTTCTAAAAACTTTTACTGTAATATCATTATTTATCACTTTCATCATGCGCGTTAAATGCCTTCGTTTGTTTATTACAATCGAAGATGGAGCGTACTTTATGACGCCGCCTGAAACAAAAACATTTCATTTGGAAGTCCTAAGAAAAATTAAGTAAAACATTGGTAATAACAAAATCAACATACTGTATAAAACAATATAATCGATGCAAAAACTAACCTATACACCGATGTGTACACTAAATGCGTTTGTTTCTTCATTATGATCAGAGATAAACGTGAACAAAACATTGGTTGCCATTTTTTATCGCGCTTTTTGGCGTGTTTAGGAAACGCATGATATAAAATCGCCTTTAATATTTGTGCCTGTTTTAGTTTTGGGTACTGTAGTACATGCATCAAGTGTTCTGTACATTAAAGGGTAGTTTGTTAACAGTACTACGTACAAGGGAAGGTTTTAAAAGTCTGAATATACATGTTAAATAAATACGTAAATGTGGTGTCACTACTTCGCGGATTTTCACCTATCGCGGTCGGGTCTGGAACCTTTCTACCGCGATAAACGAGGGCTCACTGTACGTCAGTTTTCTTAAGATATCAACAGCCGATATATCCATGTCACAGTCGATTAGCTAAATAATCACCAACTTTACCAATCATATAAAGAGAAAGAAGGATTACACAAGACATGACTAAAACAAAGGATGCTTGTCAATTGCTGTAGAAGAAATCCTTGCATGTCATGAAAAAGGGTGTACGTACAGAAGTCCCATTCATAAGAACTAGGTGTGCCACAAGAAGTCCCCCTTCTTCAAATAATGAAAGTACATCGATGTCTCACTGGAGTATATAATAGAGAGGGGGTTCCCAGGCCCCTCGTCCCGTCCCTTTTAGTCGCCTCTTACGACACGCAGGGATACATTGGCGCTATTCTAATCGTTTTTATGCCCTGCGGCCACAGGGGACTGGGAATGTACTCCTTGATAATCATAACAATAGCTTGCTATTCTCTTAGTGATGCTACTATCAAAAAATAGTATATCAAGAGTACTAAATTGCATTTTGAGACATATTAAGAGTATTAACCCTTTTACCCCAAAAAGGACGTACTGGTACGTTTCACAAAACTCATCCCTTTACCCCCATGGACGTACCAGTACGTCCTTGCAAAAGACTGATATTTACATTTTTTTTTTGCATATTTTTGATAATTTTTTGAGAAACTTCAGGCATTTTCCAAGAGAACGAGACCAACCTGACCTCTCTATGATGAAAATTAAGGCTGTTACAGCAATTTAAAAAAAAGTATACTGCAAAATGTGCTTGAAAAAAAATAACCCCTTGGGGGTTAAGGGTTGGAAAGTTCCAAATAGCCTGGGAGTAAAAGGGTTAAGAGTATTAAGAAATTTTAAATCTATCAAAACCAACAGAAAGGTCATAGCTCCCATTATCACAGGTGAATTACAGTACAGTAATCTAAGTGTATTTCTAACATTTGCCCCCAAATTATTCGTCAACATCTATTCTTGTTTACATAATGGGTCATCAGCTACAGGAGTGATTCTGACGGCTACATCAACTGTTCTTTTACTAAAACGAAAACAAGTTCTCCTTATATATGTTCTTTGATCGGAGCTTTTACTTCAAGGAAGCAGTGCTGGTTTTAGTCACTAACATTATTTCAAGTGCCCCGCTTGAAGAAGTGACGTTTGTCAATATCCAGGACATTACCACGTTTTACCTGACACCTGGAGTCATTCCAACTAAAATCTTTACTTTTTATCACCTCTCAAGAACTCACAACATGATTTCATTCATCTACAAATTTAACCTGACTCTTGCTTTATGTCAACTCATAAGATTTCGTCATTTTACAACGGTCAAAGGTAATGTGTTATCTTATGAGATATGTGCTGGACTGAAAACCACAAGTTATTTTAGTACCTCCGTGTATGGTTATAAAGGCTACATAGCATCTGTAATATTTAAGCATGGATTATAAATGACCATCACAATTGCAGATGCATAATAAGTAATAGTTTGTTGCAGTACAGTTTCCATTTGCAATGCCATGCAAAGATACCTCATCAAAGGTCATTAACGCACATATGCAAATCGCCTTATATTTGTTCAGTGTTATTTAACTTCACTCACTCCAAAGCCCTGTCCACACAATCGAACATGCCCGACTGGCAAATAGTGATACCAGACCATAATAGTTAGTAAGAATGAGGGTTATTATCGTCAGAAGTGGGAAAACTAAAGGCAGGGATCTGGCAACACTGTATGATGCCAGATCCCTGTCTGTGGTTTTCCCGCTTCCGACGTCATCAACCCTCATTTTCACTAACTATTGTGGTCTGGTATCACTGTTTGCCCGTCGGGCATGCTCGATCGTGTGGACAGGGATCAACAGAAGACTTAGCCTTCCCGTTTTATAAAGTTTAATAATACTTCTGCCTCATAGAAGAGCCACTTGCTACATGACCCTGTACCAAACAAAGGGAGAAGCTCAGGTTGAATTATATGGCGAGATCATTCGAAGGACTGTCTCTCTTGCACTGAAATAAAATATTTTTTTCCAATTTGCACTGGGAGTTAGCATAGCTCTATCCCCACACTGTGCAGTACTGTATATGATCTCCTCTATCAAATACAAGAAATAAAACTAGTTGTGAGAAATTCTTCTCATTTTCAAACGATCAACAAGGAGAACTTCTATTCCATCTTGGATGATCCTCTACTTTGTGACCTTGAAAACAAAAAGATGTCAACTCTACTTATACAAATATCAAGTGTAAAGACGTGTCTTTGAATCTCAGGAGGATTCAGCCTTTTGTCTGCCCATATTAACCCTTTTACCCCCAGGCTATTTGGAACTTTCCAACCCTTAACCCCCAAGGGTTATTTTTTTCAAACACATTTTGCAGTATATTTCATTCAAATGGCTCTAATAGCCTTAATTTTCGTCATAGAGAGGTCAGGTTGGTCTCATTCCCTTGGAAAATGCCTGAAGTTTCTCAAAATATTATCAAAAATATGCAAAAAAAAAATGTAAATAGCAGTTTTTTGCAAGGACGTACCGGTACGTCCATGGGGGTAAAGGGATGAGTTTTGTGAAACGTACCAGTATGTCCTTTGGGGGTAAAAGGGTTAAGCGTAGCTGAATCGACAGCTTTGACAAATCACTCTAAAATCTTTCCCTTCAGCTGGTTCTGAAACTCCAGCCGGAAGGAATACTTTCAAATCTGGAGTATCCTCTTAATAGAAAACATGAGTGACTTATCAATCTTTTTCTTGCAAAATTATTCTGCAACAGTAAAATTGCTTGGCTACGGTGAATGTTATAGTATGTGAGGATTTGGAAATTCATTATCATTATTTTCATTGCCATTCCTCTTACCATGAATTTATCACATACTGTATCTCTCTCCCGATAATTAATCTGATTTTCATATTGCAATAATGAGGGGTCCAATAACATAGTTGAAATAAAATTACCAGAATCTCATTCTTTTAAAATACTTATTAAAGTAAACCCCTCAGAAGGATATTGGGAGTTAAATGGCAGGACAGGATTAGAAATGAAACTGCAAAAGAGATTACTCGAGTGCCACATGTCGATGAGATCACGATAAGGGGTAGATGGAGATGGTTTGGGCATAATCTTCGAACTCCCCAAGACAGATCAGTTCACAAAACTTTCAACTGGGCTCCACAAGGCTCTAAAAGAGTTGGAAAACCCTGGCCTACATGGCTGAGGACAATGAAGCCTGAAGTGGGAGACGGAGAAGTATTTATTTAAAAGCTCTAGATGAGACGACTGGCGAAATCTAACCGAGGCCCTTTGCGTCAATTGGTGTAAGAGGAGATAATGAATTTCTTATGATGTTACTGCATACTTGACAAATCTTTTCCAAACCTCATTGTTAATGATGATACTTTTCCCTTAGAGCAATATTATTACTAAGCAAGCTACAATCCTAGTAGGAAATACAGGATTCTATAAGCCCTATAAAGGTTTCAACAGAGAAAAATAACCCAGTGAGGAAAGGAAATAAGAAAACAGATAGAATAGTGTGCTCGAGTGTACCCTCAAGCAAGAGGACTCTAAAACAAGACAGTGGAAGATATGAAATTATTTGGTGGTCTCTGAATTAACTGGTCCCTCAACAAAGATTTTCATCTTAGTTCCCCGGCTAACGACTGTATCATACTTAACCTGAATTCTTTTTTGTCTACAGCCTTTACTCACTGTTTTGTATAAGCCTTCTCCATTCTCTTCTATCCAGGGCCTCCTGTTCTCTTAGTCCTTTTTCTTGAATATCATTTGCTACTTTATCTTCCCATATCTGAACTTTGACCTTCCCCTCTTCCTTCCCTCATCCACCTCTCTTTCCCTGACCCTTTGGCACTCCTAAATCTATGCATAAAATAGTTGCTCTGTTCCAAGCTAGTCTATCATCATCTCACCGAAACAAGCGAAGACGTTGATAAAGACTGACTTTAGGCTTCTCTCCTCTTCTTGAAAAGACTCCCTGAGATGGATACTGACTGCTGTTCAACTACAGCAGACTTTAGTTGTTGCTCTACTTATTCATAGGGTTAAGATCTTCAGCTATTGAATATTTAATTTGATATTAACATTATTGTCTGACGTCAACAAAGTGAAGGGTTGAAACTGTGGCATTTTATACTTGAGAGACTCGGATACCACGCTACCAATATCCCAGGATACGATAAGCCACACATTGTAATTATAAATCTTAAAAGTATTTTGTGTTTTTCCTAATTATCAACCACAAGTCGTTTAGGTAGGATGGCCGTTGCATCTTTTAACGGGCAGTTAAGCAACAAGTGGGAGCAGACTGAGGTGCTCCGCCCCCTTACCTATGGAGTTTCTTCACAGAACTGAGAGGAGTGGCTGAGGAGAGAAGTATACTGTAATCTAAAGGACTTAGGTTTGTTTAGTTAGGAAAAGTAACAAACTTGTGAATAAATTGTAATTCAACCTGGAGCTCTTTACGCGTGGGTGTTTATTTCCGCAGAGCTGAATATAGCTGTTAACCCTTTTACCCCCAGGCTATTTGGAACTTTCCCACCCTTAACCCCTAGGCGTTATTTTTTTTTTTAAGCACATTTTGCAGTATATATTTTTTAAATTGCTCTAACAGCCTTAATTTTTGTCTTAGAGAGGTCAGGTTGGTCTCATTCTCTTGGAAAATGCCTGAAGTTTCTCAAAATTTTTTAGAAAATATGCAAAAATAATTGTAAATAGCAGTTTTTTGCAAGGACGTACCGGTACGTCCATGGGGGTAAAGGGATGAGTTTTGTGAAACGTACCAGTATGTCCTTTGGGGGTAAAAGGGTTAAGCGTAGCTGAATCGACAGCTTTGACAAATCACTCTAAAATCTTTCCCTTCAGCTGGTTCTGAAACTCCAGCCGGAAGGAATACTTTCAAATCTGGAGTATCCTCTTAATAGAAAACATGAGTGACTTATTAATCTTTTTCTTGCAAAATTATTCTGCAACAGTAAAATTGCTTGGCTACGGTGAATGTTATAGTATGTGAGGATTTGGAAATTCATTATCATTATTTTCATTGCCATTCCTCTTACCATGAATTTATCACATACTGTATCTCTCTCCCGATAATTAATCTGATTTTCATATTGCAATAATGAGGGGTCCAATAACATAGTTGAAATAAAATTACCAGAATCTCATTCTTTTAAAATACTTATTAAAGTAAACCCCTCAGAAGGATATTGGGAGTTAAATGGCAGGACAGGATTAGAAATGAAACTGCAAAAGAGATTACTCGAGTGCCACATGTCGATGAGATCACGATAAGGGGTAGATGGAGATGGTTTGGGCATAATCTTCGAACTCCCCAAGACAGATCAGTTCACAAAACTTTCAACTGGGCTCCACAAGGCTCTAAAAGAGTTGGAAAACCCTGGCCTACATGGCTGAGGACAATGAAGCCTGAAGTGGGAGACGGAAAAGTATTGATTTAAAAGCTCTTGATGAGACGACTGGCGAAATCTAACCGAGGCCCTTTGCGTCAATTGGTGTAAGAGGAGATAATGAATTTCTTATGATGTTACTGCATACTTGACAAATCTTTTCCAAACCTCATTGTTAATGATGATACTTTTCCCTTAGAGCAATATTATTACTAAGCAAGCTACAATCCTAGTAGGAAATACAGGATTCTATAAGCCCTATAAAGGTTTCAACAGAGAAAAATAACCCAGTGAGGAAAGGAAATAAGAAAACAGATAGAATAGTGTGCTCGAGTGTACCCTCAAGCAAGAGGACTCTAAAACAAGACAGTGGAAGATATGAAATTATTTGGTGGTCTCTGAATTAACTGGACCCTCAACAAAGATTTTCATCTTAGTTCCCCGGCTAACGACTGTATCATACTTAACCTGAATTCTTTTTTGTCTACAGCCTTTACTCACTGTTTTGTATAAGCCTTCTCCATTCTCTTCTATCCAGGGCCTCCTGTTCTCTTAGTCCTTTTTCTTGAATATCATTTGCTACTTTATCTTCCCATATCTGAACTTTGACCTTCCCCTCTTCCTTCCCTCATCCACCTCTCTTTCCCTGACCCTTTGGCACTCCTAAATCTATGCATAAAATAGTTGCTCTGTTCCAAGCTAGTCTATCATCATCTCACCGAAACAAGCGAAGACGTTGATAAAGACTGACTTTAGGCTTCTCTCCTCTTCTTGAAAAGACTCCCTGAGATGGATACTGACTGCTGTTCAACTACAGCAGACTTTAGTTGTTGCTCTACTTATTCATAGGGTTAAGATCTTCAGCTATTGAATATTTAATTTGATATTAACATTATTGTCTGACGTCAACAAAGTGAAGGGTTGAAACTGTGGCATTTTATATTTGAGAGACTCGGATACCACGCTACCAATATCCCAGGATACGATAAGCCACACATTGTAATTATAAATCTTAAAAGTATTTTGTGTTTTTCCTAATTAGGCCTATCAACCACAAGTCGTTTAGGTAGGATGGCCGTTGCATCTTTTAACGGACAGTTAAGCAACAAGTGGGAGCAGACTGAGGTGCTCCGCCCCCTTACCTATGGAGTTTCTTCACAGAACTGAGAGGAGTGGCTGAGGAGAGAAGTATACTGTAATCTAAAGGACTTAGGTTTGTTTAGTTAGGAAAAGTAACAAACTTGTGAATAAATTGTAATTTTCCTAGCGATAAAAACCTGGAGCTCTTTACGCGTGGGTGTTTATTTCCGCAGAGCTGAATATAGCTGTTAACCCTTTTCCCCCCAGGCTATTTGGAACTTTCCCACCCGCTGGAGAGTTATGGGGTCCTTTGACTGGCCAGACAGTATTACATTGGGTCCTTCTCTCTGGTTACGGTTCACTTTCCCTTTGCCTACATATACAGCGAATAGCCTGGTCTATTCTTTACAGATTCTCCTCTGTCCTCATACACCTGACAACACTGAGATTACCAAACAATTCTTCTTCACCCAAGGGGTTTACTACTGCACTGTAATTGTTCAGTAGCCAGTTTCCTCTTGTTAAGGGTAGAAGAGACTCTTTAGCTGTGGTAAGCAGCTCTTCTAGGAGAAGGATACTCCAAAATCAAACCAATGTTCTCTTGTCTTGGGTAGTGCCATAGCCTCTGTACCATGGTCTTCCACTTCCTTGGGTTAGATTTTCTTGCTTGAGGGTACACTCGGGCACCCTGTTCTGTCTTGTTTCTCTTCCTCTTGTTTTGTTCACGTTTCTATAGTTTATATAGGAAATATTTATTTTAATGTTATTACCCTTAAAAATTTATTTTTTCTTGTTTCCTTTCCTCACTGGGCTATTTTCCCTGTTGGAGCCACTGGGCTTATAGTATCCTGCTTTTCCAACTAGAGTTGTAGCTTAGCAGTTAATAATAATAATAATAATAACCCCTAGGCGTTATTTTTTTTTTTAAGCACATTTTGCAGTATATATTTTTTAAATTGCTCTAACAGCCTTAATTTTTGTCTTAGAGAGGTCAGGTTTGTCTCATTCTCTTGGAAAATGCCTGAAGTTTCTCAAAATTTTTTAGAAAATATGCAAAAAAAAATTGTAAATAACAGTTTTTTGCAAGGACGTACCAGTACGTCCATAGGTATGTGTTTTGTGAAACGTACCAGTACGTCCTTTGCGGGTAAAAGGGTTAAAGCTTTTTCGAGGTGTAACCACCCACCGCTAGTTAGCGTAGGGGGAGGGGATAGTGGGGTCAGCTAGCCACCCTGCTCTCACTAGCACTAGCGACTGACTGTCACTTTTTATTTTGGCTCGGTAAAGACGTAGTCTTTCTCACCCCTCAACCATTTTAACCGGTTTATGATTAAAAGCAACTTGCCTGATGCTTCATAAAATGTCTTTTTCTCTTTCAGAGCGACCTTCCTTGGGGCTCACGGGTTTCCCGTGCAAGGCAAGACAGCGAGAGGCCTTACGGTTGGGCACTCGAAGGGAGCAGACATCTGCCTAGACCAAACCCCCGGCGAGAGTCTGAAGGTCTTCGACTAAGAGTCTTGTCCCCGCTCAACTGTTCTGGCCTCGGCTTCTACTCGCCACGACGATCGCTCTGCTTCGGCAGGCAGGCGGGAGCGGTCACTGACAAGGACTCAGAAGAAATTAATTTACAATTTACATAATTCAACTAACAACTTATTACTCAAGTAAACAAGAAATGAATATGGACAGGCAGAGATGTATCATATCTTAATGGAAAAGGGATCAAGTGTTGATCATATGTGTACAGTATATGGTCAGGCTCTAGGACATAGTCTCGTCCCTTGCCCCTGCCATTCATGAACAACTTTTAAACCTTTCAAATGTCCTTTCAATGTCCTTAAATAAACAAAGAATAAGTTCTTGACTGTTTAGCATCCAACACCACCTGGTCACTTTGCTCTACGATGTTCTACCTTCCTGGCTGATGTCTGCTCATGATTACCACCACACAGATAAGGCACTGCTTGTGGAATTCTCTGTTGATGCAACTCTAAATTCAAGATAATTCTACTATCGTTAGATTTCAACCTGAAGGCCCGCTCGTAAATACGTTAGTCAATGCAGGTATTTAAAACTGAAAAATAACTAAAACATTCAACAACAGACAGATAACTGACATGTTTTTGTGGATGCCAACAGCAAGGAAAATCCGAAAGCATTTCAAATCGCAGTAGAACTTCAAAAGTTCAAAGTGAGAGCAAATGTTTTTATGCTGACCAGGCTGACATGAGGCTGACATGAGTCTTTTTATAGTTTATATAAAACATATCTGTTTTTGACGTTATTAATAGTTTACTGTATATAGGACATATCTGTTTTTACTGTTTTTAGAATGATTTATATTGTTAATTTATTCTCATCATTTATTTATTTCCTTATTTCCTTACCCCACTGAGCTATTTTTCCCTATTGGAGCCCTTGGGCTTATAGCCTCTTGCTTTTCCAACTAGGGTTGTAGCTTGGCTAGTAATAATAATAATAATAATAATTCAAAAGTCTGTTAAATACATCGAGGTCAATCACACCAACATATTTAATATAAGTTAACCCTTTTACCTCCAAAGGACGTACTGGTACGTTTCACAAAAGCCATCCCTTAACCCCCATGGACGTACCGGTACGTCCTTGCAAAAAAATACTATAAAATTTTCTTTTGATATTTTTGATAATTTTTTTAAAAACTTCAGGCATTTTCCAAGAGAATGAGACCAACCTGACCTCTCTATGACAAAAATTAAGGCTGTTAGAGCAATTTAAAAAAAATATACTGCAAAATGTGCTGGGAAAAAATAAACCCCTTGGGGGTTAAGGGTTGGAAATTTCCAAAGAGCCTGGGGGTAAAAGGGTTAAAAAAGCGATAAAGTTCTAACAAACTTAAAAGTGGCAAATCATAACTGATATTGCATACAGAAGTCCTCAACTAACAAACTTAATAGGTTCAAAGAAGATGTTTGCAAGTCGACTTGCCATGTGGGAAACGTTCAAATGGAAGTACCCATGTCCACAGATCCTTATAGAGGTGAGTTACTTTGACACTAAATAGTTTTTTGCGTAGTTTTCTCCAAGTCTCGTGTTCCGTTTTGGGTCAGGAGAACCTAGTCTCCTATCTAGGCTCGATCTTATTATCCAGCCGGTCTCTCGGCCCGTAAGACCACCCCCGCCTCCTAAAGTATGTCTCCTAAGAAAGTAGTTCGAGGTAAGTACTACGTGTTGGAACAAATCACAAATTTTAAGTAATTTGTATTTTTCCTATCAGTACTTACCTCAAACTACTTTCGGGTTATGGCCCGCCCATCCTTCCCCGAGTGTCTTACGGGACTTTGATACCATATCTATCATAAACTTACTGGTGACCGAGACCTGGCCACGCGCGCTCACTGACCCGGGTCGCCTCAGGGCGCGTATTCATCCGCTACACAGGGACCCACTATAAAAAACGGAGATGGGGGAAACTACACAAAATTCTGGTCGGTTGGGAGGAGAATCCCAGATACTCCTAAGAAAGTAATTCGAGGTAAGTACTCCGTGTTGGAACAATTATAATTTCAGTTGGATTTGTGTTTGTATCTCCAAATGTTTCAAAAGCTGAGATTGATTGATTGATTTGAAGTTCTCTGGCATCTTGACATCGAAGAACATTGATGCCAATATCGTTTACTATAAATACATATTAAAATAATATTCAATTTAAACCGGAGAAGCAAATATATTATAAAAGTTAAATAGCATTAAGCTGAAACCCTTTTACATTATTTATACTTTCAATCAAAAATTAGAACATTACATCTTCAAGTTTCAAACGCAAGAAGCACTCACTCTGCCAGCTGGTTCCCGAGCATTCCCGTGGGCCGATTCAAACTGCGCCATGTCCGGGTATTCCACGCACAGCACGGCTCCGCCCGCCGGGTCGTCTACGACTATGTGCGGAGTGGGGACCCTCACTGTCCCCGTTGCTTTCGTGGCCTTCGGACTTTCAAACTCCCCGTCGAACATCGCCCTCGCCTGACGAGAATTTGATGTTTTAACTGTGATATCTAAAAACAAGATTAATAAAATTACAAACTGCTGGTAATAAAACCATCATTTATTTAATCATATAAATTGAAATTTAACTTACTGTGACATCTACAAATGATAAATAAAATGACTAAATGCTGGCAATAAAAACCATAATTTTTCTAATCATACATATAAATTGAAGGTGTAAATATCCAAAATCCAGGATTGAAATTATCCCTAGGATAATGTTTAATGACTGGGTATTTATTAAAAAGCTATACAGTACATACATATTCAATATATGATAAATGTTAACCCTTTTACTCCCAAAAGGATGTACTGGTACGTTTCACAAAACTCATCCCTTTACCCCCACGGACGTACCAGTATGTCCTTGCAAGAAACTGCTATTTACATTTTTTTTTTGCATATTTTTGATAATTTCTTTGAGAAACTTCAGGCATTTTCCAAGGGAATGAGACCAACTTGACTTCTCTATGACAAAAATTAAGGCTGTTAGAGCAATTTAAAAAATATATACTACAAAATGTGCTTGAAAAAAATAACCCCCTTAAGGGTTGGAAAGTTTCAAATAGCCTGGGGGGTAAAAGGGTTAAAATAGCAATGGACTGACAGCTCCCAATGCAAAACCTTTCTTGCTCATTAACCATTTCATATGTTTTGCACAACGGCTCAAAGTATGTCTTCCACACAGCACCATAAGGGACAGATTTACTTGTGCATCACACGCACGGTGATATAATGTCACCGTTTATGTAACGATACATAATTGAACATTTGCCTGTCGTAGGAGGCAATTACTGACGACATATCTCTATCAACATAAATAACTAGAGGGGCACTCAAGAGCATGCCTTTGCCACGCAAAGCATTCTCATTTCATTCATAACTACAATGCGTAATTGTACTGCGTGGAGTCAGACATAGATTTTTTTCACAGCTCCCTTGAATTCTAGGCAATTTAAGCCTAGATCTTCATTTCAACATGTTTCACATCTAATGAGTCTTTCCATTTGTTGTCCCCTCCTCCCAAACTCTTTCCAGTCTAATTCTTCTTTCCTTCTTTTGTCATATGTCTGATTCAAACTCTTGACTTAAAACAAATCAAAAGATAATGGTCATGTGTGTGTGTGGGGGGGAGGGGGAAGTGCAGACAAGGGGAAGTGTGGTGAAGCACAATAGAAAATAATAAGGACGTCAGATATTTAAAAAATCGAGATGATTAAGAAATTGAATAAGTCAATGAAGTGGTTCAAATGGAATTAAGCGGTGAATAACCCATATAATGGCTCAGAAAGCAAGGTAGAAAAAGGGACACGTTATTGAAGAGATCTGCGCGATAACTCGTTCATTTTAATCACATATAATTTATCAAAATACAGTTTGAAAAAAAAAAAAATTCATGATAAGGATGAAATACCTTTTCAACGTACTACAAGATTTTATGTTAATGTCCCTCAAAGGCTGTACCTTTTCCTTGGAGCTTTTCCTCGTACATTTCCCCCTCGTTGATGCACCCGCCACCAATCTGGCCCGTGGCGACGAAGCGCGACGTCCCCATTGCCTCGCGTACGGCGTCGTACATTTCCGATGTCATGGCAAAAGGTCCTGAAGTTGTCAGAGAGAATATCAGCACATAATACAGTACAGTAATCAATAAAATTCAATGTATTAAATACAGCATTATATCTAAACATGTACTAGAGCAATGTATAAGCATAATGAATATCAACATCTTCAGAGTAAAATATTTTCTAAACAAAATTGATTTTCTAGTATAACATTTTCATTTTACAATTACTTTAGCTTATTTTTATGTACAATTCAATTTCAGACGCATTCCCTCGGTATCTGCGTAGGAGATCGCTGGCGAGCAGGTGAACGTTGACGTGTCTAAGGTCGCTGGCGAGCTGATGATCGCTGACGAGCAGAAGGCAACGCGTGGAAGCCTGCGCATAGAAGAAGAGTCCTTGACCCAGACCTGAACCGAAGTTCTAGATCGCGAGGGCGAACGTGGGCGCGTAACAGGAACTAACAGGAACAGCAGAGATGATCATCATGAGAGCGCTGACGAACAGGAGAGCGTTGGCGAACAGGAGAGCGGTAGCGATCAGGAAGCGCTGATGAGCAGGAGAGCGCCTGTGCGCTGACACTGAGCAGGAGCAGGCCGGAAGATCGTTGCCTGTCCGCCGGGAGACTGATGTCCGTCGGGAAGACCGTTGTCCGTCGGGAAGATCGTTGTTTGTCGGGAAGACCGTTGCCCGCCGGAAGACAAGGTCAGACTGCTGTCCATCTGCACCAGGGCGGATGAAGGAGTTGTAGGCTGCAAACGTATATTCAAAAAGGCGCCTCTTAACACCCTTATAGGGAGATGAGAGGCCCTTACGACGAGGCGGACGGTGAGCCTTATGGCGAAGGAGGCCAACAGCAACAGCAGCAGAAGAATCCTCCGAAGAGGAGTCTCTATGAGTGTACTCTCTCGCGAACGAAAGAGAAACACTTCGTAGAAGAGACTGGTCAGCCAGTGACCTAAAAGGAGCAATCCTCCGAAGAGGGGCTCCTGCAGGTGCCCAGCCCCTTGAGCGAAACTGCAGGTGTGACCGCTCAGCACCAAGAGCATAGTCGCACGAAAAAAAGGCAAGAGAAAAACCCCCCAAAAGGGGAAAAACTCAAGCCTGGACAGGAAAAACTTCCCTCGGAAGGAAAGTTACCCACCCAAGGAGGCAAGCCTCCTGAGTACTAAAATGAACTGGAGAGCTGTCAATCGTCACGGGAGTACTTCCAGTAGAAGGAGACACGCCCCTGACGAAAATCCAAAGGGGAGGCAGCAACAACCGGATCCCCAGGCCTCCACAAGACAGCTCACACCGTAGCCATATTACAGAAACGAACTAGATCCGTGGCGACGAAGCGCGACGTCCCCAGAGCCTCGCGTATGGCATCGTACATTTCCTATGTCATGGCAAAAGCTCCTGAAATTGTCATGGAGAATATCAGCACATAATACAGTACAGTAATCAATAAAATCCAATGTATTAAATACAGTAATATATCTGAACATGTACTAGAGCAATGTATAAGCATAATGAACATCAACATCTTCAGAGTAAAAAATTTTTTTAAACAAAATTGATTTTCTAGTACAAAATTTTCATTTTATAATTACTTTAGCTTATTTTTATGTGCAATTCAATTTCAGATGCATTCCCCCTCGGTATCTGCACAACATCGATGCCTCCAGTAGCAGTACTGCAAAAGGCATTTTCTACAGATCCTCACATTGAGTGGCTACAACTCGATAGTATTTTTACAAGGTTTTAAATCAATTTGTCTAACCTAGATTAAAAATGACAAATTTAAAAAGTAATTTGTATTTTCCTAATTATACAAACCTGAGTTCTTTACTCATAGGCGAAGGATAACATCGAAGCTGGGATACGGCAGTTAAAACTTTTAACCCTTTTACCCCCAAAGGACGTACTGGTACGTTTCAATAAACTCATCCCTTTACCCCCATGGACGTACTGGTACGTTCTTGCAATAAACTGCTATTTACATTTTTTTTTTTGCATATTTTTGATAATTTTTTTTTAGCAAACTTCAGGCATTTTCCAAGAGAATGAGACCAACCTGACCTCTCTATGACAAAAATTAAGACTGTTGGAGCAATTCAAAAAATATATACTGCAAAATGTGCTTGAAAAAAAAATAACGGCTGGGGGTTAAGGGTTGGAAAGTTCCAAATAGCCTGGGGGTAAAAGGGTTAACTAGGTATAAACACCAGGCAGGTAGTTACCCTGAAAGGTTGTCTCCCCTTTAGCAAACTGTAACATTATTAAAAAATGATATTTTGATTATAAAATAAATTTTTGAATATACTTACCCGGTGAATATATAATAGCTGACGTCTCCGACGGCTCGACAGATTCCAAAAACTCGCGAGCGATCGCCATGAAGGTTGCGGGTGTGCCCACCAGCGCCGACTATCGGCCAGATACCGCATATACATGTAAACAGCATCAGTTCTTCTCATTCCGCTGGGTCTCTATCGGGGAGGAAGGGAGGGCCTTTAATTTATATATTCACCGGGTAAGTATATTCAAAAATTTATTTTATAATCAAAATATCATTTTTAAATATTAAACTTAGCCGGTGAATATATAATAGCTGATTCACACCCATGGTGATGGGTAGAGACCAGTATTAATACAATAAAGGCGTATATGCTTAGAGTTTTTGACAGTTATATCATAACAAAACCCAAATAAATACAGTATAGGTACCTGGTAAGGAAGCTGACTCTGACGAATACTCTGCCTTGTTAGTCCGCTTTCCTCACGAAGCCCAGCCATCCTCTCAGGATGCTGAAAGACTCCCAGGAGCTGTTATATCCAGGGCGGCAACCCATACAACAGGACCTCATCAAAACCCTTAATCTGGGCGCTCTCAAGAAATGACATTTGACTACCCGCCAAATCAACCAGGATGCGAAAGGCTTCTTAGCCTTCCGTACAACCCAAAAACAAGATTAAAAACATTTCAAGAGACAGATTAAAAGGATATTGGAATTAAGGGAATGTAGTTGTAGAACCCTCACCCACTACTGCACTCGCTGCAACGAATGGACCCAGTGTGTAGCAGTCCTCATAAAGAGTCTGGACGTCTTTTAAGTAAAATGAAGCGAATACCGACTTGCTTCTCCAAAAGGTCGCGTCCATAATACTTCGCAGAGATCTGTTTTGCTTAAAGGCCACGGAAGTTGCTATAGCTCTTACTTCGTGCGTCTTGACCTTAAGCAAGCAACGATCTTTTTCACTCAAGTGAGAATGAGCCTCTCGGATTAAAAATCTAATAAAATACGATAAAGCATTTTTAGACATAGGCAATGATGGCTTCTTAACTGAGCACCACAAGGCCTCAGATCCACCTCGTAAGGATTTGGTACGAGCTAAATAAAACTTAAGAGCTCTAACTGGACACAGTACTCTTTCAAGCTCGTTGCCTACGATCTCTGACAGGCAAGGTATATCAAACGACTTAGGCCAAGGACAAGAAGGCAGTTCATTTTTGGCCAAGAAACCAAGCTGAAGTGAACATGTGGCTTTATCTGTAGAAAAGCCGATGTTCCTACTGAAGGCATGGATCTCACTGACCCTTTTAGCCGAAGCCAAGCACACTAAGAAAAGCGTCTTGAGGGTGAGATCCTTCAAGGAGGCTGAATGTAATAGCTCAAACCTGTCGGACATTAGGAACCTTAGGACCACGTCTAAGTTCCATCCAGGAGTTGCCATATGACGCTCCTTAGAGGTCTCGAAGGACTTAAGGAGATCTTGAAGATCTTTATTATTGGACAGATCTAAGCCTCTATGTCTGAACACAGAAGCCAACATGCTCCTGTAGCCCTTAATAGTGGAAGCAGAGAGGGAGCGAACATTTCTCACATGCAGGAGAAAATCTACAATTTGGGCTACAGAGGTACTGGAAGAGGAAATGGATGATGACTTGCACCAGTCTCTAAAGACTTCCCACTTCGACTGGTAAACCTTGATGGTAGATGCTCTCCTAGCTCTCGCACTCGCTCTGGCTGCCTCCTTCGAAAATCCTCGAGCTCTTGAGTCTTTCGATAGTCTGAAGGCAGTCAGACGAAGCGCGGGGAGGCTTTGATGAAGACTCCTTACGTGGGGCTGCCGTAAGAGATCCATCCTTAAAGGTAGACTCCTTGGAACGTCTACCAGCCATTGAAATACCTCTGTGAACCACTCTCTCGCGGGCCAGAGTGGAGCAACTAATGTCAACCTGGTCCCTTCGTGAGAGGTGAACTTCTGCAGCACCTTGTTTAGGATCTTGAAAGGTGGAAAGGCATAAACATCCAGGTGAGACCAGTCCAGCAGGAAAGCGTCTATGTGGGCTGCCTCTGGATCTGGAACTGGAAAGCAGTAAGTCGAGAGCCTCTTTGTCAGAGAAGTCGCAAAAAGATCTATGGTGGGTTGACCCCATGTCATCCATAGCTTCTCACACACAGTCTTATGCAACATCCACTCCATGGAGATGACTTGTCCTCTTCTGCTGAGGCCGTCCGCCAAGACATTCATTTTCCTTGCACAAATCTCGCCAAAGGAGAGATGTTACTTGCCTTAAATGGAGTTCCTTCTGATCCGTGGATCAAAGACCCGAGCATTCCAGACTGTCCAGTGGAGCTCCCTAACCCAAATCCAATGCATCTGAAAACAACACATGGTTTGGGTTCTTGATCGCAAGAGAAAGACCTTCTCGAAGTCTGATGTTGCTGTCCCACCAGGTCAGACATGTCTAGACTGAGTTGGAGATTGGGAAAGAGATACTCTCTAAGCCCTTCTCCTGGTTCCAATGGTTTAGGTGAAATTGGAGAGGGCATAGGTTGAGTCTCCCCAGAGAGATAAACTACTCCAGCGATGAAAGAGTTCCCACGAGGCTAGTTCAAACTCTTACAGAGCAACTGTTTTTCTCTTGCAAGTGAAGGACTTTTAACAGAGCTTGTTCCATTCTTGCGTGAGACGAAAAGGCCCGAAAAATCACACACTGTATCTCCATTCCCAAACAAAGAATAGTCTGGGATAGGGTACTGTAAGTTACGACTTCTCTACGTTCACTATGAGACCTAGCTCCTTGGTTAGGTCTAATGTCCATTAGAGGCTCTCTAGACAGCGATATAATGACGACGCCCTGATTAGCCAGTCGTCAAAATAAAGGGAGACTCTGAATCCTCAAAAAATGTAGAAAGCTTGCTACATTTTGTAAGGGCCTTGTAAAAACAAGAGGAGCAGGAATGAGGTCGAAGTACAGTGCTCGACATTGGTACATTACTTTCCCGTCCACAAACCTCAGATGTTGTTGAAAGTTTGGATGAATCGGGATGTGGAAGTATGCATCCTGAAGGTCGAGAGAGACCATCCAGTCGCCTTCCCTTAATGCTGCCAAGACAGATTTGGTAGTCTTCATCGTGAAGTTTGTCTTGACAATGAACACATTGAGCGCACTTACATCTTAAGTACTCCTGCAGTGAACGTGGCTGCCAGATCATTGGAGCCATCCCTGATAGCCTTGTTCCTGCAGAGAACGTGGCTGTCAGATCATTGGAGCCATCCCTGATAGCCTTGTTCATGCATGACATAATTGTACAGCAAAAACTTCAAACGCTCGAAAAACTCCTAACAGGAGATGGTCTAGCTCTGAAGCCGACCATAAAATCTTGGAGCGTCTCATGGCCAGGTGACGGGGAGAGTCTATGAGGCTTGAGAAGTCTCCCTGGGCAGAGGCAGGAACTCCCAAGCCGAGAACTTCTCCCGTGTCATACCAGACGCTCGCTCTATAAGCCAGTTTAAAAGGAGGGAAAGCAAAGGCTGTCTCCCCCAAACTCCTCCTGGTGATCAACCAGTCGCCTAGCAAACGTAAAGCTCTCTTAGAAGAGCGAGAGAGCACTAGCTTAGAAAACAACGGCTTCGAAGTAGCTAGGCCTAGTGTAAACTCTGACGAAGGCGAACGAGGAGCAGCCGTTACAAAATGGTCCGGACAAAGATCCTTAAAAATCAGCATGATTTTTTTAAAGTCCATAGAGGGCTGAGCAGCTTTAGGCTCCTCTCCGTCTGACAAAGTCCCCAAAGGAATATCAGTAGGAGGGGGATCAGCAACTTCCTCATCTGAAGGAACCTCGTCCGACAATTGCCGATTCTCATGAAAAGGAGAGACCTGCCGCGGTGGCAATGCTTGACAGGCAAAGTCCACACGCAAAGGAGCAGCAGTAGCAGTCAAGGGAGCGACGTCATGTCGCTGCTGAAAGGACTGACCAGCAACAACAACAGGAGTTGATGGACGCTCGACGTCAAGTCGAGACTGCCTTGACTGCCTAGACTGAGCAGTCAAAACAACCCTTGACTGCGATGCTTGACGCTCAACGTCAAAACAAGGCAACTGAGCTGGTTGGCGAACGTCCTGAACGTCAACACGAGACTGCGGCAGCGGCTGAACGTCAACACGAGGCTGCGGCAGCGGCTGAACTGCAGCGAGTGAGGATCCAAGTCACGTGACTTACGTGACAAACTACCGACATCACGTTTCATAACGTCAAAAGGACGAGTAAATGCTCGTTTGGGCGGCTGACGGCCAGAGTCTCGTTTAGCGTAACGGCGACTCGAAAGCGAAGGTTCATCGTGAACCTGCTCAACGTCATACTTCTCCATAAGGGAGGCAAGCTTAGTCTGCATGTCCTGCAGGACAACCCATTTAGGATCAACGGGAGTCGCAACGGGCCGAGACGACGGTAACGTCTGTGTTGGCAAAACATTGCCTTTACCGCGACCCTCGGACCCCGTGTTACGCTTGCGTTTTAATAGGCGAACCGTCTTCCGACGACTGCAAAGGGTCAGAGCTGTCCCCATGGCTACAGCCAGGACGCTGGACCTGTCCTGAAGGGACTGACTTTCGCTTAAAGGGTCTAGAAACCTTGCACCAAGGTTTCTTTTGCGAAAAGTCTTCGGATGACGAGGAGAAACTTCGTCTCTCCTGTCTTATGGCAAGGACGTGCTTGCCGAGCAACGTCTGATACCTTTGAGGGAACATCTGTTCGTTGGTTTACACTCCTCACTCCCTTAGGTCCTACGACATTCCTTCTCCCTGGTGCATGGGAGCCTGAAAGAGGTCTCGGACTAGGCAAGTGACAAGCACGAACAAACGAACCCTCCGCAACACAGCACATGTTTTCTAGCACTCACTTCACTGATATCGTATTTTTCAATAATTTCACATTAGGCATGAATAAAACTGATATCTACCTGAAGCACGCAATTCCTCCTTACATCAAAAGGTTATAATTGCGAAATGAGTCGTATAATGTAAGCACATTAGTACAAAATGAAACACACATGCAAAAATTAAAAAAAATGTTATTTTGATAATAAAATAAATTTTTGAATATACTTACCCGGTGATTATAATAGCTGCAACTCTGTTGCTCGACAGAAAAACTCTACGGAAAAATTCGCCAGCGATCGCTACACAGGTAGGGGGTGTACTCAACAGCGCCATCTGTCGTTCAGATACCCAGTACTCATTGTAAACAAAGAACTCAATTTTCTCCTCGGTCCACTGTGTCTCTATTGGGGAGGAAGGGAGGGTCCTTTAATTTATAATCACCGGGTAAGTATATTCAAAAATTTATTTTATTATCAAAATAACATTTTTCAATATTTAACTTAGCCGGTGATTATAATAGCTGATTCACACCCAGGGGGGTGGGTAGAGACCAGCAAAATATGTTTACATCATATGAGCTAAGAATTTTTATTTCATTTTAGAAGTTATCAAAATAACTAAACAAAATAAATAGGTACCTGGTAAGGAAGTCGACTTGAACAATTACTCTGCCTTTTTAAGTACGTCTTCCTTACGGAGCCTCGCGATCCTCTTAGGATGCTGAGCGACCCCTAGGAGCTGAAGTATCAAGGGTTGCAACCCATACAACAGGACCTCATCAAAACCTCTAATCTAGGCGCTTCTCAAGAAATGACTTTGACCACCCGCCAAATCAACTAGGATGCGAAAGGCTTCTTAGCCTTCCGGACAACCCAAAAACAACAATAAAAACATTTCAAGAGAAAGATTAAAAAGGTTATGGAATTAGGGAATTGTAGTGGTTGAGCCCTCACCCACTACTGCACTCGCTGCTACGAATGGTCCCAGAGTGTAGCAGTTCTCGTAAAGAGACTGGACATCCTTAAGATAAAAAGACGCGAACACTGACTTGCTTTTCCAATAGGTTGCGTCGATTATACTTCGCAAAGATCTATTTTGTTTAAAGGCCACGGAAGTTGCGACAGCTCTAACTTCGTGTGTCCTTACCTTCAGCAAAGCTTGGTCTTCCTCATTCAGATGGGAATGAGCTTCTCGTATTAACAGTCTGATAAAATAGGATAAAGCATTCTTTGACACAGGCAAAGATGGTTTCTTAACTGAACACCATAAAGCGTCAGACGGGCCTCGTAAAGGTTTAGTTCGTTTTAAATAGAACTTAAGAGCTCTTACAGGGCATAAGACTCTTTCTAGTTCATTTCCAACCATACGATAAGCTTGGAATATCGAACGATTTTGGCCAAGGTCGAGAAGGCAGCTCGTTTTTGGCTAGAAAACCAAGTTGTAGAGAACATGTAGCCGTTTCAGATGAGAATCCGATGTTCTTGCTGAAGGCATGAATCTCACTGACTCTTTTAGCTGTGGCTAAGCATACCAGGAAAAGTGTCTTTAAGGTGAGATCTTTCAGGGAGGCTGATTGTAGCGGCTCGAACCTGTCTGACATAAGGAATCTTAGTACCACGTCTAAATTCCAACCAGGTGTAACCAAACGACGCTCCTTCGTGGTCTCAAAAGACTTAAGGAGGTCCTGTAGATCTTTATTGTTGGAAAGATCTAAGCCTCTGTGACGGAAGACTGATGCCAACATGCTTCTGTAACCCTTGATAGTGGGAGCTGAAAGAGATCGTTCTTTCCTCAGATATAACAGGAAGTCAGCTATTTGAGTTACAGAGGTACTGGTCGAGGATACGGATACTGACTTGCACCAGTTTCGGAAGATTTCCCACTTCGATTGGTAGACTCTAAGGGTGGATGTTCTCCTTGCTCTAGCAATCGCTCTGGCTGCCTCCTTCGAAAAGCCTCTAGTTCTCGAGAGTCTTTCGATAGTCTGAAGGCAGTCAGACGAAGAGCGTGGAGGCCTTGGTGTACCTTCTTTACGTGTGGCTGACGTAGAAGGTCCGCCCTTAGGGGAAGTGTTCTGGGAACGTCTACTAGCCATCGAAGTACCTCAGTGAACCATTCTCTCGCGGGCCAGAGGGGAGCAACTAGCGTCAACCTTGTCCCTTCGTGAGAGGCGAACTTCTGCAGTACCTTGTTGACAATCTTGAACGGAGGGAATGCATATAGATCTAGATGTGACCAATCTAGGAGAAAGGCATCTATATGAACTGCTGCTGGGTCCGGGATTGGTGAGCAAAATATTGGGAGCCTCTTGGTCATCGAGGTTGCGAAGAGATCTATGGTTGGCTGGCCCCAGTTGGCCCAAAGTCTCTTGCATACATCCTTGTGGAGGGTCCATTCTGTTGGAATTATTTGTCCCTTCCGACTGAGACAATCTGCCATGACATTCAAGTTGCCTTGGATGAACCTCGTTACTAGTGATATGTTTAGACCTTTTGACCAGTTGAGAAGGTCCCTTGCGATCTCGTACAACGTCAGAGAGTAGGTCCCTCCTTGCTTGGAGATGTACGCCAAAGCCGTGGTGTTGTCCGAGTTCACCTCCACCACTTTGCCTTGAAGGAGAGACCTGAAGCTTTTCCAGGCCAGACGTACTGCCAGTAGCTCCTTGCAGTTGAAATGCATTGTCCTTTGACTCGAGTTCCATATTCCCGAGCATTCCCGACCGTCTAATGTCGCACCCCAGCCTACGTCCGATGCGTCCGAGAAGAGAACGTGGTTGGGAGTTTGAACAGCCAGGGGAAGACCCTCTCTTAGGTTGATATTGTCCTTTCACCAAGTCAGACAAGACTTTATCTTTTCGGAAACTGGGATCGAGACCGCTTCTAGCGTCTTGTCCTTTTTCCAGTGAAAAGCTAGATGGTAATGAAGAGGACGGAGGTGTAGTCTTCCTAGTGACACAAATTGATCCACGGATGACAGCGTCCCTACCAGACTCATCCACAGCCTGACTGAGCAGCGTTCCTTCTTCAGCATCTTCTGGATGGATAGCAGGGCTGGGGGCTGATCGTCTTGTTGTTCAGCAACGTCCTCATCAGAGGGTTCCTCATCCGAAACTGATGAGGAAACAGCAACGGAGTGGGCAACGTCTGGCTCGCTGAATCCGGTCGCACTGGTGGATGCGTGACGGAGCCGGACGCAATATCATGGAACTGCTGCACAGTCTGTGAACTGTCAACAACCATGGGTGCGCGAGGAAGCACAGCGTCAACCCGAGACTGTCTAGACCGTCTGGGTTGTGCAGTCAACACCCTACCGGGTTGCTGAGATTGACGCACTGCGTCAAAACAAGTCACCTCTGCTGGTTGTTGAACGTCCTGAACGTCAACAACCACCTCCGAGCGTCGCTTAACGTCAACGTGCGGCTGGCAACCCACACTGGGTCGCATCGGTGGAGGAACCATCTCAACTGGCAGACGCGAGTAGGTTACCTCAGCGTCAACAGGGCGCACAACCGACCGGTTGGAAGGTTGTTGGCCAGAAGGTTCTTCTCCGCATTTAAGTCCTCTATCAAGGACGCAAGCTTGGACTGCATGTCTTGCAGCAAAGCCCATTTAGGGTCTACGGGAGCAGGTGTGGCAACAGACGGGGTTAGCGACTGAGGCGGAACCATTTACCATCCCTGAAAGCCTTGTTATGCGTGACATAATAGTAAAGTAAAACTTCAAAGGCTCGACAACAGCTGTGAAGTTGACCTGTAAACAACTTGGAGCGTCTCCTGGCTAGGCGCCAGGGAGAGTCTAGCAGAATTGAGAAGTCCATCTGGGCAGAGGCATGAACTCCCAAGCCGAGAACTTCTCTCGTGTCATATCAGACTCTCGCTCTATAAACCAGTTTAAAAGAAGGGAAAGCAAAGGCTGTATCCCCCAAACTCCTCCTGGTGAAAAACCAGTCGCCTAGCCAACGTAACGCTCTCTAGGAGAGCGAGAGAGCACTAGCTTAAAAACAACGGCTTCGAAGTAGCTAGGCCTAGTGTAAGCTCTGACGTTTAGGCGAACGAGGAGCAGCAGTTACAAAAAGATCCGGACGAAGATCCTTAAAAAAATCATCATGATTTAATTAAAGTCCATAGGAGGCTAAGCAGCTTTAGGCTCCTCTCCATCTGACAGAGTCCTCAAGGGAATATCAGTAGGAGGGAGAACAGCAACTTCCTCATCTACAGGAACCTTGTCCGATAAAAGCTGAGTCTCTCACTGGTGCATTAGTAGCGGACCAGAACGCAACGTCATGTAACTGCTTGACAGTCTGTGAACTGTCAACAACTGAACTGTCAACCACAACAGGTGCGTGAGGACGCACAGCGTCCACTCGAGACTGCTTTGACTGCCTAGACTGAGCAGTCAAAACAACTCTAGAATGCGGAGGTTGACGCACAGCGTCAAAACAAGTCAACTCCGATTGTTAGTGAACGTCTTGAACGTCAACAGGAGCATCAGCCAGTGGCCTAACGTCCAAATGCGGCTGAAAAACCACACGAGACCGCATCGAGTGTGGTTCTAAACAACCTGACTGACGTGACTAAGCTACGCCAACGTCAACAGTAAGCACAAAGGAACGTTAGGTTGGCTGAAAGCCAGGATATCGATGAGATAAACGGCTAGACTCAACGGATTAATCGGCAGAATAGTCTTCCATAAGGGAGGCAAGCATATACTACATGTTTTGCCATACAACCCCTTAAGGATCAACGGAAATGGTTGTGGTAATAGACGAGGGTAACGTCTGTGACCGCAACACTTTGCCTACAAAAAAAGACTCTCGGAGTCTGTGTTACGCTTTTGTTAGGCGGCGAGCAGTTATCCGATGACTGCATAGGGTCAGAGCTGTCCTAATGGCTGTAACCAGGACGCTGGACCTGTCCTGAAAGGACTGACTTTCGCTTAAGGGCTTCGAAACCTTGTGACAGGTTTCTTATGCGAAAAGCCTACGGATGGCGAGGAGAAACAACGTCTCTCTCGTCTTATGGTAGGGGAGATCTTGGTAAGATACACCCGATACCATAGAGGGAAAACGTCTGTTCGTTGGTCAAGGCCTCTCAAACCCATAAGTCGTTCGACATTACTTCTCCCCTGGGCTTGGGAGCATGTAAGAGGTCCCGGACTAGGTGAACGACAGGCACGAACAGACGAACCCTCGGACGCAACACTGTAACACTTTGCGCCTCGGACGCAACACTATAACACTTTGCGCATATCACTTTATCACTTCGATTTTCTGTTTTGCACTTATTTCTACCTGAAACACGCAATTCTACCCTTCATTAAAAGGTAGTAATTGCGAAATTAGTCGTATAATGCAAGCTCATAATACCAGCAAAAAACAGAAAACATATTTTAAAATAAAAAAAAAAATCAGTGGCTGGGAAAGAGACTAAACACTAGTTCATATAACTACGTTTTCAATCTCTCACCGCACATAGCCTGGGGACGAGAATAAAAACCTAAAAACGTTTTATCCTTCCTCCCCGTACAGCGACTAGGGACGTGAGTAACATGAGAACAACGTTACCCGCTTGAACGGAACGTTTTCTCTCCTCTCTCTCCCTCCGTCTCTATCTCTCTCTCTCTCTTGATTTCGCACCTAAGAGAAGAGCCCAATTATATATCGTCAAAAAAACATGTTATTGACTAAAGGAAAAAACTGAAAGGTTTTTCAAATAAAAAGTTCCTTTAAATTAGAATTTAAAACATTTAAGCTAAGAAAGAATGAACAAAACGTCAGAATCGATTTACTCTTACTGCAAAGTGAAACCGTGATACACTCTCTCTCTATCGTAACGATAGAGCGCATGTTGAACGTCCTTAACGTCAACAACTGCGTAGCATAAAAAACTAAACGTTAGTTCATCTTTGAAAACAGTACGAAGACTATCAAAGAAATTCTTTCATAAAATATTACATTTAAAAAGTTTTAAATCCTTAGCTCTTTAAAAACTAAAGACAATATAAAGGGCTCAACGTTGATTAACTTCGGTTTCCAAGATAGGAACGCCTACTCTCAGGAAAGGTCTATATAAACAAAGCATTAAAATTTATTTTTATATGTTTATAAAAAAATGGAAAGTTAATCGAAGAGGCCTAATAAAGGCGGAGAGATATAAAATATATAGAGGAAAATCTATAACGTGATAAGATAATTACTAAAAGCCTAAACACACTTCCGTCTAAGGGAAGGGTCGGCCATTTAAAAGTGAAAGAAAGTCCATACTCTCTTTGTCACCATAATTAAATCTATCCAAAACGAGTTCAAGTTTTAAGATGAAGATAAAACACCTGCATAGCGAAAGCTCAAAACTAGAATAGTGTACTTCACCAAATAGTTGTGAAAACAAATCCAGTTAGCAACAGCGAATTAGTAGGTCTTGCCGGTAGCCCGACAGAGAGAAAATTGAGTCCTTTGTTTACAATGAGTACTGGGTATCTGAACGACAGATGGCGCTGTTGAGTACACCCCTACCTGTGTAGCGATCGCTGGCGAATTTTTCCGTAGAGTTTTTCTGTCGAGCAACAGAGTTGCAGCTATTATAATCACCGGCTAAGTTACATATTGAAAAAAAACATATACATATATATCGAATAAAACGGAAATATATAAAGTTAAAAAGGATCAGTGACTGGGGAGGAGACTAAACTCTAGTTCACTAAAGACTACGTTTTCAATCTCTCACCGTACAGTGCCTTGGGACGAGAATAAAAACTAAAAACGTTTTATCCTTTCTCCCCGTACAGAGACTTGGGACGAGAGTAAAAAACTGAATCGAGAACAACGTTACTCGCTCCTAAACTCCTTACTTGGGACGAGAATAAAGATCGGATCGTTCTCTCTCTCTTTCTCTCTCTCTCTCTCTCTTGTCACACACAAGAGAATGCCCACTCACCCTTCGTCAATAAACAGGTTATTTGACCAAAGGAAAAAACTGAAAGGACTAAGAAATTGAAAATTAACCAGTTCCTTTAAATTAGTATTTAAAACACTTCAGTTTGAAAGAAGAATGAACAAAACGTCAAAATCAATTTACTCTTTCTGCAAAGTGAAACCGTGATTCTCTCTTTCTCTATCGTAACGATAGAGCGCAAACTGCGTAGCATAAAAAAACCAAACGTTAGTTCATCTTTGAAAAAACAGCACGAAGACTATTCAAAGAATATCTTTCTTAAAATATTTTCTAAAAAATATTCATTTCATAACTCTTACAGAGCAAATGATTTAAACTTAACGAAAATAAAAGTTGAATGGGCTCAACGTTGTTTAACTTCGGTTTCCAAGTTAGGACCGCCTACATCTCGGACTAGGGGAGGAATAGGTAAAGGCCGCATATAAACAAAACATAAAATTTATCTTGATGTTTAGTATAAATGGAAAGCTAATCGAAGAGGCCTAATAAAGGCGGGTGAGATATAAAATATATAGAGGAAAATCTATAATTATCAACAATAATTTATAACGTGATAAAATAATTACTAAAAGCCTAAAACACACTTTCGTACACTGAGGGAAGGGTCGGCCATCTTTACTCTATGGAAAAACCAGAGATAAAAAAGCAAGGGCAAAACACTTTTACTCTCCTTTCAAAAGCATTTTTTTTGAAGATAGTATTGAATAATCCAACACGGCGAAAGCAATAAAACCAAAACCAAGTACTTCACCAATTCGGTAGAAAACTCAAGGTCATAAAGCGAGTGGAATCGACTTGTCGATGAAACAGACAGAGAAGAACTGAGGCTGTTTACATGTATATGCGGTATCTGACCGATAGTCGGCGCTGGTGGGCACACCCGCAACCTTCATGACGATCGCTCGCGAGTTTTTGGAATCTGTCGAGCCGTCGGAGACGTCAGCTATTATATATTCACCGGCTAAGTTTAATATTTAAAAACAAAGGTTAGTGATTGCGTTGGAAAAACTACGGGTTTCCACCAGTCCTCTTTATCAAAATCATTCAAATCAACTTAAAATACATCATTTAATAGTCTTGTTTTCTCCATAAGTCATTGTACTATTGTATAATTTTACCATAAATTGTCATCGACGCAGAGGCACAAGTATACAGGAGGTCCAAACTTACAAATATTTGGTGAAACAAACACACATAAATCCAACTGAAAATAAGAAAGATAAGAGA